>NW_027175205.1:692780-1039171 GCF_028021215.1 Eschrichtius robustus
CTTGTGCGGTGAATAGGGGGTGTTGAGTCCAGTTCACTGAACAAGGAGTAGGTCTTGTCTATTACATATTGGGTGTATGGAACGGTATCTGAGCTAATTTGAAACCCTTGTTTTATGCATCACCCCACGTCACCTTTCCCGTTAAGCAGCCATAGTGTGTTTTCTAAATGTGTGACTCTGTTCTGATTTGTAATTCAATTCAAGTGTAGCGGTTTTTACATTCACTCTATAAGTGATAGCTTTTGATAAGTGTCTTTTTCTGTGTGTCTTATTTCCCTTAGAATCGTCGTACCTAATTCCACCCATCTTGCTTCTACTGGCCTTATGACATTGATTTCATGGCTGAGTGATATTTCATTTTACATAAGGACCACGATTTCTTTATCCATTTTTCTCTTTCCTGGGATATTTAAGGTTTCGTGAAGTGGAGGTTCTTCTCAACAGAGCAGCCCTAAACTTTGGGGTGCCTGAGTCTTGCTGATTTTTAGTTTTCCCAATTTATACGCCCATGAGTGGAAGTGCCCTATGCTCCCTTAGCTGTGTTTTTTCGATATTTCAGGCCACACCGTACACTTCTTCAGAGTGGCTGTTAGCAATTTACATCCCGCCCATCAGCGTAGCAAGGCTTCCATTTCTCCATGGCCTGTCCTGCATTTGTGGTTTTGACACTTTTTTCAGCATGGCCCTTTTAACCGATGGGAAGCGAGACTTCTTTGTAGCGCTGATTTGTCTTTCCAGGTTGCTTGGTTGGCCAAAAAGGGCGTATGCGTTTTTTCCTGAATATATTCAGGAAAAAACGCATACGCCCTTTTTGGCCAAGGGCATCATTGTCCACGTTTTGCCGATTTTCATGTGGTTTAAAGGCGATTCTAATCTACCTCCTGAAACCTGTTTTCTGCAATTCTGCCTTGCTTTCAAATCCTCTTCGTTTCCTTCCCTCAATATATTTGTGGACGAGAGTTATCATTTATAACTCTGCATGTTTGTGAATTGCAGTGCCCCTGAGCTCCATTTTTCAACTGTCTTTTTTGGGAGCTGGCCGCAAAAGCGTGGGATTGCCTCAGGCCCTATTCTGATTCCGGGCGGCAGGCTGAGCCTGTAGTTAATACTTCTTCCTGATGGGAAAATAGAGTGACCTGTGCCTGTCCCAACACCTAGATCTAGTCTCTCATTGGTTGCCCCTCTTCCCGTAAATCCTCAGGACAAATTGCAACCTGTACGGAACAGGAGGTTAAAGGTGCTGATTCTCCAAATAGGGAGATTGCTAGTAAAGTAGCTGGAATGGTGAACCCGAGCACAAGGAGATGAGAAATGAGGTGCCTTTTAAAAACCTTTCAAAATCACACGGTGTACCGTCTTCTGGGTTCGTCATGCAAGTTTTCGATGTAGGAAGATGCCCTTGAAACTGGAGATTTGGGACCCATGGGATGGGTACCACGCAGTATTACCTTAAACGGTCTGTGTTTGCTCACCCAACCTCACCAAACCTGTCAGCCCCAAGAGTGTCCACCCTTAGGTTTCATCCAACTGTGGGTCTAGATTTGTTCAATCCAGGTTGCATCACATCTCCTGAAAGAATTGTGTAAGAATTTCTCTCTCTTTCACTGTCTTTGTTTTACGGGTTTTTACAAGTAATTTATTTTTATAATGGGGTTTAGCTGCTTTTCACGGATGTGTTTATGCGGCTTTACACCCACTTGACACACTTCCAAAGAGATATCAATACATAGGTTTTAAGATTCTTACTAGTCAGATATATACTTGTGCGGTGAATAGGGGGTGTTGAGTCCAGTTCACTGAGCAAGGAGTAGGTCTTGTCTATTACATATTGGGTGTATGGAACGGTATCTGAGCTAATGTGAAACCCTTGTTTTATGCATCACACCACCTCACCTTTCCCGTTAAACAGCCATAGTGTGTTTTCTAAACGTGTGACACTGTTCTCTTTTGTAATTCAGTTCAAGTGTAGCAGTTTTTACATTCCCTCTATAAGTGATAGCTTATGACAAGTGTGTTTTTCTGTGTGACTTATTTCACTTAGAGTCGTCGTACCTAAATCCACTCATCATGCTGCTACTAGCCTTATGACATTGATTTCATGGCTGAGTGATATTCCATTGTACATAAGGACCACAACTTCTTTATCCATTTTTCTCTTTCCTGGGATATTTAAGGTGTCATGAAGAGGAGGTTCTTGTCAACAGAGCAGCCCTAAAATTTGGGGTGCCTGTGTCTTGCTGATTTTTAGTTTTCCCAATTTATACGCCCATGAGTGGACGTGCTCTATGCTCCCTAAGCTGTGTTTTTTCGATGTTTAAGGCAACACCGTACACTTCTCGAGAGTGGCTGCTGGCAATTTACATCCCGCCCATCAGTGTAGCAAGGCTCCCATTTCTCCATGGCCTCTCCTGCTTTTGTGGTTTTGACACTTTTTTCAGCATGGCCCTTTTGAACGATTCGAAGTGAGACTCCTTTTTAGCGCTGATTTGCCTTTCCAGGTTGCTTGGTTGGCCAAAAAGGGCGTATGCGTTTTTTCCTGAATATATTCAGGAAAAAACGCATACGCCCTTTTTGGCCAAGGGCATCATTGTCCACATTTTGCCGCTTTTCATGTGCTTTAAAGGCGATTCGAATCTACCTCCTGAAATCTGTTTCCTGCAATTCTGGCTTGCTTTCAAATCCTCTTCGTTGCCTTCCCTCAATATATTTCTGGACGAGAGTTATCATTTATACCTCTGCAGGTCTGTGAATTGCAGTGCCCATGTGCTCCATTTTTCAACTGCCTTTTTTGGGAGCTGGCCGCAGAAGCGCGGATTTGCCTCAGGCAATATTCTGGTTCCTGGCGGCAGGCCTAGCCTGTGCTTAATTTTTCTTCCTGATGGGAAAATACAGTGACCTGTGCCTGTCCAAACACCTAGATCTAGTCTCTCATTGGTTGCCCCTCTTCCCGTTCATCCTCAGGACAAATTGCAACCTGTACAGAACAGGAGGTTAAAGGTGCTGATTCTCCAAGTAGGGAGATTGCTAGTAAAGTAGCTGGAATGGCGAACCCGAGAACAAGGAAATGAGAAATGAGGTGCGTTTCAGAAACCTTTCCCGATCAGACGGTGTACCATCTTCTAGTTTTCCCATGCGTGTTTTCGATGTAGGAAGATGCCCTTGAACCTGGAGATTTGGGACCCATGGGATGGGTACCACGCAGTATTACTTTAAAGGGTCTGTGTTTGCTCACGCAACCTCACCCAACCTCTCAGCCCCAAGAGTGTCCACCTTTATGTCTCATCCAGCTGTGGGTCTAGATATGGTCAATCCAGGTTGCATCACAGCCTCTGAACGAATTTTGTAAGAATGTCTCTCTCTTTCACTGTCTTTGTTTTACGAGTTTTTACAAGTAATTTATTTTTATAATGGGGTTTAGCTGCTTTTCATGGCTCTGTTTATGCGGCTTTACACCCACTTGACTCACTTCCAGGTTGATATCAATACATAGGTTTTAAGATTCTCACTAGTCAGATATATTCTTGTGCGGTGAATAGGGGGTGTTGAGTCCAGTTCACTGAGCAAGGAGTAGGTCTTTTCTATTACTTATTGGGTGTATGGAACGGTATCTGAGCTAATTTGAAACCCTTGTTTTATGCATCAGCGCACATCACCTTTCCCGTTAAGCAGCCATAGTGTGTTTTCTAAATGTGTGACTCTGTTCTGATTTGTAATTCAATTCAAGTGTAGCGGTTTTTACATTCCCTTTATAAGTGATAGCTTTTGATAAGTGTCTTTTTCTGTGTGACTTATTTCACTTAGAGTCATCGTACCTAAATCCACTCATCATGCTGCTACTAGCCTTATGACATTGATTTCATGGCTGAGTGATATTCCATTGTACATAAGGACCACAACTTCTTTATCCATTTTTCTCTTTCCTGGGATATTTAAGATTTCCTGAAGTGGAGGTTCTTGTCAACAGAGCAGCCCTAAACTTTGGGTTGCCTGAGTCTTGCTGATTTTTAGTTTTCCCAATTTATACGCCCATGAGTGGAAGTGCCCTATGCTCCATAAACTGTGTTTTTTCGATGTTTCAGGCCACACCGTACAGTTCTCCAGAGTGGCTGTTGGCAATTTACATCCCGCTCATCAGCGTAGCAAGGCTCCTATTTCTCCATGGCCTGTCCTGCATTTGTGGTTTTGACACTTTTTTCAGCATGGCCCTTTGGACCGATGGGAAGCGAGACTTCTTGTAGCGCTGATTTGCCTTTCCAGGTTGCTTGGTTGGCCAAAAAGGGCGTATGCGTTTTTTCCTGAATATATTCAGGAAAAAACGCATACGCCCTTTTTGGCCAAGGGCATCATTGTCGACGTTTTGCCGCTTTTCATGTGCTTTAAAGGCGATTCGAATCTACCTCCTGAAACCTGTTTCCTGCAACTCTGCCTTGCTTTCAAATCCTCTTCGTTGCCTTCCCTCAATATATTTGTGGACGAGAGTTATCATTTATAACTCTGCAGGTTTGTGAATTGCAGTGCCCATGTGCTCCATTTTTCAACTGGCTTTTTTGGGAGCTGGCCGCAGAAGCGCGGGATTGCCTCAGGCCCTATTCTGGTTCCGGGCGGCAGGCTGAGCCTGTGGTTAATTCTTCTTCCTGATGGGAAAATAGAATGACCTGTGCCTGTCCCAACACCTAGATCTAATCTCTCATTCGTTGCCCCTCTTCCCATTCATCCTTAGGACAAATTGCAACCTGTACGGAACAGGAGCTTAAAGGTGCTGATTCTCCAAGTAGGGAGATTGCTAGTAAAGTAGCTGGAATGGCGAACCCGAGAACAAGGAAATGAGAAATGAGGTGCGTTTCAGAAACCTTTCCCGATCAGACGGTGTACCATCTTCTAGGTTTCCCATGCGTGTTTTCGATGTAGGAAGATGCCCTTGAACCTGGAGATTTCGGACCCATGGGATGGGTACCACGCAGTATTACTTTAAACGGTCTACGTTTGCTCTCCCAACCTCACTAAACCTCTCAGCCCCAAGAGTGTCCACCCTTAGGTCTCATCCAACTGTGGGTCTAGATATGTTCAACCCAGGTTGCGTCACAGCCCCTGAAGGAATTTTGTAAGAATTTCTCTCTCTTTCACTGTCTTTGTTTTACGGGTTTTTAGAAGTAATTTATTTTTATAATGGAGTTTAGCTGCTTTTCACGGCTGTGTTTATGCGGCTTTACACACACTTGACTCACTTCCAGAGAGATATCAATACATAGGTTTTAAGATTCTCACTAGTCAGATATATTCTTGTGCGGTGAATAGGGGGTGTTGAGTCCAGTTCACTGAGCAAGGAGTAGGTCTTTTCTATTACTTATTGGGTGTATGGAACGGTATCTGAGCTAATTTGAAACCCTTGTTTTATGCATCACCGCACATCACCTTTCCCGTTAAGCAGCCATAGTGTGTTTTCTAAATGTGTGACTCTGTTCTGATTTGTAATTCAATTCAAGTGTAGCGGTTTTTACATTCCCTTTATAAGTGATAGCTTTTGATAAGTGTCTTTTTCTGTGTGACTTATTTCACTTAGAGTCATCGTACCTAAATCCACTCATCATGCTGCTACTAGCCTTATGACATTGATTTCATGGCTGAGTGATATTCCATTGTACATAAGGACCACAATTTCTTTATCCATTTTTCTCTTTCCTGGGATATTTAAGGTTTCCTGAAGTGGAGGTTCTTGTCAACAGAGCAGCCCTAACCTTTCGTTGCCTAAGTCTTGCTGATTTTTAGTTTTCCCAATTTATACGCCCATGAGTGGAAGTGCCCTATGCTCCATAAACTGTGTTTTTTCGATGTTTCAGGCCACACCGTACACTTCTCCAGAGTGGCTGTTGGCAATTTACATCCCGCCCATCAGCGTAGCAAGGCTCCCATTTCTCCATGGCCTGTCCTGCATTTGTGGTTTTGACACTTTTTTCAGCATGACCCTTTTGACCGATGGGAAGCGAGACTTCTTTGTAGCGCTGATTTGCCTTTCCAGGTTGCTTGGTTGGCCAAAAAGGGCGTATGCGTTTTTTCCTGAATATATTCAGGAAAAAAGGCATACGCCCTTTTTTTCCAAGGGCATCATTTTCCACGTTTTGCCGCTTTTCATGTGCTTGAAAGGCGATTCGAATCTACCTCCTGAAATCTGTGTTTTGCAGTTCTGCCTTGCTTTCAAATCCTCTTCGTTGCCTTCCCTCAATATATTTGTGGACGAGAGTTATCATTTATAACTCTGCAGGCTTGTGAATTGCAGTGCCACTGAGCTCCATTTTTCAACTCGCTTTTTTGGGATCTGGCCGCAAAAGCGCGGGATTGCCTCAGGCCCTTTTCTGGTTCCGGGTGGCAGGCTGAGCCTGTGGTTATTTCTTCTTCCTGATGGGAAAATAGAGTGACCTGTGCCTGTCCCAACACCTAGATCTAGTCTCTCATTGGTTGCCCCTCTTCCCGTTCATCCTCAGGACAAATTGCAACCTATACGGAACTGGAGGTTAAAGGTGCTGATTCTCCAAGTAGGGAGATTGCTAGTAAATTAGCTAGAATGGCGTACCCGAGCACAAGGAGATGAGAAATGAGGTGCGTTTTAGAAACCTTTCAAAATCACATGCTGTAACATCTTCTAGGTTCCTCATGCAAGTTTTCAATGTAGGAAGATGCCCTTGAACCTGGAGATTTGGGACCCATGGGATGGGTACCATGCATTATTACTTTAAAGGGTCTGCGTTGGCTCACCCAACCTCACCAAACCTCTCAGCCCCAAGAGTGTCCACCATTATGTCTCATCCAGCTGTGGGTCTAGATATGGTCAATCCAGGTTGCGTCACAGCCCCTGAATGAATTTTGTAAGAATTTCTCTCTCTTTCACTGTCTTTGTTTCATGCGTTTTTAAAACTAATTTATTTTTATAATGGGGTTTAGCTGCTTTTCACGGCTGTGTTTATGCGGATTTACACCCACTTGACTCACTTCCAGAGAGATATCAATACATAGGTTTTAAGATTCTCACTAGTCAGATATATTCTTGTGCGGTGAATAGAGCGTGTTGAGTCCAGTTCACTGAGCAAGGAGTAGGTCTTGTCTATTACATATTGGGTGTATGGAACGGTATCTGAGCGAATTTGAAACCCTTGTTTTATGCATCACCCCACCTCACCTTTCCCGTTAAGCAGCCATAGTGTGTTTTCAAAATGGGTGACACTGTTCTGATTTGTAATTCAGTTCAAGTGTAGCGGTTTTTACATTCCCTCTATAAGTGATAGCTTTTGATATGTGTCTTTTTCTGTGTGACTTATTTCACTTAGAGTCGTCGTACCTAACTCCACTCATCTTGCTTCTACTAGCCTTATGACATTGATTTCATGTCTGAGTGATATTCCATTGTACATAAGGACCACGACTTCTTTATCCATTTTTCTCTTTCCTGGGATATTTAAGTTGTCATGAAGTGGAGGTTCTTGTCAACAGAGCAGCCCTAAACTTTGGGGTGCCTGTGTCTTGCTGATTTTTCTTTTTCCCAATTTATACGCCCATGAGTGGACGTGCCGTACGCTCCCTAAGCTGTGTTTTTTCGATGTTTCAGGACACACCATACACTTCTCCAGAGTGGCTGCTGGCAATTAACATCCCGCCCATCAGCGTAGCAAGGCTGCCATTTCTCCATGGCCTGTCCTGCATTTCTGGTTTTGACACTTTTTGCAGCATGGCCCTTTTGGCCGATGGGAAGCGAGACTTCTTTGTAGCGCTGATTTGCCTTTCCAGGTTGCTTCGTTGGCCAAAAAGGGCGTATGCGTTTTTTCCTGAATATATTCAGGAAAAAACGCATACGCCCTTTTTGGCCAAAGGCATCATTGTCGACCTTTTGCCGCTTTTCATGTGCCTTAAAGGCGATTCGAATCTACCTCCTGAAATCTGTTTCCTGCAATTCTGCCTTGCTTTCAAATCCTCTTCGTTGCCTTCCCTCAATATATCTGTGGATGAGAGTTATCACTTATAACTCTGCGGGTTTGTGAATTGCAGTGTCCCTGAGCTCCATTTTTCAACTGTCTTTTTTGAGAGCTGGCCGCAAAAGCACGGGATTGCCTCAGGCCCTATTCTGGTTCCTGGCAGCAGGCTGAGCCTGTGGTTAATTCTTCTTCCTGATGGGAAAATAGAGTGACCTGTGCCTGTCCCAACACCTAGATCTAGTCTCTCATTGGTTGCCCCTCTTCCCGTTCATCCTCAGGACAAATTGCAACCTGTACAGAACAGGAGGTTAAAGGTGCTGATTCTCCAAGTAGGGAGATTGCTAGTGAAGTAGCTGGAATGGCGAACCCGAGCACAAGGAGATGAGAAATGAGGTGCGTTTTAGAAACCTTACAAAATCACACGGTGTACCTTCTTCTGGGTTCCTCATGCAAGATTTCGATGTAGGAAGATGCCCTTGAACCTGGAGATTTGGGACCCATGGGATGGGTACCATGCAGTATTACTTTAAAGGGTCTGCGTTTGCTCACCCAACCTCACCCAACCTCTCAGCCCCAAGAGTGTCCACCCTTATGTCTCATCCAGCTGTGGGTCTAGATATGGTCAATCCAGGTTGCATCACAGCCCCTGAACGAATTTTGTAAGAATTTCTCTCTCTTTCACTGTCTTTGTTTTACGGGTTTTTAAAAGTAATTTATTTTTATAATGGGGTTTAGCTGCTTTTCACGGCTGTGTTTATGCGGATTTACACCCACTTGACTCACTTCCAGACAGATATCAATACATAGGTTTTAAGATTGTTACTAGTCACATATATTCTTGTGCGGTGAATAGGGGGTGTTGAGTCCAGTTCACTGAGCAAGGAGTAGGTCTTGTCTATTACATATTGGGTGTATGGAACGGTATCTGAGCGAATTTGAACCCCTTGTTTTATGCCTCACCCCACCTCACCTTTCCCGTTAAGCAGCCATAGTGTGTTTTCTAAACGTGTGACTCTGTTCTGTTTTGTGTTTCAGTTCAAGTGTAGCGGTTTTTACATTCCCTCTATAAGTGATAGCTTATGATAAGTGTCTTTTTCTGTGTGACTTATTTCACTTAGAATCGTCGTACCTAAATCCAATCATCTTGCTTCTCCTAGCCTTATGACATTGATTTCATGTCTGAGTGATATTCCATTGTACATAAGGACCACAACTTCTTTATCCATTTTTCTCTTTCCTGGGATATTTAAGGTGTCATGAAGTGGAGGTTCTTGTCAACAGAGCAGCCCGAAACTTTGGGGTGCCTGTGTCTTGCTGATTTTTAGTTTTCCCAGTTTATACGCCCATGAGTGGAAGTGCCATATGCTCCCTAAACTGTGTTTTTTCGATGTTTCAGGGCACACCGTACTCTTCTCCAGAGTGGCTGTTGGCAATTTACATCCCACCCATCAGCGTAGCAAGGCTGCCATTTCTCCATGGCCTGTCCTGCATTTCTGGTTTTGACACTTTTTGCAGCATGGCCCTTTTGACCGATGGGAAGCGAGACTTCTTTGTAGTGCTGATTTGCCTTTCCAGGTTGCTTGGTTGGCCAAAAAGGGCGTATGCGTTTTTTCCTGAATATATTCAGGAAAAAACGCATACGCCCTTTTTGGCCAAGGGCATCATTGTCGACGTTTTGCCGCTTTTCATGTGCTTTAAAGGCGATTCGAATCTACCTCCTGAAACCTGTTTCCTGCAACTCTGCCTTGCTTTCAAATCCTCTTCGTTGCCTTCCCTCAATATATTTGTGGACGAGAGTTATCATTTATAACTCTGCAGGTTTGTGAATTGCAGTGCCCATGTGCTGCATTTATCAACTGGCTTTTTTGGGAGCTGGCCGCAGAAGCGCGGGATTGCCTCAGGCCCTATTCTGGTTCTGGGCGGCAGGCTGAGCCTGTGGTTAATTCTTCTTCCTGATGGGAAAATAGAGTGACCTCTGCCTGTCCCAACACCTAGATCTAGTCTCTCATTGGTTGCCCCTCTTCCCATTCATCCTTAGGACAAATTGCAACCTGTATGGAACAGGAGGTTAAAGGTGCTGATTCTCCAAGTAGGGAGATTGCTAGTAAAGTAGCTGGAATGGGGAACCCGAGCACACGGAGTTGAGAAATGAGGTGCGTTTTAGAAACTTTCCCAATCTCACGGTGTACCATCTTCTGGGTTTCTCATGCATGTTTTCGATGTAGGAATATGCCTTTGAACCTGGAGATTTGGGACCCATGGGATGGGTACCACGCAGTATGACTTTAAAGCGTCTGCATTTGCTCACCCAACCACACCAAACCTCTCAGCCCCAAGAGTGTCCACCCTTATGTCTCATCCAGCTGTGGGTCTAGATATGGTCAATCCAGGTTGCGTCACAGCCCCTGAATGAATTTTGTAAGAATTTCTCTCTCTTTCACTGTCTTTGTTTCATGGGTTTTTAAAACTAATTTATTTTTATAATGGGGTTTAGCTGCTTTTCACGGCTGTGTTTATGCGGCTTTACACCCACTTGACTCATTTCCAGAGAGATATCAATACATAAGTTTTACGATTCTCACTAGTCAGATATATTCTTGTGTGGTGAATAGGGGGTGTTGAGTCCAGTTCACTGAGCAAGGAGTAGGTCTTGTCTATTACATATTGGGTGTATGGAACGGTATCTGAGCTAATTTGAAACCCTTGTTTTATGCATCACCCCACGTCACCTTTCCCGTTAAGCAGCCATAGTGTGTTTTCTAAATGTGTGACTCTGTTTTGATTTGTAATTCAGTTCAATTGTAGCGTTTTTTACATTCCCTTTATAAGTGATAGCTTTTGATAAGTGTATTTTTCTGTGTGACTTATTTCACTTAGAGTCGTCGTACCTAAATCCACTCATCATGCTGCTACTAGCCTTATGACATTGATTTCATGGCTGAGTGATATTCCATTGTACATAAGGACCACGACTTCTTTATCCATTTTTCTCCTTCCTGGGATATTTAAGGTTTCGTGAAGTGGAGGTTCTTGTCAACAGAGCAGCCCTAAACTTTGGGGTGCCTGAGTCTTGCTGATTTTTAGTTTTCCCAATTTATACGCCCATGAGTGGAAGTGCCCTATGCTCCATAAACTTTGTTTTTTCGATGTTTCAGGCCACACCGTACACTTCTCCAGAGTGGCTGTTGGCAATTTACATCCCGCCCATCAGCGTGGCAAGGCTCCCATTTCTCCATGGCCTGTCCTGCATTTGTGGTTTTGACACTTTTTTCAGCATGGCCCTTTTGACCCATGGGAAGCGAGACTTCTTTGTAGCGCTGATTTGCCTTTCCAGGTTGCTTGGTTGGCCAAAAAGGGCGTATGCGTTTTTTCCTGAATATATTCAGGAAAAAACGCATACGCCCTTTTTGGCCAAGGGCATCATTTTCCACGTTTTGCCGCTTTTCATGTGCTTGAAAGGCGATTCGAATCTACCTCCTGAAACCTGTTTCATGCAACTCTGCCTTGCTTTCAAATCCTCTTCGTTGCCTTCCCTCAATATATTTGTGGACGAGAGTTATCATTTATAACTCTGCAGGTTTGTGAATTGCAGTGCCCATGTGCTCCATTTTTCAACTGGCTTTTTTCGGAGCTGGCCGCAGAAGCGCGGGATTGCCTCAGGCACTAATCTGGTTCCCGGCGGCAGGCTGAGCCTGTGCTTAATTCTTCTTCCTGATGGGAAAATAGAGTGACCTGTGCCTGTCCCAACACCTAGATGTAGTCTCTCATTGGTTGCCCCTCTTCCCGTTCATCCTCAGGACAAATTGCAACCTGTACAGAACAGGAGGTTAAAGGTGTTGATTCTCCAAGTAGGGAGATTGCTAGTAAAGTAGCTGGAATGGCAAACCCGAGCACAAGGAGATGAGAAATGAGGTGCGTTTTAGAAACCTTTCAAAATCACACGGTGTACCATCTTCTGAGTTTCTCATGCATGTTTTCGATGTAGGAAGATGCCCTTGAACCTGGAGACTTGGGACCCATGGGATGGGTACCACGCAGTATTACTTTAAAGGGTCTGCGTTTGCTCACCCAACCTAACCCAACCTTTCAGCCCCAAGAGTGTCCACCCTTATGTCTCATCCACATGAGCGTGTAGATATGGTCAATCCAGGTTGCATCACAGCCTCTGAACGAATTTTGTAAGAATTTCTCTCTCTTTCACTGTCTTTGTTTTACGGGTTTTTAAAAGTAATTTATTTTTATAATGGGGTTTAGTTGCTTTTCACGGCTGTGTTTATGCGGCTTTACACCCACTTGACTCACTTCCAGACATATATCAATACATAGGTTTTAAGATTCTTACTAGTCACCTATATTCTTGTGCGGTGAATAGGGGGTGTTGAGTCCAGTTCACTGAGCAAGGAGTAGGTCTTGTCTATTACATATTGGGTGTATGGAACGGTATCTGAGCGAATTTGAACCCCTTGTTTTATGCATCACCCCACCTCACCTTTCCCGTTAAGCAGCCATAGTGTGTTTTCTAAACGTGTGACTCTGTTCTGTTTTGTAATTCAGTTCAAGTGTATCGGTTTTTACATTCCCTCTATAAGTGATAGCTTATGATAAGTGTCTTTTTCTGTGTGACTTATTTCACTTAGAATCGTCGTACCTAACTCCACTCATCTTGCTTCTACTAGCCTTATGACATTGATTTCATGTCTGAGTGATATTCCATTGTACATAAGGACCACGACTTCTTTATCCATTTTTCTCTTTCCTGGGATATTTAAGTTGTCATGAAGTGGAGGTTCTTGTCAACAGAGCAGCCCTAAACTTTGGGGTGCCTGTGTCTTGCTGATTTTTCTTTTTCCCAATTTATACGCCCATGAGTGGACGTGCCCTACGCTCCCTAAGCTGTGTTTTTTCGATGTTTCCGGACACACCATACACTTCTCCAGAGTGGCTGCTGGCAATTAACATCCCGCCCATCAGCGTAGCAAGGCTGCCATTTCTCCATGGCCTGTCCTGCATTTCTGGTTTTGACACTTTTTGCAGCATGACCCTTTTGACCGATGGGAAGCGAGACTTCTTTGTAGCGCTGATTTGCCTTTCCAGGTTGCTTGGTTGGCCAAAAAGGGCGTATGCGTTTTTTCCTGAATATATTCAGGAAAAAACGCATACGCCCTTTTTGGCCAAGGGCATCATTGTCGACGTTTTGCCGCTTTTCATGTGCTTTAAAGCGATTCGAATCTACCTCCTGAAACCTGTTTCCTGCAATTCTGCCTTGCTTTCAAATCCTCTTCATTGCCTTCCCTCAATATATTTGTGGACGAGAGTTATCGTTTATAACTCAGCATGTTTGTGAATGGCAGTGCCCCTGAGCTCCATTTTTCAACTGTCTTTTTTGGGAGCTGGCCGCAAAAGCACGGGATTGCCTCAGGCCCTATTCTGGTTCCTGGCAGCAGGCTGAGCCTGTGGTTAATTCTTCTTCCTGATGGGAAAATAGAGTGACCTGTGCCTGTCCCAAAACCTAGATCTAGTCTCTCATTGGTTGCCCCTCTTCCCGTTCATCCTCAGGACAAATTGCAACCTGTAGGGAACAGGAGGTTAAAGGTGCTGATTCTCCAAGTAATTTGATTGCTAGTAAAGTAGCTGGAAAGGCGAACCCGAGCACAAGGAGATGAGAAATGGGATGTGTTTTAGAAACCTTTCAAAATCACACGGTGTACCATCTTCTGAGTTTCTCATGCATGTTTTCGATGTAGGAAGATGCCCTTGAACCTGGAGATTTGGGACCCATGGGATGGGTATCACGCAGTATTACTTTAAAGGGTCTGCGTTTGCTCACCCCACCTCTCAGCCCCAAGAGTGTCCACCCTTATGTCTCATCCAGCTGTGGGTCTAAATATGGTCAATCCAGGTGGCATCACAGCCCCTGAACGAATTTTGTAAGAATTTCTCTCTCTTTCACTGTCTTTGTTTTACGGGTTTTTAAAAGTAATTTATTTTTATAATGGGGTTTAGCTGCTTTTCACGGCTGTGTTTATGCAGATTTACACCCACTTGACTCACTTTCAGACAGATATCAATACATAGGTATTAAGATTGTTACTAGTCACATATATTCTTGTGCGGTGAATAGGGGGTGTTGAGTCCAGTTCACGGAGCAAGGAGTAGGTCTTGTCTATTACATATTGGGTGTATGGAACGGTATCTGAGCAAATTTGAACCCCTTGTTTTATGCATCACCCCACCTCACCTTTCCCGTTAAGCAGCCATAGTGTGTTTTCTAATCGTGTGACTCTGTTCTGTTTTGTAATTCAGTTCAAGTGTAGCGGTTTTTACATTCCCTCTATAAGTGATAGCTTATGATAAGTGTCTTTTTCTGTGTGACTTATTTCACTTAGAATCGTCGTACCTAACTCCACTCATCTTGCTTCTACTAGCCTTATGACATTGATTTCATGTCTGAGTGATATTCCATTGTACATAAGGACCACGACTTCTTTATCCATTTTTCTCTTTCCTGGGATATTTAAGGTGTCATGAAGTGGAGGTTCTTGTCAACAGAGCAGCCCTAAACTTTGGGGTGCCTGTGTCTTGCTGATTTTTCTTTTTCCCAATTTATACGCCCATGAGTGGACGTGCCGTACGCTCCCTAAGCTGTGTTTTTTCGATGTTTCAGGACACACCATACACTTCTCCAGAGTGGCTGCTGGCAATTAACATCCCGCCCATCAGCGTAGCAAGGCTGCCATTTCTCCATGGCCTGTCCTGCATTTCTGGTTTTGACACTTTTTGCAGCATGACCCTTTTGACCGATGGGAAGCGAGACTTCTTTGTAGCGCTGATTTGCCTTTCCAGGTTGCTTGGTTGGCCAAAAAGGGCGTATGCGTTTTTTCCTGAATATATTCAGGAAAAAACGCCTACGCCCTTTTTGGCCAAGGGCATCATTGTCGACGTTTTGCCGCTTTTCATGTGCTTTAAAGGCGATTCGAATCTACCTCCTGAAACCTGTTTCCTGCAATTCTGCCTTGCTTTCAAATCCTCTTCGTTGCCTTCCCTCAATATATTTGTGGACGAGAGTTATCATTTATAACTCAGCAGGTTTGTGAATGGCAGTGCCCCTGAGCTCCATTTTTCAACTGTCTTGTTTGGGAGCTGGCCGCAAAAGCACGGGATTGCCTCAGGCCCTATTCTGGTTCCCGGCGGCAGGCTGAGCCTGTGGTTAATTCTTCTTCCTGATGGGAAAATAGAGTGACCTGTGCCTGTCCCAACACCTAGATCTAGTCTCTCATTGGTTGCCCCTCTTCCCGTTCATCCTCAGGACAAATTGCAACCTGTACGGAACAGGAGGTTAAAGGTGCTGATTCTCCAAGTAGGGAGATTGCTAGTGAAGTAGCTGGAATGGCGAACCCGAGCACAAGGAAATGAGAAATGAGGTGCGTTTTAGAAACCTTTCAAAATCACACGGTGTACCTTCTTCTGGGTTCCTCATGCAAGATTTCGATGTAGGAAGATGCCCTTGAACCTGGAGATTGGGGACCCATGGGATGGGTACCATGCAGTATTACTTTAAAGGGTCTGCGTTTTCTCACCCAACCTCACCCAACCTCTCAGCCCCAAGAGTGTCCACCCTTATGTCTCATCCAGCTGTGGGTCTAGATATGGTCAATCCAGGTTGCATCACAGCCCCTGAACGAATTTTGTAAGAATTTCTCTCTCTTTCACTGTCTTTGTTTTACGGGTTTTTAAAAGTAATTTATTTTTATAATGGGGTTTAGCTGCTTTTCACGGCTGTGTTTATGCGGATTTACACCCACTTGACTCACTTTCAGACAGATATCAATACATAGGTTTTAAGATTGTTACTAGTCACATATATTCTTGTTCGGTGAATAGGGGGTGTTGAGTCCAGTTCACTGAGCAAAGAGTAGGTCTTGTCTATTACATATTGGGTGTATGGAACGGTATCTGAGCGAATTTGAAACCCTTGTTTTATGCATCACCCCACCTCACCTTTCCCGTTAAGCAGCCATAGTGTGTTTTCTAAACGTGTGACTCTGTTCTGTTTTGTAATTCAGTTCAAGTGTAGCGGTTTTTACATTCCCTCTATAAGTGATAGCTTATGATAAGTGTCTTTTTCTGTGTGACTTATTTCACTTAGAATCGTCGTACCTAACTCCACTCATCTTGCTTCTACTAGCCTTATGACATTGATTTCATGTCTGAGTGATATTCCATTGTACATAAGGACCACGACTTCTTTATCCATTTTTCTCTTTCCTGGGATATTTAAGTTGTCATGAAGTGGAGGTTCTTGTCAACAGAGCAGCCCTAAACTTTGGGGTGCCTGTGTCTTGCTGATTTTTAGTTTTCCCAATTTATACTACCATGAGTGGACGTGCCCTATGCTCCATAAGCTGTTTTTTTTCGATGTTTCAGTACACACTGTACACTTCTCCAGAGTGGCTGTTGGCAATTTACATCCCGCTCATCAGCGTAGCAAGGCTGCCATTTCTCCATGGCCTGTCCTGCATTTCTGGTTTTGACACTTTTTGCAGCATGGCCCTTTTGACCGATGGGAAGCGAGACTTCTTTGTAGCGCTGATTTGCCTTTCCAGGTTGCTTGGTTGGCCAAAAAGGGCGTATGCGTTTTTTCCTGAATATATTCAGGAAAAAACGCATACGCCCTTTTTGGACAAGGGCATCATTGTCGACCTTTTGCCGCTTTTCATGTGCTTTAAAGGCGATTCGAATCTACCTCCTGAAATCTGTTTTCTGCAATTCTGCCTTGCTTTCAAATCCTCTTCGTTGCCTTCCCTCAATATATCTGTGGATGAGAGTTATCATTTATAACTCTGCGGGTTTGTGAAATGCAGTGTCCCTGAGCTCCATTTTTCAACTCGCTTTTTTGGGAGCTGGCCGCAAAAGCGCGGGATTGCCTCAGGCCCTATTGTGCTTCTGGGCGGCAGGCTGAGCCTGTGATTAATTCTTCTTCCTGATGGGAAATTAGAGTGACCTGTGCCTGTCCCAACACCTAGATCTAGTCTCTCATTGGTTGCCCCTCTTCCCGTTCATCCTCAGGACAAATTGCAACCTGTACAGAACAGGAGGTTAAAGGTGCTGATTCTCCAAGTAGGGAGATTGCTAGTAAAGTAGCTGGAATGGCGAACCCGAGCACAAGGAGATGAGAAATGAGGTGCGTTTTAGAAACCTTTCAAAATCACACGGTGTACCATCTTCTGAGTTTCTCATGCATGTTTTCGATGTAGGAAAATGCCCTTGAACCTGGAGACTTGGGACCCATGGGATGGGTACCACGCAGTATTACTTTAAAGGGTCTGTGTTTGCTCACCCAACCTAACCCAAACTTTCAGCCCCAAGAGTGTCCACCCTTATGTCTCATCCACCTGTGCGTGTAGATATGGTCAATCCAGGTTGCATCACAGCCCCTGAACGAATTTTGTAAGAATTTCTCTCTCTTTCACTGTCTTTGTTTTACGGGTTTTTAAAAGTAATTTATTTTTATAATGGGGTTTAGTTGCTTTTCACGGCTGTGTTTATGCGGCTTTACACCCACTTGACTCACTTCCAGACATATATCAATACATAGGTTTTAAGATTCTTACTAGTCACCTATATTCTTGTGCGGTGAATAGGGGGTGTTGAGTCCAGTTCACTGAGCAAGGAGTAGGTCTTGTCTATTACATATTGGGTGTATGGAACGGTATCTGAGCGAATTTGAACCCCTTGTTTTATGCATCACCCCACCTCACCTTTCCCGTTAAGCAGCCATAGTGTGTTTTCTAAACGTGTGACTCTGTTCTGTTTTGTAATTTAGTTCAAGTGTAGCGGTTTTTACATTCCCTCTATAAGTGATAGCTTATGATAAGTGTCTTTTTCTGTGTGACTCATTTCACTTAGAATCGTCGTACCTAACTCCACTCATCTTGCTTCTACTAGCCTTATGACATTGATTTCATGTCTGAGTGATATTCCATTGTACATAAGGACCACGACTTCTTTATCCATTTTTCTCTTTCCTGGGATATTTAAGTTGTCATGAAGTGGAGGTTCTTGTCAACAGAGCAGCCCTAAACTTTGGGGTGCCTGTGTCTTGCTGATTTTTCTTTTTCCCAATTTATACGCCCATGAGTGGACGTGCCGTACGCTCCCTAAGCTGTGTTTTTTCGATGTTTCAGGACACACCATACACTTCTCCAGAGTGGCTGTTGGCAATTTACATCCCGCCCATCAGCGTAGCAAGGCTGCCATTTCTCCATGGCCTGTCCTGCATTTCTGGTTTTGACACTTTTTGCAGCATGGCCCTTTTGACCGATGGGAAGCGAGACTTCTTTGTAGCGCTGATTTGCCTTTCCAGGTTGCTTGGTTGGCCAAAAAGGGCGTATGCGTTTTTTCCTGAATATATTCAGGAAAAAACGCATACGCCCTTTTTGGCCAAGGGCATCATTGTCGACGTTTTGCCGCTTTTCATGTGCTTTAAAGGCGATTCGAATCTACCTCCTGAAACCTGTTTCCTGCAATTCTGCCTTGCTTTCAAATCCTCTTCGTTGCCTTCCCTCAATATATTTGTGGACGAGAGTTATCATTTATAACTCAGCAGGTTTGTGAATGGCAGTGCCCCTGAGCTCCATTTTTCAACTGTCTTGTTTGGGAGCTGGCCGCAAAAGCACGGGATTGCCTCAGGCCCTATTCTGGTTCCCGGCGGCAGGCTGAGCCTGTGGTTAATTCATCTTCCTGATGGGAAATTAGAGTGACCTGTGCCTGTCCCAACACCTAGATCTAGTCTCTCATTGGTTGCCCCTCTTCCCGTTCATCCTCAGGACAAATTGCAACCTGTACAGAACAGGAGGTTAAAGGTGCTGATTCTCCAAGTAGGGAGATTGCTAGTGAAGTATCGGGAAACGCGAACCCGAGCACAAGGAGATGAGAAATGGGGTGTGTTTTAGAAACCTTTCAAAATCACACGGTGTACCATCTTCTGAGTTTCTCATGCATGTTTTCGATGTAGGAAGATGCCCTAGAACCTGGAGATTTGGGACCCATGGGATGGGTACCACGCAGTATTACTTTAAAGGGTCTGCACTTGCTCATCCAACATCACCCAACCTCTAAGCCCCAATAGTGTCCACCCTTATGTCTCATCCAGCTGTGGGTCCAGATATGGTCAGTCCAGATTGCATCACAGCCTCTGAACTAATTTTGTAAGAATTTCTCTCTCTTTCACTGTCTTTGTTTTACTGGTTTTTAAAAGTAATTTATTTTTATAATGGGGTTTAGCTGCTTTTCACCGCTGTGTTTATGCGGCTTTACACCCACTTGACTCACTTCCAGAGAGATATCAATACATAGGTTTTAAGATTCTTACTAGTCAGATATATACTTGTGCGGTGAATAGGGGGTGTTGAGTCCAGTTCACTGAGCAAGGAGTAGGTCTTGTCTATTACATATTGGGTGTATGGAACGGTATCTGAGCTAATATGAAACCCTTGTTTTATGCATCACCCCACCTCACCTTTCCCGTTAAGCAGCCATAGTGTGTTTTCTAAACGTGTGACTCTGTTCTGTTTTGTAATTCAGTTCAAGTGTAGCGGTTTTTACATTCCCTCTATAAGTGATAGCTTTTGATAAGTGTCTTTTTCTGTGTGACTTATTTCACTTAGAATCGTCGTACCTAAATCCACTCATCTTGCTTCTACTAGCCTTATGACATTGATTTCATGTCTGAGTGATATTCCATTGTACATAAGGACCACAACTTCTTTATCTATTTTTCTCTTTCCTGGGATATTTAAGGTGTCATGAAGTGGAGGTTCTTATCAACACAGCAGCCCTAAACTTTGGTGTGCCTGTGTCTTGCTGATTTTTAGTTTTCCCAATTTATACGCCCATGAGTGGACGTGCCCTATGCTCCCTAACCTGTGTTTTTTCGATGTTTCAGGACACACCGTACAGTTCTCCAGAGTGGCTGTTGGCAATTTACATCCCTCCCATCAGCGTAGAAAGGCTGAAATTTCTACATGGCCTGTCCTGCATTTCTGGTTTTGACACTTTTTGCAGCATGGCCCTTTTGACCGATGGGAAGCGAGACTTCATTGTAGCGCTGATTTGCCTTTCCAGGTTGCTTGGTTGGCCAAAAAGGGCGTATGCGTTTTTTCCTGAATATATTCAGGAAAAAACGCATACGCCCTTTTTGGCCAAGGGCATCATTGTCGACGTTATGCCAATTTTCATGTGCTTTAAAGGTGATTCGAATCTACCTCCTGAAACCTGTTTCCTGCAATTCTGCGTTGCTTTCAAATCCTCTTCGTTGCCTTCCCTCAATATATTTGTGGACGAGAGTTATCATTTATAACTCAGCAGGTTTGTGAATTGCAGTGCCCCTGAGCTCCATTTTTCAACTGTCTTTTTTGGGAGCTGGCCGCAAAAGTTCGGGATTGCCTCAGGCCCTATTCTGGTTCCTGGCGGCAGGCTGAGCCTGTGGTTAATTCTTCTTCCTGATGGGAAAATAGAGTGACCTGTGCCTGTCCCAACACCTAGATCTAGTCTCTCATTGGTTGTCCCTCTTCCCTTTCATCCTCAGGACAAATTGCAACCTGTACAGAACAGGAGCTTAAAGGTGCTGATTCTCCAAGTAGGGAGATTGCTAGTAAAGTAGCTGGAAAGGCGAACCCGAGCACAAGGAGATGAGAAATGAGGTGCGTTTTAGAAAGCTTTCAAAATCACAGGGTGTACCATCTTCTGGGTTTCTCATGCATGTTTTCGATGTAGGAAGATGCCCTTGAACCTGGAGATTTGGGACCCATGGGATGGGTACCACGCAGTATTATTTAAAGGGTCTGCGTTTGCTCACCCAACCTCACCCAAACTCTCAGCCCCAAAAGTGTCCACCCTTATGTCTCATTCAGCTGTGGGTCTAGATATGGTCAATCCAGGTTGCATCACAGCCCCTGAACGAATTTTGTAAGAATTTCTCTCTCTTTCACTGTCTTTGTTTTACGGGTTTTTAAAAGTAATTTATTTTTATAATGGGGTTTAGCTGCTTTTCACGGCTGTGTTTATGCGGCTTTACACCCACTTGACTCACTTCCAGACAGATATCAATACATAGGTTTTAAGATTCTTACTAATCAGATATATTCTTGTGCGGTGAATAGGGGGTGTTGAGTCCAGTTCACTGAGCAAGGAGTAGGTCTTGTCTATTACATATTGGGTGTATGGAACGGTATCTGAGCGAATTTGAAACCCTTGTTTTATGCATCACCGCACCTCACCTTTTCCGTTAACAAGCCATAGTGTGTTTTCTAAACGTGTGACTCTGTTCTGTTTTGTAATTCAGTTCAAGTGTAGCGGTTTTTACATTCCCTCTATAAGTGATAGCTTATGATAAGTGTCTATTTCTGTGTGACTTATTTCACTTAGAATCGTCGTACCTAAATCCACTCATCTTGCTTCTACTAGCCTTATGACATTGATTTCATGTCTGAGTGATATTGCATTGTACATAAGGACCACAACTTCTTTATCCATTTTTCTCTTTCCTGGGATATTTAAGGTGTCATGAAGTGGAGGTTCTTGTCAACAGAGCAGCCCTAAACTTTGGGGTGCCTGTGTCTTGCTGATTTTTAGTTTTCAAAATTTATACGCCCATGAGTGGACGTGCCCTATGCTCCCTAAGCTGTGTTTTTTCGATGTTTCAGGCCTCACCGTACACTTCTCCAGAGTGGCTGTTGGCAATTTACATCCCGCCCATCAGCGTAGCAAGGCTCCAATTTCTCCATGGCCTGTCCTGCATTTGTGGTTTTGACACTTTTATCAGCATGGCCCTTTTGATGGATGGGAAGCGAGACTTCTTTGTAGCGCTGATTTGCCTTTCCAGGTTGCTTGGTTGGCCAAAAAGCGCGTATGCGTTTTTTCCTGAATATATTCAGGAAAAAACGCATACGCCCTTTTTGGCCAAGGGCATCATTTTCCACGTTTTGCCGCTTTTCATGTGCTTTAAAGGCGATTCGAATCTACCTCCTGAAACCTGTTTCCTGCAATTCTGCCTTGCTTTCAAATCCTCTTCGTTGCCTTCCCTCAGTATATTTGTGGACGAGAGTTATCATTTATAACTCTGCAGGGTTGTGAATTGCAGTGCCCATGTGCTCCATTTTTCAACTGTCTTTTTTGGGAGCTGGCCGCAGAAGCACGGGATTGCCTCAGGCCCTATTCTGGTTCCGGGCGGCAGGCTGAGCCTGTGGTTAATTCTTCTTCCTGATGAGAAAATAGAGTGACCTGTGCCTGTCCCAAAACCTAGATCTAGTCTCTCATTGGCTGCCCCTCTTCCCGTTCATCCTCAGGACAAATTGCCACCTGTACGGAACAGGAGTTTAAAGGTGCTGATTCTGCAAGTAGGGAGATTGCTAGTGAAGTAGCTGGAATGGCGAACCCGAGCACAAGGAGATGAGAAATGAGGTGCGTTTTAGAAACCTTTCAAAATCACACGGTGTACCATCTTCTGGGTTCCTCATGCAAGTTTTCGATGTAGGAAGATGCCCTTGAACCTGGAGATTTGGGACCCATGGGATGGGTACCACGCAGTATTACCTTAAAGGGTCTGCGTTGGCTCACCCAACCTCACCAAAACTCTCAGCCCCAAGAATGTCCACCCTTATGTCTCATCCAGCTGTGGGTCTAGATATGTTCAATCCAGGTTGAGTCACAGCCCCTGAATGAATTTTGTAAGAATTTCTGTCTCTTTCACTGTCTTTGTTTCATGGGTTTTTAAAACTAATTTATTTTTATAATGGGATTTAGCTGCTTTTCATGGCTGTGTTTATGCGGCTTTACACCCACTTGACACACTTCCAGAGAGATATCAATACATAGGTTTTAAGATTCTTACTAGTCACATATATTCTTGTGCGGTGAATAGGGGGTGTTGAGTCCAGTTCACTGAGCAAGGAGTAGGTCTTGTCTATTACGTATTGGGTGTATGGAACGGTATCTGAGCTAATTTGAAACCCTTGTTTTATGCATCACCCCACATCACCTTTCCCGTTAAGCAACCATAGTCTTTTTTCTAAATGTTTGACTTTGTTCTGTTTTTTAATTCAGTTCAAATGTAGCGGTTTTTACATTCCCTGTATAAGTTATAGCTTTTGATAAGTTTCTTTTTCTGTGTGACTTATTTCACTTAGAATTGTCGTACCTAAGTCCACCCATCTTGCTTCTACTTGCCTTATGACATTGATTTCATGGCTGAGTGATATTCCATTGTACATAAGGACCACAACTTTTTTATCCATTTTTCTCTTTCCTGGGATATTTAAGGTGTCATGAAGTGGAGGTTCTTGTCAACAGAGCAGCCCTAAACTTTGGGGTGCCTGTGTCTTGCTGATTTTTAGTTTTCAAAATTTATACGCCCATGAGTGGAAGTGCCCTATGCTCCCTAAGCTGTGTTTTTTCGATGTTTCAGGCCTCACCGTACACTTCTCCAGAGTGGCTGTTGGCAGTTTACATCCCGCCCATCAGCGTAGCAAGGCTCCAATTTCTCCATGGCCTGTCCTGCATTTGTGGTTTTGACACTTTTATCAGCATGGCCCTTTTGACGGATGGGAAGCGAGACTTCTTTGTAGCGCTGATTTGACTTTCCAGGTGGCTTGGTTGGCCAAAAAGGGCGTATGCGTTTTTTCCTGAATATATTCAGGAAAAAACGCATACGCCCTTTTTGGCCAAGGGCATCATTGTCCACGTTTTGCCGCTTTTCATGTGCTTTAAAGGCGATTCGAATCTACCTCCTGAAATCTGTTTCCTGCAGTTCTGCCTTGCTTTCAAATCCTCTTCGTTGCCTTCCCTCAATATATTTGTGGACGAGAGTTATCATTTATAACTCTGCAGGGTTGTGAATTGCAGTGTCCCTGAGGTCCATTTTTCAACTCGCTTTTTTGGGATCTGGCCGCAAAAGCGTGGGATTGCCTCAGGCCCTATTCTGGTTCCGGGTGGCAGGCTGAGCCTGTGGTTATTTCTTCTTCCTGATGGGAAAATAGAGTGACCTGTGCCTGTCCCAACACCTAGATCTAGTCTCTCATTGGCTGCCCCTCTTCCCGTTCATCCTCAGGACAAATTGCAACCTGTATGGAACAGGAGGTTAAAGGTGCTGATTCTCCAAGTAGGGAGATTGCTAGTGAAGTAGCTGGAATGGCGAACCCGAGTACAAGGAGATGAGAAATGAGGTGCGTTTTAGAAACCTTTCAAAATCACACGGTGTACCATCTTCTGGGTTCCTCATGCAAGTTTTTGATGTAGGAAGATGCCCTTGAACCTGGAGATTTGGGACCCAAGGGATGGGTACCACGCAGTATTACCTTAAAGGGTCTGCGTTGGCTCACCCAACCTCACCATACCTCTCAAACCCAAGAATGTCCACCCTTATGTCTCATCCAGCTGTGGGTCTAGATATGGTCAATCCAGGTTGCGTCACAGCCCCTGAATGAATTTTGTAAGAATTTCTGTCTCTTCCACTGTCTTTGTTTCATGGGTTTTTAAAACTAATTTATTTTTATAATGGGGTTTAGCTGCTTTTCACGGTTGTGTTTATGCGGCTTTACACCCACTTGACACACTTCCAGAGAGATATCAATACATAGGTTTTAAGATTCTTACTAGTCAAATATATTCTTGTGCCGTGAATAGGGGGTGTTGAGTCCAGTTCACTGAGCAAGGAGTAGGTCTTGTCTATTACGTATTGGGTGTATGGAACGGTATCTGAGCTAATTTGAAACCCTTGTATTATGCATCACCCCACCTCACCTTCCCCGTTAAGCAACCATAGTTATTTTTCTAAATGTGTGACTTTGTTCTGTTTTCTAATTCAGTTCAAATGTAGCGGTTTTTACATTCCCTGTATAAGATATAGCTTTTGATAAGTGTCTTTTTCTGTGTGATTTATTTCACTTAGAATCGTCGTACCTAAGTCCACCCATCTTGCTTCTACTAGCCTTATGACATTGATTTCATGGCTGAGTGATATTCCATTGTACATAAGGACCACAACTTCTTTATCCATTTTTCTCTTTCCTGGGATATTTAAGGTGTCATGAAGTGGAGGTTCTTGTCAACAGAGCAGCCCTAAACTTTGGGTTGCCTGTGTCTTGCTGATTTTTAGTTTTCAAAATTTATACGCCCATGAGTGGACGTGCCCTATGCTCCCTAAGCTGTGTTTTTTCGTTGTTTCAGGCCTCACCGTACACTTCTCCAGAGTGGCTGTTGGCAATTTACATCCCGCCCGTCAGCGTAGCAAGGCTCCAATTTCTCCATGGCCTGTCCTGCATTTGTGGTTTTGACACTTTTATCAGCATGGCCCTTTTGACGGATGGGAAGCGAGACTTCTTTGTAGAGCTGATTTGACTTTCCAGGTTGCTTGGTTGGCCAAAAAGGGCGTATGCGTTTTTTCCTGAATATATTCAGGAAAAAACGCATACGCACTTTTTGGCCAAGGGCATCATTGTCCACGTTTTGCCGCTTTTCATGTGCTTTAAAGGCGATTCGAATCTACCTCCTGAAACCTGTTTCCTGCAATTCTGCCTTGCTTTCAAATCCTCTTCGTTGCCTTCCCTCAGTATATTTGTGGACGAGAGTTATCATTTATAACTCTGCAGGGTTGTGAATTGCAGTGCCCATGTGCTCCATTTTTCAACTGGCTTTTTTGGGAGCTGGCCGCAGAAGCGCGGGATTGCCTCAGGCCCTATTCTGGTTCCGGGTGGCAGGCTGAGCCTGTGGTTATTTCTTCTTCCTGACGAGAAAATAGAGTGACCTGTGCCTGTCCCAACACCTAGATCTAGTCTCTCATTGGCTGCCCCTCTTCCCGTTCATCCTCAGGACAAATTGCAACCTGTACGGAACAGGAGGTTAAAGGTGCTGATTCTCCAAGTAGGGAGATTGCTAGTGAAGTAGCTGGAATGGCGAACCCGAGCACAAGGAGATGAGAAATGAGGTGCGTTTTAGAAACCTTTCAAAATCACACGGTGTACCATCTTCTGGGTTCCTCATGCAAGTTTTCGATGTAGGAAGATGCCCTTGAACCTGGAGATTTGGGACCCATGGGATGGGTACCACGCAGTATTACCTTAAAGGGTCTGCGTTGGCTCACCCAACCTCACCAAACCTCTCAGCCCCAAGAATGTCCACCCTTATGTCTCATCCAGCTGTGGGTCTAGATATGTTCAATCCAGGTTGCATCACAGCCTCTGAACGAATTTTGTAAGAATTTCTCTCTCTTTCACTGTCTTTGTTTTACGGGTTTTTACAAGGAATTTATTTTTATAATGGGGTTTAGATGCTTTTCACGGCTGTGTTTATGCGGCTTTACACCCACTTGACACACTTCCAGAGAGATATCAATACATAGGTTTTAAGATTCTTACTAGTCAGATATATACTTGTGCGGTGAATAGGGGGTGTTGAGTCCAGTTCACTGAGCAAGGAGTAGGTCTTGTCTATTACATATTGGGTGTATGGAACGGTATCTGAGCTAATTTGAAACCCTTGTTTTATGCATCACACCACCTCACCTTTCACTTTAAGCAGCCATAGTGTGTTTTCTAAACGTCTGACTCTGTTCTCTTTTGTAATTCAGTTCAAGTGTAGAAGTTTTTACATTCCCTCTATACGTGATAGCTTATGATAAGTGTCTTTTTCTGTGTGACTAATTTCACTTAGAGTCGTCGTACCTAAATCCACTCATCATGCTGCTACTAGCCTTATGACATTGATTTCATGGCTGAGTGAAATTCCATTGTACATAAGGACCACAACTTCTTTATCCATTTTTCTCTTTCCTGGGATATTTAAGGTGTCATGAAGTGGAGGTTCTTGTCAACAGAGCAGCCCTAAACTTTGGGGTGCCTGTGTCTTCCTGATTTTTAGTTTTCCCAATTTATACGCCCATGAGTGGAAGTGCCCTATGCTCCCTAAGCTGTGTTTTTTCGATGTTTAAGGCCACACCGTACACTTCTCCAGAGTGGCTGTTGGCAATTTACATCCCGCCCATCAGTGTAGCAAGGCTCCCATTTCTCCATGGCCTGTCCTGCATTTCTGGTTTTGACACTTTTTTCAGCATGGCCCTTTTGACCGATTCGAAGCGAGACTCCTTTGTAGTGCAGATTTGCATGTCCATGTTGCTTGGTTGGCCAAAAAGGGCGTATGCGTTTTTTCCTGAATATATTCAGGAAAAAACGCATACGCCCTTTTTGGCCAAGGGCATCATTGTCCACGTTTTGCCGCTTTTCATGTGCTTTAAAGGCGATTCGAATCTACCTCCTGAAACCTGTTTCCTGCAATTCTGCCTTGCTTTCAAATCCTCTTCGTTTCCTTCCCTCAATATATTTGTGGACGAGAGTTATCATTTATAACTCTGCAGAGTTGTGAATTGCAGTGCCCATGTGCTCCATTTTTCAACTGGCTTTTTTGAGAGCTGGCCGCAGAAGCGCGGGATTGCCTCAGGCCCTATTCTGGTTCCAGGTGGCAGGCTGAGCCTGTGGTTATTTCTTCTTCCTGATGAGAAAATAGAGTGACCTGTGCCTGTCCCAACACCTAGATCTAGTCTCTCATTGGCTGCCCCTCTTCCCGTTCATCCTCAGGACAAATTGCAACCTGTACGGAACAGGCGGTTAAAGGTGCTGATTCTCTAAGTAGGGAGATTGCTAGTGAAGTAGCTGGAATGGCGAACCGGAGCACAAGGAGATGAGAAATGAGGTGCGTTTTAGAAACCTTTCAAAATCACATGGTGTACCATCTTCTGGGTTCCTAATGCAAGTTTTCGATGTATGAAGATGCCCTTGAACCTGGAGATTTTGGACCCATGGGATGGGTACCACGCAGTATTTCCTTAAAGGGTCTGCGTTGGCTCACCCAACCTCACCAAACCTCTCAGCCCCAAGAATGTCCACCCTTATGTCTCATCCAGCTGTGGGTCTAGATATGGTCAATCCAGGTTGCATCACAGCCCCTGAATGAATTTTGTAAGAATTTCTGTCTCTTTCACTGTCTTTGTTTCATGGGTTTTTAAAACTAATTTATTTTTATAATGGGTTTTAGCTGCTTTTCACGGCTGTGTTTATGCAGCTTTACACCCACTTGACACACTTCCAGAGAGATATCAATACATAGGTTTTAAGATTCTTACTAGTCACATATATTCTTGTGCGGTGAATAGGGGGTCTTGAGTCCAGTTCACTGAGCAAGGAGTAGGTCTTGTCTATTACATATTGGGTGTATGGAACGGTATCTGAGCGAGTTTGAAACCCTTGTTTTATGCATCACCCCACCTCACCTTTCCCGTTAAGCAGCCATAGTGTGTTTTCTAAACGTGTGACTCTGTTCTGTTTTGTAATTCAGTTCAAGTGTAGCGGTTTTTAAATTCCCTCTATAAGTGATAGCTTACGATAAGTGTCTTTTTCTGTGTGACTTATTTCACTTAGAGTCGTCGTACCTAAATCCACTCATCATGCTGCTACTAGCCTTATGACATTGATTTCATGGCTGAGTGATATTCCATTGTACATAAGGACCACAACTTCTTTATCCATTTTTCTCTTTCCTGGGATATTTAAGGTGTCATGAAGTGGAGGTTCTTGTCAACAGAGCAGCCCTAAACTTTGGGGTGCCTGTGTCTTGCTGATTTTTAGTTTTCCCAATTTATACGCCCATGAGTGGAAGTGCCCTATGCTCCCTATGCTGTGTTTTTTCGATGTTTCAGGACACACCGTACACTTCTCCAGAGTGAATGTTGGCAATTTACATACCGCCCATCAGCGTAGCAAGGCTCCCCTTTCTCCATGGCCTGTACTGCATTTCTGGTTTTGACACTTTTTGCAGCATGGCCCTTTTGACCGATGGGAAGCGAGACTTCTTTGTAGCGCTGATTTGCCTTTCCAGGTTGCTTGGTTGGCCAAAAAGGGTGTATGCGTTTTTTCCTAAATATATTCAGGAAAAAACGCATACGCCCTTTTTGGCCAAGGGCATCATTGTCGACGTTTTGCCGCTTTTCATGTGCTTTAAAAGCGATTCGAATCTACCTCCTGAAACCTGTTTCCTGCAATTCTGCGTTGCTTTCAAATCCTCTTCGTTGCCTTCCCTCAATATATTTCTGGACGAGAGTTATCATTTATAACTCTGCAGGTTTGTGAATTGCAGTGAACCTGATCTCCATTTTTCAACTCGCTTTTTTGGGATATGCCCGCAAAAGCACGGGATTGCCTCAGGCCTTATTCTGGTTCCTGGCAGCAGGCTGAGCCTGTGGTTATTTCTTCTTCCTGATGGGAACATAGAGTGACCTGTGCCTGTCCCAACACCTAGATCTAGTCTGTAATTGGTTGCCCCTCTTCCCGTTCATCCTCAGGACAAATTGCAAGCTGTACGGAACAGGAGGTTAAAGGTGCTGATTCTCCAAGTAGGGAGATTGCTATTAAAGAAGCTGCAATGGCGAACCTGAGCACACGGAGTTGAGAAATGAGGTGCGGTTTAGAAACTTTCCCAATCACACGGTGTACCATCTTCTGGGTTTCTCATGCATGTTTTCGATGTAGGAAGATGCCCTTAAACCTGGAGATTTGGGACCCATGGGATGGGAACCGCGCAGTATTACTTTAAAGGGTCTGCGTTTGCTCACTCAACCTCACCAAACCTCTTAGCCCCAAGAGTGTCCACCCTTATGTCTCATCCAGCTGTGGGTCTAGATATGGTCAATCCAGGTTGTGTCACAGCCCCTGAATGAATTTTGTAAGAATTTCTCTCTCTTTCACTGTCTTTGTTTTACGGGTTTTTAAAAGTAATTTATTTTTATAATGGGGTTTAGCGGCTTTTCACGGCTGTGTTTATGCGGCTTTACACCCACTTGACTCACTTCCAGAGAGATATCAATACATAAGTTTTAAGATTCTCACTAGTCAGATATATTCTTGTGCGGTGAATAGGGGGTGTTGAGTCCAGTTCACTGAACAAGGAGTAGGTCTTGTCTATTACATATTGGGTGTATGGAACGGTATCTGAGCTAATTTGAAACCCTTGTTTTATGCATCACCCCACGTCACCTTTCCCGTTAAGCAGCCATAGTGTGTTTTCTAAATGTGTGACTCTGTTCTGATTTGTAATTCAATTCAAGTGTAGCGGTTTTTACATTCACTCTATAAGTGATAGCTTTTGATAAGTGTCTTTTTCTGTGTGTCTTATTTCCCTTAGAATCGTCGTACCTAATTCCACCCATCTTGCTTCTACTGGCCTTATGACATTGATTTCATGGCTGAGTGATATTTCATTGTACATAAGGACCACGATTTCTTTATCCATTTTTCTCTTTCCTGGGATATTTAAGGTTTCGTGAAGTGGAGGTTCTTCTCAACAGAGCAGCCCTAAACTTTGGGGTGCCTGAGTCTTGCTGATTTTTAGTTTTCCCAATTTATACGCCCATGAGTGGAAGTGCCCTATGCTCCCTTAGCTGTGTTTTTTCGATATTTCAGGCCACACCGTACACTTCTTCAGAGTGGCTGTTAGCAATTTACATCCCGCCCATCAGCGTAGCAAGGCTTCCATTTCTCCATGGCCTGTCCTGCATTTGTGGTTTTGACACTTTTTTCAGCATGGCCCTTTTAACCGATGGGAAGCGAGACTTCTTTGTAGCGCTGATTTGTCTTTCCAGGTTGCTTGGTTGGCCAAAAAGGGCGTATGCGTTTTTTCCTGAATATATTCAGGAAAAAACGCATACGCCCTTTTTGGCCAAGGTCATCATTGTCCACGTTTTGCCGATTTTCATGTGGTTTAAAGGCGATTCTAATCTACCTCCTGAAACCTGTTTTCTGCAATTCTGCCTTGCTTTCAAATCCTCTTCGTTTCCTTCCCTCAATATATTTGTGGACGAGAGTTATCATTTATAACTCTGCATGTTTGTGAATTGCAGTGCCCCTGAGCTCCATTTTTCAACTGTCTTTTTTGGGAGCTGGCCGCAAAAGCACGGGATTGCCTCAGGCCCTATTCTGATTCCGGGCGGCAGGCTGAGCCTGTAGTTAATACTTCTTCCTGATGGGAAAATAGAGTGACCTGTGCCTGTCCCAACACCTAGATCTAGTCTCTCATTGGTTGCCCCTCTTCCCGTAAATCCTCAGGACAAATTGCAACCTGTACGGAACAGGAGGTTAAAGGTGCTGATTCTCCAAGTAGGGAGATTGCTAGTAAAGTAGCTGGAATGGTGAACCCGAGCACAAGGAGATGAGAAATGAGGTGCCTTTTAAAAACCTTTCAAAATCACACGGTGTACCGTCTTCTGGGTTCGTCATGCAAGTTTTCGATGTAGGAAGATGCCCTTGAAACTGGAGATTTGGGACCCATGGGATGGGTACCACGCAGTATTACCTTAAACGGTCTGTGTTTGCTCACCCAACCTCACCAAACCTGTCAGCCCCAAGAGTGTCCACCCTTAGGTTTCATCCAACTGTGGGTCTAGATTTGTTCAATCCAGGTTGCATCACATCTCCTGAAAGAATTGTGTAAGAATTTCTCTCTCTTTCACTGTCTTTGTTTTACGGGTTTTTACAAGTAATTTATTTTTATAATGGGGTTTAGCTGCTTTTCACGGATGTGTTTATGCGGCTTTACACCCACTTGACACACTTCCAAAGAGATATCAATACATAGGTTTTAAGATTCTTACTAGTCAGATATATACTTGTGCGGTGAATAGGGGGTGTTGAGTCCAGTTCACTGAGCAAGGAGTAGGTCTTGTCTATTACATATTGGGTGTATGGAACGGTATCTGAGCTAATGTGAAACCCTTGTTTTATGCATCACACCACCTCACCTTTCCCGTTAAACAGCCATAGTGTGTTTTCTAAACGTGTGACACTGTTCTCTTTTGTAATTCAGTTCAAGTGTAGCAGTTTTTACATTCCCTCTATAAGTGATAGCTTATGATAAGTGTGTTTTTCTGTGTGACTTATTTCACTTAGAGTCGTCGTACCTAAATCCACTCATCATGCTGCTACTAGCCTTATGACATTGATTTCATGGCTGAGTGATATTCCATTGTACATAAGGACCACAACTTCTTTATCCATTTTTCTCTTTCCTGGGATATTTAAGGTGTCATGAAGAGGAGGTTCTTGTCAACAGAGCAGCCCTAAAATTTGGGGTGCCTGTGTCTTGCTGATTTTTAGTTTTCCCAATTTATACGCCCATGAGTGGACGTGCTCTATGCTCCCTAAGCTGTGTTTTTTCGATGTTTAAGGCAACACCGTACACTTCTCGAGAGTGGCTGCTGGCAATTTACATCCCGCCCATCAGTGTAGCAAGGCTCCCATTTCTCCATGGCCTCTCCTGCTTTTGTGGTTTTGACACTTTTTTCAGCATGGCCCTTTTGACCGATTCGAAGTGAGACTCCTTTTTAGCGCTGATTTGCCTTTCCAGGTTGCTTGGTTGGCCAAAAAGGGCGTATGCGTTTTTTCCTGAATATATTCAGGAAAAAACGCATACGCCCTTTTTGGCCAAGGGCATCATTGTCCACATTTTGCCGCTTTTCATGTGCTTTAAAGGCGATTCGAATCTACCTCCTGAAATCTGTTTCCTGCAATTCTGGCTTGCTTTCAAATCCTCTTCGTTGCCTTCCCTCAATATATTTCTGGACGAGAGTTATCATTTATACCTCTGCAGGTCTGTGAATTGCAGTGCCCATGTGCTCCATTTTTCAACTGCCTTTTTTGGGAGCTGGCCGCAGAAGCGCGGATTTGCCTCCGGCAATATTCTGGGTCCTGGCGGCAGGCCTAGCCTGTGCTTAATTCTTCTTCCTGATGGGAAAATACAGTGACCTGTGCCTGTCCAAACACCTAGATCTAGTCTCTCATTGGTTGCCCCTCTTCCCGTTCATCCTCAGGACAAATTGCAACCTGTACAGAACAGGAGGTTAAAGGTGCTGATTCTCCAAGTAGGGAGATTGCTAGTAAAGTAGCTGGAATGGCGAACCCGAGAACAAGGAAATGAGAAATGAGGTGCGTTTCAGAAACCTTTCCCGATCAGACGGTGTACCATCTTCTAGTTTTCCCATGCGTGTTTTCGATGTAGGAAGATGCCCTTGAACCTGGAGATTTGGGACCCATGGGATGGGTACCACGCAGTATTACTTTAAAGGGTCTGTGTTTGCTCACGCAACCTCACCCAACCTCTCAGCCCCAAGAGTGTCCACCCTTATGTCTCATCCAGCTGTGGGTCTAGATATGGTCAATCCAGGTTGCATCACAGCCTCTGAACGAATTTTGTAAGAATGTCTCTCTCTTTCACTGTCTTTGTTTTACGGGTTTTTAAAAGTAATTTATTTTTATAATGGGGATTAGCTGCTTTACATGGCTCTGTTTATGCGGCTTTACACCCACTTGACTCACTTCCAGGTTGATATCAATACATAGGTTTTAAGATTCTCACTAGTCAGATATATTCTTGTGCGGTGAATAGGGGGTGTTGAGTCCAGTTCACTGAGCAAGGAGTAGGTCTTTTCTATTACTTATTGGGTGTATGGAACGGTATCTGAGCTAATTTGAAACCCTTGTTTTATGCATCACCGCACATCACCTTTCCCGTTAAGCAGCCATAGTGTGTTTTCTAAATGTGTGACTCTGTTCTGATTTGTAATTCAATTCAAGTGTAGCGGTTTTTACATTCCCTTTATAAGTGATAGCTTTTGATAAGTGTCTTTTTCTGTGTGACTTATTTCACTTAGAGTCATCGTACCTAAATCCACTCATCATGCTGCTACTAGCCTTATGACATTGATTTCATGGCTGAGTGATATTCCATTGTACATAAGGACCACAACTTCTTTATCCATTTTTCTCTTTCCTGGGATATTTAAGATTTCCTGAAGTGGAGGTTCTTGTCAACAGAGCAGCCCTAAACTTTGGGTTGCCTGAGTCTTGCTGATTTTTAGTTTTCCCAATTTATACGCCCATGAGTGGAAGTGCCCTATGCTCCATAAACTGTGTTTTTTCGATGTTTCAGGCCACACCGTACAGTTCTCCAGAGTGGCTGTTGGCAATTTACATCCCGCTCATCAGCGTAGCAAGGCTCCTATTTCTCCATGGCCTGTCCTGCATTTGTGGTTTTGACACTTTTTTCAGCATGGCCCTTTGGACCGATGGGAAGCGAGACTTCTTGTAGCGCTGATTTGCCTTTCCAGGTTGCTTGGTTGGCCAAAAAGGGCGTATGCGTTTTTTCCTGAATATATTCAGGAAAAAACGCATACGCCCTTTTTGGCCAAGGGCATCATTGTCGACGTTTTGCCCCTTTTCATGTGCTTTAAAGGCGATTCGAATCTACCTCCTGAAACCTGTTTCCTGCAACTCTGCCTTGCTTTCAAATCATCTTCGTTGCCTTCCCTCAATATATTTGTGGACGAGAGTTATCATTTATAACTCTGCAGGTTTGTGAATTGCAGTGCCCATGTGCTCCATTTTTCAACTGGCTTTTTTGGGAGCTGGCCGCAGAAGCGCGGGATTGCCTCAGGCCCTATTCTGGTTCCGGGCGGCAGGCTGAGCCTGTGGTTAATTCTTCTTTCTGATGGGAAAATAGAATGACCTGTGCCTGTCCCAACACCTAGATCTAATCTCTCATTCGTTGCCCCTCTTCCCATTCATCCTTAGGACAAATTGCAACCTGTACGGAACAGGAGCTTAAAGGTGCTGATTCTCCAAGTAGGGAGATTGCTAGTAAAGTAGCTGGAATGGCGAACCCGAGAACAAGGAAATGAGAAATGAGGTGCGTTTCAGAAACCTTTCCCGATCAGACGGTGTACCATCTTCTAGGTTTCCCATGCGTGTTTTCGATGTAGGAAGATGCCCTTGAACCTGGAGATTTCGGACCCATGGGATGGGTACCACGCAGTATTACTTTAAACGGTCTACGTTTGCTCTCCCAACCTCACTAAACCTCTCAGCCCCAAGAGTGTCCACCCTTAGGTCTCATCCAACTGTGGGTCTAGATATGTTCAACCCAGGTTGCGTCACAGCCCCTGAAGGAATTTTGTAAGAATTTCTCTCTCTTTCACTGTCTTTGTTTTACGGGTTTTTAGAAGTAATTTATTTTTATAATGGAGTTTAGCTGCTTTTCACGGCTGTGTTTATGCGGCTTTACACACACTTGACTCACTTCCAGAGAGATATCAATACATAGGTTTTAAGATTCTCACTAGTCAGATATATTCTTGTGCGGTGAATAGGGGGTGTTGAGTCCAGTTCACTGAGCAAGGAGTAGGTCTTTTCTATTACTTATTGGGTGTATGGAACGGTATCTGAGCTAATTTGAAACCCTTGTTTTATGCATCACCGCACATCACCTTTCCAGTTAAGCAGCCATAGTGTGTTTTCTAAATGTGTGACTCTGTTCTGATTTGTAATTCAATTCAAGTGTAGCGGTTTTTACATTCCCTTTATAAGTGATAGCTTTTGATAAGTGTCTTTTTCTGTGTGACTTATTTCACTTAGAGTCATCGTACCTAAATCCACTCATCATGCTGCTACTAGCCTTATGACATTGATTTCATGGCTGAGTGATATTCCATTGTACATAAGGACCACAATTTCTTTATCCATTTTTCTCTTTCCTGGGATATTTAAGGTTTCCTGAAGTGGAGGTTCTTGTCAACAGAGCAGCCCTAACCTTTCGTTGCCTAAGTCTTGCTGATTTTTAGTTTTCCCAATTTATACGCCAATGAGTGGAAGTGCCCTATGCTCCATAAACTGTGTTTTTTCGATGTTTCAGGCCACACCGTACACTTCTCCAGAGTGGCTGTTGGCAATTTACATCCCGCCCATCAGCGTAGCAAGGCTCCCATTTCTCCATGGCCTGTCCTGCATTTGTGGTTTTGACACTTTTTTCAGCATGACCCTTTTGACCGATGGGAAGCGAGACTTCTTTGTAGCGCTGATTTGCCTTTCCAGGTTGCTTGGTTGGCCAAAAAGGGCGTATGCGTTTTTTCCTGAATATATTCAGGAAAAAAGGCATAAGCCCTTTTTTTCCAAGGGCATCATTTTCCACGTTTTGCCGCTTTTCATGTGCTTGAAAGGCGATTCGAATCTACCTCCTGAAATCTGTGTTTTGCAGTTCTGCCTTGCTTTCAAATCCTCTTCGTTGCCTTCCCTCAATATATTTGTGGACGAGAGTTATCATTTATAACTCTGCAGGCTTGTGAATTGCAGTGCCACTGAGCTCCATTTTTCAACTCGCTTTTTTGGGATCTGGCCGCAAAAGCGCGGGATTGCCTCAGGCCCTTTTCTGGTTCCGGGTGGCAGGCTGAGCCTGTGGTTATTTCTTCTTCCTGATGGGAAAATAGAGTGACCTGTGCCTGTCCCAACACCTAGATCTAGTCTCTCATTGGTTGCCCCTCTTCCCGTTCATCCTCAGGACAAATTGCAACCTATACGGAACTGGAGGTTAAAGGTGCTGATTCTCCAAGTAGGGAGATTGCTAGTAAATTAGCTAGAATGGCGTACCCGAGCACAAGGAGATGAGAAATGAGGTGCGTTTTAGAAACCTTTCAAAATCACATGCTGTAACATCTTCTAGGTTCCTCATGCAAGTTTTCAATGTAGGAAGATGCCCTTGAACCTGGAGATTTGGGACCCATGGGATGGGTACCATGCATTATTACTTTAAAGGGTCTGCGTTGGCTCACCCAACCTCACCAAACCTCTCAGCCCCAAGAGTGTCCACCATTATGTCTCATCCAGCTGTGGGTCTAGATATGGTCAATCCAGGTTGCGTCACAGCCCCTGAATGAATTTTGTAAGAATTTCTCTCTCTTTCACTGTCTTTGTTTCATGCGTTTTTAAAACTAATTTATTTTTATAATGGGGTTTAGCTGCTTTTCACGGCTGTGTTTATGCGGATTTACACCCACTTGACTCACTTCCAGAGAGATATCAATACATAGGTTTTAAGATTCTCACTAGTCAGATATATTCTTGTGCGGTGAATAGAGGTTGTTGAGTCCAGTTCACTGAGCAAGGAGTAGGTCTTGTCTATTACATATTGGGTGTATGGAACGGTATCTGAGCGAATTTGAAACCCTTGTTTTATGCATCACCCCACCTCACCTTTCCCGTTAAGCAGCCATAGTGTGTTTTCAAAATGGGTGACACTGTTCTGATTTGTAATTCAGTTCAAGTGTAGCGGTTTTTACATTCCCTCTATAAGTGATAGCTTTTGATATGTGTCTTTTTCTGTGTGACTTATTTCACTTAGAGTCGTCGTACCTAAAACCAATCATCATGCTGCTACTAGCCTTATGATATTGATTTCATGGCTGAGTGATATTCCATTGTACATAAGGACCACAACTTCTTTATCCATTTTTCTCTTTCCTGGGATATTTAAGGTGTCATGAAGTGGAGGTTCTTGTCAACAGAGCAGCCCTAAACTTTGGGGTGCCTGTGTCTTGCTGATTTTAGTTTTCCCAATTTATACGCCCATGAGTGGAAGTGCCCTATGCTCCCTAAGCTTTGTTTTTTCGATGTTTCAGGACACACCGTACACTTCTCCAGAGTGGCTGTTGGCAATTTACATCCCGCTCATCAGCGTAGCAAGGCTCCTATTTCTCCATGGCCTGTCCTGCATTTGTGGTTTTGACACTTTTTTCAGCATGGCCTTTTGGACCGATGGGAAGCGAGACTTCTTTGTAGCGCTGATTTGCCTTTCCAGGTTGCTTGGTTGGCCAAAAAGGGCGTATGCGTTTTTTCCTGAATATATTCAGGAAAAAACGCATACGCCCTTTTTGGCCAAGGGCATCATTGTCGACGTTTTGCCGCTTTTCATGTGCTTTAAAGGCGATTCGAATCTACCTCCTGAAACCTGTTTCCTGCAACTCTGCCTTGCTTTCAAATCCTCTTCGTTGCCTTCCCTCAATATATTTGTGGACGAGAGTTATCATTTATAACTCTGCAGGTTTGTGAATTGCAGTGCCCATGTGCTGCATTTATCAACTGGCTTTTTTGGGAGCTGGCCGCAGAAGCGCGGGATTGCCTCAGGCCCTATTCTGGTTCCGGGCGGCAGGCTGAGCCTGTGGTTAATTCTTCTTCCTGATGGGAAAATAGAGTGACCTCTGCCTGTCCCAACACCTAGATCTAGTCTCTTATTGGTTGCCCCTCTTCCCATTCATCCTTAGGACAAATTGCAACCTGTATGGAACAGGAGGTTAAAGGTGCTGATTCTCCAAGTAGGGAGATTGCTAGTAAAGTAGCTGGAATGGGGAACCCGAGCACACGGAGTTGAGAAATGAGGTGCGTTTTAGAAACTTTCCCAATCTCACGGTGTACCATCTTCTGGGTTTCTCATGCATGTTTTCGATGTAGGAAGATGCCTTTGAACCTGGAGATTTGGGACCCATGGGATGGGTACCACGCAGTATTACTTTAAAGCGTCTGCATTTGCTCACCCAACCACACCAAACCTCTCAGCCCCAAGAGTGTCCACCCTTATGTCTCATCCAGCTGTGGGTCTAGATATGGTCAATCCAGGTTGCGTCACAGCCCCTGAATGAATTTTGTAAGAATTTCTCTCTCTTTCACTGTCTTTGTTTCATGGGTTTTTAAAACTAATTTATTTTTATAATGGGGTTTAGCTGCTTTTCACGGCTGTGTTTATGCGGCTTTACACCCACTTGACTCACTTCCAGAGAGATATCAATACATAAGTTTTACGATTCTCACTAGTCAGATATATTCTTGTGTGGTGAATAGGGGGTGTTGAGTCCAGTTCACTGAGCAAGGAGTAGGTCTTGTCTATTACATATTGGGTGTATGGAACGGTATCTGAGCTAATTTGAAACCCTTGTTTTATGCATCACCCCACGTCACCTTTCCCGTTAAGCAGCCATAGTGTGTTTTCTAAATGTGTGACTCTGTTTTGATTTGTAATTCAGTTCAATTGTAGCGGTTTTTACATTCCCTTTATAAGTGATAGCTTTTGATAAGTGTATTTTTCTGTGTGACTTATTTCACTTAGAGTCGTCGTACCTAAATCCACTCATCATGCTGCTACTAGCCTTATGACATTGATTTCATGGCTGAGTGATATTCCATTGTACATAAGGACCACGACTTCTTTATCCATTTTTCTCCTTCCTGGGATATTTAAGGTTTCGTGAAGTGGAGGTTCTTGTCAACAGAGCAGCCCTAAACTTTGGGGTGCCTGAGTCTTGCTGATTTTTAGTTTTCCCAATTTATACGCCCATGAGTGGAAGTGCCCTATGCTCCATAAACTTTGTTTTTTCGATGTTTCAGGCCACACCGTACACTTCTCCAGAGTGGCTGTTGGCAATTTACATCCCGCCCATCAGCGTGGCAAGGCTCCCATTTCTCCATGGCCTGTCCTGCATTTGTGGTTTTGACACTTTTTTCAGCATGGCCCTTTTGACCCATGGGAAGCGAGACTTCTTTGTAGCACTGATTTGCCTTTCCAGGTTGCTTGGTTGGCCAAAAAGGGCGTATGCGTTTTTTCCTGAATATATTCAGGAAAAAACGCATACGCCCTTTTTGGCCAAGGGCATCATTTTCCACGTTTTGCCGCTTTTCATGTGCTTGAAAGGCGATTCGAATCTACCTCCTGAAACCTGTTTCATGCAACTCTGCCTTGCTTTCAAATCCTCTTCGTTGCCTTCCCTCAATATATTTGTGGACGAGAGTTATCATTTATAACTCTGCAGGTTTGTGAATTGCAGTGCCCATGTGCTCCATTTTTCAACTGGCTTTTTTCGGAGCTGGCCGCAGAAGCGCGGGATTGCCTCAGGCACTAATCTGGTTCCCGGCGGCAGGCTGAGCCTGTGCTTAATTCTTCTTCCTGATGGGAAAATAGAGTGACCTGTGCCTGTCCCAACACCTAGATGTAGTCTCTCATTGGTTGCCCCTCTTCCCGTTCATCCTCAGGACAAATTGCAACCTGTACAGAACAGGAGGTTAAAGGTGTTGATTCTCCAAGTAGGGAGATTGCTAGTAAAGTAGCTGGAATGGCAAACCCGAGCACAAGGAGATGAGAAATGAGGTGCGTTTTAGAAACCTTTCAAAATCACACGGTGTACCATCTTCTGAGTTTCTCATGCATGTTTTCGATGTAGGAAGATGCCCTTGAACCTGGAGACTTGGGACCCATGGGATGGGTACCACGCAGTATTACTTTAAAGGGTCTGCGTTTGCTCACCCAACCTAACCCAACCTCTCAGCCCCAAGAGTGTCCACCCTTAGGTCTCATCCACCTGAGCGTGTAGATATGGTCAATCCAGGTTGCATCACAGCTTCTGAACGAATTTTGTAAGAATTTCTCTCTCTTTCACTGTCTTTGTTTTACGGGTTTTTAAAAGTAGTTTATTTTTATAATGGGGTTTAGCTGCTTTTCACGGCTGTGTTTATGCGGCTTTACACCCACTTGACTCACTTACAGACAGATATCAATACATAGGTTTAAAGATTGTAACTAGTCACATATATTCTTGTGCGGTGAATAGGGGGTGTTGAGTCCAGTTCACTGAGCAAGGAGTAGGTCTTGTCTATTACATATTGGGTGTATGGAACGGTATCTGAGCGAATTTGAACCCCTTGTTTTATGCATCACCCCACCTCACCTTTCCCGTTAAGCAGCCATAGTGTGTTTTCTAAACGTGTGACTCTGTTCTGTTTTGTAATTCAGTTCAAGTGTAGCGGTTTTTACATTCCCTCTATAAGTGATAGCTTATGATAAGTGTCTTTTTCTGTGTGACTTATTTCACTTAGAATCGTCGTACCTAACTCCACTCATCTTGCTTCTACTAGCATTATGACATTGATTTCATGTCTGAGTGATATTCCATTGTACATAAGGACCACAACTTCTTTATCCATTTTTCTCTTTCCTGGGATATTTAAGGTGTCATGAAGTGGAGGTTCTTGTCAACATAGCAGCCCTAAACATTGGGGTGCCTGTGTCTTGCTGATTTTTAGTTTTCCCAATTTATACGCCCATGAGTGGAAGTGCCCTATGCTCCCTTAGCTGTGTTTTTTCGATATTTCAGGCCACACCGTACACTTCTTCAGAGTGGCTGTTAGCAATTTACATCCCGCCCATCAGCGTAGCAAGGCTTCCATTTCTCCATGGCCTGTCCTGCATTTCTGGTTTTGAAACTTTTTGCAGCATGACCCTTTTGACCGATGGGAAGCGAGACTTCTTTGTAGCGCTGATTTGCATTTCCAGGTTGCTTGGTTGGCCAAAAAGGGCGTATGCGTTTTTCCCTGAATATATTCAGGAAATAACGCCTACGCCCTTTTTGGCCAAGGGCATCATTGTCCACGTTTTGCCGCTTTTCATGTGCTTTAAAGGCGATTCGAATCTACCTCCTGAAACCTGTTTCCTGCAATTCTGCCTTGCTTTCAAATCCTCTTCGTTGTCTTCCCTCAATATATTTGTGGACGACAGTTATCATTTATAACTCAGCAGGTTTGTGAATGGCAGTGCCCCTGAGCTCCATTTTTCAACTGTCTTGTTTGGGAGCTGGCCGCAAAAGCACGGGATTGCCTCAGGCCCTATTCTGGTTCCCGGCGGCAGGCTGAGCCTGTGGTTAATTCTTCTTCCTGATGGGAAAATAGAGTGACCTGTGCCTGTCCCAACACCTAGATCTAGTCTCTCATTGGTTGCCCCTCTTCCCGTTCATCCTCAGGACAAATTGCAACCTGTACTGAACAGGAGGTTAAAGGTGCTGATTCTCCAAGTAGGGAGATTGCTAGTGAAGTAGCTGGAATGGCGAACCCGAGCACAAGGAAATGAGAAATGAGGTGCGTTTTAGAAACCTTTCAAAATCACACGGTGTACCTTCTTCTGGGTTCCTCATGCAAGATTTCGATGTAGGAAGATGCCCTTGAACCTGGAGATTGGGGACCCATGGGATGGGTACCATGCAGTATTACTTTAAAGGGTCTGCGTTTTCTCACCCAACCTCACCCAACCTCTCAGCCCCAAGAGTGTCCACCCTTATGTCTCATCCAGCTGTGGGTCTAGATATGGTCAATCCAGGTTGCATCACAGCCCCTGAACGAATTTTGTAAGAATTTCTCTCTCTTTCACTGTCTTTGTTTTACGGGTTTTTAAAAGTAATTTATTTTTATAATGGGGTTTAGCTGCTTTTCACGGCTGTGTTTATGCGGATTTACACCCACTTGACTCACTTTCAGACAGATATCAATACATAGGTTTTAAGATTGTTACTAGTCACATATATTCTTGTTCGGTGAATAGGGGGTGTTGAATCCAGTTCACTGAGCAAAGAGTAGGTCTTGTCTATTACATATTGGGTGTATGGAACGGTATCTGAGCGAATTTGAAACCCTTGTTTTATGCATCACCCCACCTCACCTTTCCCGTTAAGCAGCCATAGTGTGTTTTCTAAACGTGTGACTCTGTTCTGTTTTGTAATTCAGTTCAAGTGTAGCGGTTTTTACATTCCCTCTATAAGTGATAGCTTATGATAAGTGTCTTTTTCTGTGTGACTTATTTCACTTAGAATCGTCGTACCTAACTCCACTCATCTTGCTTCTACTAGCCTTATGACATTGATTTCATGTCTGAGTGATATTCCATTGTACATAAGGACCACGACTTCTTTATCCATTTTTCTCTTTCCTGGGATATTTAAGTTGTCATGAAGTGGAGGTTCTTGTCAACAGAGCAGCCCTAAACTTTGGGGTGCCTGTGTCTTGCTGATTTTTAGTTTTCCCAATTTATACTCCCATGAGTGGACGTGCCCTATGCTCCATAAGCTGTTTTTTTTCGATGTTTCAGTACACACTGTACACTTCTCCAGAGTGGCTGTTGGCAATTTACATCCCGATCATCAGCGTAGCAAGGCTGCCATTTCTCCATGGCCTGTCCTGCATTTCTGGTTTTGACACTTTTTGCAGCATGGCCCTTTTGACCGATGGGAAGCGAGACTTCTTTGTAGCGCTGATTTGCCTTTCCAGGTTGCTTGGTTGGCCAAAAAGGGCGTATGCGTTTTTTCCTGAATATATTCAGGAAAAAACGCATACGCCCTTTTTGGACAAGGGCATCATTGTCGACCTTTTGCCGCTTTTCATGTGCTTTAAAGGCGATTCGAATCTACCTCCTGAAATCTGTTTTCTGCAATTCTGCCTTGCTTTCAAATCCTCTTCGTTGCCTTCCCTCAATATATCTGTGGATGAGAGTTATCATTTATAACTCTGCGGGTTTGTGAATTGCAGTGTCCCTGAGCTCCATTTTTCAACTCGCTTTTTTGGGAGCTGGCCGCAAAAGCGCGGGATTGCCTCAGGCCCTATTGTGCTTCTGGGCGGCAGGCTGAGCCTGTGATTAATTCTTCTTCCTGATGGGAAATTAGAGTGACCTGTGCCTGTCCCAACACCTAGATCTAGTCTCTCATTGGTTGCCCCTCTTCCCGTTCATCCTCAGGACAAATTGCAACCTGTACAGAACAGGAGGTTAAAGGTGCTGATTCTCCAAGTAGGGAGATTGCTAGTAAAGTAGCTGGAATGGCGAACCCGAGCACAAGGAGATGAGAAATGAGGTGCGTTTTAGAAACCTTTCAAAATCACACGGTGTACCATCTTCTGAGTTTCTCATGCATGTTTTCGATGTAGGAAAATGCCCTTGAACCTGGAGACTTGGGACCCATGGGATGGGTACCACGCAGTATTACTTTAAAGGGTCTGTGTTTGCTCACCCAACCTAACCCAAACTTTCAGCCCCAAGAGTGTCCACCCTTATGTCTCATCCACCTGTGCGTGTAGATATGGTCAATCCAGGTTGCATCACAGCCCCTGAACGAATTTTGTAAGAATTTCTCTCTCTTTCACTGTCTTTGTTTTATGGGTTTTTAAAAGTAATTTATTTTTATAATGGGGTTTAGTTGCTTTTCACGGCTGTGTTTATGCGGCTTTACACCCACTTGACTCACTTCCAGACATATATCAATACATAGGTTTTAAGATTCTTACTAGTCACCTATATTCTTTTGCGGTGAATAGGGGGTGTTGAGTCCAGTTCACTGAGCAAGGAGTAGGTCTTGTCTATTACATATTGGGTGTATGGAACGGTATCTGAGCGAATTTGAACCCCTTGTTTTATGCATCACCCCACCTCACCTTTCCCGTTAAGCAGCCATAGTGTGTTTTCTAAACGTGTGACTCTGTTCTGTTTTGTAATTTAGTTCAAGTGTAGCGGTTTTTACATTCCCTCTATAAGTGATAGCTTATGATAAGTGTCTTTTTCTGTGTGACTTATTTCACTTAGAATCGTCGTACCTAACTCCACTCATCTTGCTTCTACTAGCCTTATGACATTGATTTCATGTCTGAGTGATATTCCATTGTACATAAGGACCACGACTTCTTTATCCATTTTTCTCTTTCCTGGGATATTTAAGTTGTCATGAAGTGGAGGTTCTTGTCAACAGAGCAGCCCTAAACTTTGGGGTGCCTGTGTCTTGCTGATTTTTCTTTTTCCCAATTTATACGCCCATGAGTGGACGTGCCGTACGCTCCCTAAGCTGTGTTTTTTCGATGTTTCAGGACACACCATACACTTCTCCAGAGTGGCTGCTGGCAATTAACATCCCGCCCATCAGCGTAGCAAGGCTGCCATTTCTCCATGGCCTGTCCTGCATTTCTGGTTTTGACACTTTTTGCAGCATGACCCTTTTGACCGATGGGAAGCGAGACTTCTTTGTAGCGCTGATTTGCCTTTCCAGGTTGCTTGGTTGGCCAAAAAGGGCGTATGCGTTTTTTCCTGAATATATTCAGGAAAAAACGCATACGCCCTTTTTGGCCAAGGGCATCATTGTCGACCTTTTGCCGCTTTTCATGTGCTTTAAAGGCGATTCGAATCTACCTCCTGAAATCTGTTTTCTGCAATTCTGCCTTGCTTTCAAATCCTCTTCGTTGCCTTCCCTCAATATATCTGTGGATGAGAGTTATCATTTATAACTCTGCGGGTTTGTGAATTGCAGTGTCCCTGAGCTCCATTTTTCAACTCGCTTTTTTGGGAGCTGGCCGCAAAAGCGCGGGATTGCCTCAGGCCCTATTGTGCTTCTGGGCGGCAGGCTGAGCCTGTGATTAATTCTTCTTCCTGATGGGAAATTAGAGTGACCTGTGCCTGTCCCAACACCTAGATCTAGTCTCTCATTGGTTGCCCCTCTTCCCGTTCATCCTCAGGACAAATTGCAACCTGTACAGAACAGGAGGTTAAAGGTGCTGATTCTCCAAGTAGGGAGATTGCTAGTGAAGTAGCTGGAATGGCGAACCCGAGCACAAGGTGATGAGAAATGAGGTGCGTTTTAGAAACCTTTCAAAATCACACGGTGTACTTCTTCTGGGTTCCTCATGCAAGATTTCGATGTAGGAAGATGCCCTTGAACCTGGAGATTTGGGACCCATGGGATGGGTACCATGCAGTATTACTTTAAAGGGTCTGCGTTTTCTCACCCAACCTCACCCAACCTCTCAGCCCCAAGAGTGTCCACCCTTATGTCTCATCCAGCTGTGGGTCTAGATATGGTCAATCCAGGTTGCATCACAGCCCCTGAACGAATTTTGTAAGAATTTCTCTCTCTTTCACTGTCTTTGTTTTACGGGTTTTTAAAAGTAATTTATTTTTATAATGGGGTTTAGCTGCTTTTCACGGCTGTGTTTATGCGGCTTTACACCCACTTGACTCACTTCCAGACAGATATCAATACATAGGTTTTAAGATTGTTACTAGTCACATATATTCTTGTGCGGTGAATAGGGGGTGTTGAGTCCAGTTCACTGAGCAAGGAGTAGGTCTTGTCTATTACATATTGGGTGTATGGAACGGTATCTGAGCGAATTTGAACCCCTTGTTTTATGCATTACCCCACCTCACCTTTCCCGTTAAGCCGCCATAGTGTGTTTTCTAAACGTGTGATTCTGTTCTGTTCTGTAATTCAGTTCAAGTGTAGCGGTTTTTACATTCCCTCTATAAGTGATAGCTTATGATAAGTGTCTTTTTCTGTGTGACTTATTTCACTTAGAATCGTCGTACCTAAGTCCACTCATCTTGCTTCTACTAGCCTTATGACATTGATTTCATGTCTGAGTGATATTGCATTGTACATAAGGACCACAACTTCTTTATCCATTTTTCTCTTTCCTGGGATATTTAAGGTGTCATGAAGTGGAGGTTCTTGTCAACAGAGCAGCCCTAAACTTTGGGGTGCCTGTGTCTTGCTGATTTTTAGTTTTCCCAATTTATACGCCCATGAGTGGACGTGCCCTATGCTCCCTAAGCTGTGTATTTTCGATGTTTCAGGACACACTGTACACTTCTCCAGAGTGGCTGTTGGCAATTAACATCCCGCCCATCAGCGTAGCAAGGCTGCCATTTCTCCATGGCCTGTCCTGCATTTCTGGTTTTGACACATTTTGCAGCATGACCCTTTTGACCGATGGGAAGCGAGACTTCTTTGTAGCGCTGATTTGCCTTTCCAGGTTGCTTGGTTGGCCAAAAAGGGCGTATGCGTTTTTTCCTGAATATATTCAGGAAAAAACGCATACGCCCTTTTTGGCCAAGGGCATCATTGTCGACCTTTTGCCGCTTTTCATGTGCTTTAAAGGCGATTCGAATCTACCTCCTGAAATCTGTTTTCTGCAATTCTGCCTTGCTTTCAAATCCTCTTCGTTGCCTTCCCTCAATATATCTGTAGATGAGAGTTATCATTTATAACTCTGTGGGTTTGTGAATTGCAGTGTCCCTGAGCTCCATTTTTCAACTCGCTTTTTTGGGAGCTGGCCGCAAAAGCGCGGGATTGCCTCAGGCCCTATTGTGCTTCTGGGCGGCAGGCTGAGCCTGTGATTAATTCTTCTTCCTGATGGGAAATTAGAGTGACCTGTGCCTGTCCCAACACCTAGATCTAGTCTCTCATTGGTTGCCCCCCTTCCCGTTCATCCTCAGGACAAATTGCAACCTGTACAGAACAGGAGGTTAAAGGTGCTGATTCTCCAAGTAGGGAGATTGCTAGTAAAGTAGCTGGAATGGCAAACCCGAGCACAAGGAGATGAGAAATGAGGTGCGTTTTAGAAACCTTTCAAAATCACACGGTGTACCATCTTCTGAGTCTCTCATGCATGTTTTCGATGTAGGAAGATGCCCTTGAACCTGGAGACTTGGGAACCATGGGATGGGTACCACGCAGTATTACTTTAAAGGGTCTGCGATTGCTCACCTAACCTAACCCAACCTTTCAGCCCCAAGAGTGTCCACCCTTATGTCTCATCCACCTGTGCGTGTAGATATGGTCAATCCAGGTTGCATCACAGCCTCTGAACGAATTTTGTAAGAATTTCTCTCTCTTTCACTGTCTTTGTTTTACGGGTTTTTAAAAGTAATTTATTTTTATAATGGGGTTTATTTGCTTTTCACGGCTGTGTTTATGCGGCTTTACACCCACTTGACTCACTTCCAGACATATATCAATACATAGGTTTTAAGATTCTTACTAGTCACCTATATTCTTGTGCGGTGAATAGGGGGTGTTGAGTCCTGTTCACTGAGCAAGGAGTAGGTCTTGTCTATTACATATTGGGTGTATGGAACGGTATCTGAGCGAATTTGAACCCCTTGTTTTATGCATCACCCCACCTCACCTTTCCCGTTAAGCAGCCATAGTGTGTTTTCTAAACGTGTGACTCTGTTCTGTTTTGTAATTCAGTTCAAGTGTAGCGGTTTTTACATTCCCTCTATAAGTGATAGCTTATGATAAGTGTCTTTTTCTGTGTGACTTATTTCACTTAGAATCGTCGTACCTAACTCCACTCATCTTGCTTCTACTAGCCTTATGACATTGATTTCATGTCTGAGTGATATTCCATTGTACATAAGGACCACGACTTCTTTATCCATTTTTCTCTTTCCTGGGATATTTAAGTTGTCATGAAGTGGAGGTTCTTGTCAACAGAGCAGCCCTAAACTTTGGGGTGCCTGTGTCTTGCTGATTTTTCTTTTTCCCAATTTATACGCCCATGAGTGGACGTGCCGTACGCTCCCTAAGCTGTGTTTTTTCGATGTTTCAGGACACACCATACACTTCTCCAGAGTGGCTGCTGGCAATTAACATCCCAGCCATCAGCGTAGCAAGGCTGCCATTTCTCCATGGCCTGTCCTGCATTTCTGGTTTTGACACTTTTTGCAGCATGACCCTTTTGACCGATGGGAAGCGAGACTTCTTTGTAGCGCTGATTTGCCTTTCCAGGTTGCTTGGTTGGCCAAAAAGGGCGTATGCGTTTTTTCCTGAATATATTCAGGAAAAAACGCATACGCCCTTTTTGGCCAAGGGCATCATTGTCGACGTTTTGCCGCTTTTCATGTGCTTTAAAGGCGATTCGAATCTACCTCCTGAAACCTGTTTCCTGCAATTCTGCCTTGCTTTCAAATCCTCTTCGTTGCCTTCCCTCAATATATTTGTGGACGAGAGTTATCGTTTATAACTCAGCAGGTTTGTGAATGGCAGTGCCCGTGAGCTCCATTTTTCAACTGTCTTGTTTGGGAGCTGGCCGCAAAAGCACGGGATTGCCTCAGGCCCTATTCTGGTTCCCGGCGGCAGGCTGAGCCTCTGGTTAATTCTTCTTCCTGATGGGAAAATAGAGTGACCTGTGCCTGTCCCAACACCTAGATCTAGTCTCTCATTGGTTGCCCCTCTTCCCGTTCATCCTCAGGACAAATTGCAACCTGTACAGAACAGGAGGTTAAAGGTGCTGATTCTCCAAGTAGGGAGATTGCTAGTGAAGTAGCTGGAATGGCGAACCCGAGCACAAGGAGATGAGAAATGAGGTGCGTTTTAGAAACCTTTCAAAATCACACGGTGTACCTTCTTCTGGGTTCCTCATGCAAGATTTCGATGTAGGAAGATGCCCTTGAACCTGGAGATTTGGGACCCATGGGATGGGTACCATGCAGTATTACTTTAAAGGGTCTGCGTTTTCTCACCCAACCTCACCCAACCTCTCAGCCCCAAGAGTGTCCACCCTTATGTCTCATCCAGCTGTGGGTCTAGATATGGTCAATCCAGGTTGCATCACAGCCTCTGAACGAATTTTGTAAGAATTTCTCTCTCTTTCACTGTCTTTGTTTTACGGGTTTTTAAAAGTAATTTATTTTTATAATGGGGTTTAGCTGCTTTTCACGGCTGTGTTTATGCGGCTTTACACCCACTTGACTCACTTCCAGACAGATATCAATACATAGGTTTTAAGATTGTTACTAGTCACCTATATTCTTGTGCGGTGAATAGGGGGTGTTGAGTCCAGTTCACTGAGCAAAGAGTAGGTCTTGTCTATTACATATTGGGTGTATGGAACGGTATCTGAGCGAATTTGAAACCCTTGTTTTATGCATCACCCCACCTCACCTTTCCCGTTAAGCAGCCATAGTGTGTTTTCTAAACGTGTGATTCTGTTCTGTTCTGTAATTCAGTTCAAGTGTAGCGGTTTTTACATTCCCTCTATAAGTGATAGCTTATGATAAGTGTCTTTTTCTGTGTGACTTATTTCACTTAGAATCGTCGTACCTAAGTCCACTCATCTTGCTTCTACTAGCCTTATGACATTGATTTCATGTCTGAGTGATATTGCATTGTACATAAGGACCACAACTTCTTTATCCATTTTTCTCTTTCCTGGGATATTTAAGGTGTCATGAAGTGGAGGTTCTTGTCAACAGAGCAGCCCTAAACTTTGGGGTGCCTGTGTCTTGCTGATTTTTAGTTTTCCCAATTTATACGCCCATGAGTGGACGTGCCCTATGCTCCCTAAGCTGTGTTTTTTCGATGTTTCAGGACACACCGTACACTTCTCCAGAGTGGCTGTTGGCAATTTACATCCCGCTCATCAGCGTAGCAAGGCTGCCATTTCTCCATGGCCTGTCCTGCATTTCTGGTTTTGACACTTTTTGCAGCATGGCCCTTTTGACCGATGGGAAGCGAGACTTCTTTGTAGCGCTGATTTGCCTTTCCAGGTTGCTTGGTTGGCCAAAAAGGGCGTATGCGTTTTTTCCTGAATATATTCAGGAAAAAACGCATACGCCCTTTTTGGCCAAGGGCATCATTGTCGACCTTTTGCCGCTTTTCATGTGCTTTAAAGGCGATTCGAATCTACCTCCTGAAATCTGTTTTCTGCAATTCTGCCTTGCTTTCAAATCCTCTTCGTTGCCTTCCCTCAATATATCTGTGGATGAGAGTTATCATTTATAACTCTGCGGGTTTGTGAATTGCAGTGTCCCTGAGCTCCATTTTTCAACTCGCTTTTTTGGGAGCTGGCCGCAAAAGCACGGGATTGCCTCAGGCCCTATTGTGCTTCTGGGCGGCAGGCTGAGCCTGTGATTAATTCTTCTTCCTGATGGGAAATTAGAGTGACCTGTGCCTGTCCCAACACCTAGATCTAGTCTCTCATTGGTTGCCCCTCTTCCCGTTCATCCTCAGGACAAATTGCAACCTGTACAGAACAGGAGGTTAAAGTTGCTGATTCTCCAAGTAGGGAGATTGCTAGTAAAGTAGCTGGAATGGCGAACCCGAGCACAAGGAGATGAGAAATGAGGTGCGTTTTAGAAACCTTTCAAAATCACACGGTGTACCATCTTCTGAGTTTCTCATGCATGTTTTCGATGTAGGAAGATGCCCTTGAACCTGGAGACTTGGGACCCATGGGATGGGTACCACGCAGTATTACTTTAAAGGGTCTGCGTTTGCTCACCCAACCTAACCCAACCTTTCAGCCCCAAGAGTGTCCACCCTTATGTCTCATCCACCTGTGCGTGTAGATATGGTCAATCCAGGTTGCATCACAGCCTCTGAACGAATTTTGTAAGAATTTCTCTCTCTTTCACTGTCTTTGTTTTACGGGTTTTTAAAAGTAATTTATTTTTATAATGGGGTTTAGTTGCTTTTCACGGCTGTGTTTATGCGGCTTTACACCCACTTGACTCACTTCCAGACATATATCAATACATAGGTTTTAAGATTCTTACTAGTCACCTATATTCTTGTGCGGTGAATAGGGGGTGTTGAGTCCAGTTCACTGAGCAAGGAGTAGGTCTTGTCTATTACATATTGGGTGTATGGAACGGTATCTGAGCGAATTTGAACCCCTTGTTTTATGCATCACCCCACCTCACCTTTCCCGTTAAGCAGCCATAGTGTGTTTTCTAAACGTGTGACTCTGTTCTGTTTTGTAATTCAGTTCAAGTGTAGCGGTTTTTACATTCCCTCTTTAAGTGATAGCTTATGATAAGTGTCTTTTTCTGTGTGACTTATTTCACTTAGAATCGTCGTACCTAACTCCACTCATCTTGCTTCTACTAGCCTTATGACATTGATTTCATGTCTGAGTAATATTCCATTGTACATAAGGACCACGACTTCTTTATCCATTTTTCTCTTTCCTGGGATATTTAAGTTGTCATGAAGTGGAGGTTCTTGTCAACAGAGCAGCTCTAAACTTTGGGGTGCCTGTGTCTTGCTGATTTTTCTTTTTCCCAATTTATACGCCCATGAGTGGACGTGCCGTACGCTCCCTAAGCTGTGTTTTTTCGATGTTTCAGGACACACCATACACTTCTCCAGAGTGGCTGCTGGCAATTAACATCCCGCCCATCAGCGTAGCAAGGCTGCCATTTCTCCATGGCCTGTCCTGCATTTCTGGTTTTGACACTTTTTGCAGCATGACCCTTTTGACCGATGGGAAGCGAGACTTCTTTGTAGCGCTGATTTGCCTTTCCAGGTTGCTTGGTTGGCCAAAAAGGGCGTATGCGTTTTTTCCTGAATATATTCAGGAAAAAACGCATACGCCCTTTTTGGCCAAGGGCATCATTTTCGACCTTTTGCCGCTTTTCATGTGCTTTAAAGGCGATTCGAATCTACCTCCTGAAATCTGTTTTCTGCAATTCTGCCTTGCTTTCAAATCCTCTTCGTTGCCTTCCCTCAATATATCTGTAGATGAGAGTTATCATTTATAACTCTGTGGGTTTGTGAATTGCAGTGTCCCTGAGCTCCATTTTTCAACTCGCTTTTTTGGGAGCTGGCCGCAAAAGCGCCGGATTGCCTCAGGCCCTATTGTGCTTCTGGGCGGCAGGCTGAGCCTGTGATTAATTCTTCTTCCTGATGGGAAATTAGAGTGACCTGTGCCTGTCCCAACACCTAGATCTAGTCTCTCATTGGTTGCCCCCCTTCCTGTTCATCCTCAGGACAAATTGCAACCTGTACAGAACAGGAGGTTAAAGGTGCTGATTCTCCAAGTAGGGAGATTGCTAGTAAAGTAGCTGGAATGGCAAACCCGAGCACAAGGAGATGAGAAATGAGGTGCGTTTTAGAAACCTTTCAAAATCACACGATGTACCATCTTCTGAGTCTCTCATGCATGTTTTCGATGTAGGAAGATGCCCTTGAACCTGGAGACTTGGGAACCATGGGATGGGTCCCACGCAGTATTACTTTAAAGGGTCTGCGTTTGCTCACCTAACCTAACCCAACCTTTCAGCCCCAAGAGTGTCCACCCTTATGTCTCATCCACCTGTGCGTGTAGATATGGTCAATCCAGGTTGCATCACAGCCTCTGAACGAATTTTGTAAGAATTTCTCTCTCTTTCACTGTCTTTGTTTTACGGGTTTTTAAAAGTAATTTATTTTTATAATGGGGTTTAGTTGCTTTTCACGGCTGTGTTTATGCGGATTTACACCCACTTGACTCACTTCCAGACAGATATCAATACATAGGTTTTAAGATTGTTACTAGTCACATATATTCTTGTGCGGTGAATAGGGGGTGTTGAGTCCAGTTCACTGAGCAAGGAGTAGGTCTTGTCTATTACATATTGGGTGTATGGAACGGTATCTGAGCGAATTTGAACCCCTTGTTTTATGCATCACCCCACCTCACCTTTCCCGTTAAGCAGCCATAGTGTGTTTTCTAAACGTGTGATTCTGTTCTGTTCTGTAATTCAGTTCAAGTGTAGCAGGTTTTTACATTCCCTCTCTAAGTGATAGCTTATGATAAGTGTCTTTTTCTTTGTGACTTATTTCACTTAGAATCGTCGTACCTAAGTCCACTCATCTTGCTTCTACTAGCCTTATGACATTGATTTCATGTCTGAGTGATATTGCATTTACATAAGGACCACAACTTCTTTATCCATTTTTCTCTTTCCTGGGATATTTAAGGTGTCATGAAGTGGAGGTTCTTGTCAACAGAGCAGCCCTAAACTTTGGGGTGCCTGTGTCTTGCTGATTTTTAGTTTTCCCAATTTATACGCCCATGAGTGGACGTGCCCTATGCTCCCTAAGCTGTGTTTTTTCGATGTTTCAGGACACACCGTACACTTCTCCAGAGTGGCTGTTGGCAATTTACATCCCGCTCATCAGCGTAGCAAGGCTGCCATTTCTCCATGGCCTGTCCTGCATTTCTGGTTTTGACACTTTTTGCAGCATGGCCCTTTTGACCGATGGGAAGCGAGACTTCTTTGTAGCGCTGATTTGCCTTTTCAGGTTGCTTGGTTGGCCAAAAAGGGCGTATGCGTTTTTTCCTGAATATATTCAGGAAAAAACGCATACGCCCTTTTTGGCCAAGGGCATCATTGTCGACGTTTTGCCGCTTTTCATGTGCTTTAAAGGCGATTCGAATCTACCTCCTGAAATCTGTTTTCTGCAATTCTGCCTTGCTTTCAAATCCTCTTCGTTGCCTTCCCTCAATATATCTGTGGATGAGAGTTATCATTTATAACTCTGCGGGTGTGTGAATTGCAGTGTCCCTGAGCTCCATTTTTCAACTCGCTTTTTTGGGAGCTGGCCGCAAAACACGGGATTGCCTCAGGCCCTATTGTGCTTCTGGGCGGCAGGCTGAGCCTGTGATTAATTCTTCTTCCTGATGGGAAATTAGAGTGACTTGTGCCTGTCCCAACACCTAGATCTAGTCTCTCATTGGTTGCCCCTCTTCCCGTTCATCCCCAGGACAAATTGCAACCTGTACAGAACAGGAGGTTAAAGGTGCTGATTCTCCAAGTAGGGAGATTTCTAGTAAAGTAGCTGGAATGGCGAACCCGAGCACAAGGAGATGAGAAATGAGGTGCGTTTTAGAAACCTTTCAAAATCACATGGTGTACCATCTTCTGAGTTTCTCATGCATGTTTTCGATGTAGGAAGATGCCCTTGAACCTGGAGACTTGGGACCCATGGGATGGGTACCACGCAGTATTACTTTAAAGGGTCTGCATTTGCTCACCCAACCTAACCCAACCTTTCAGCCCCAAGAGTGTCCACCCTTATGTCTCATCCACCTGTGCGTGTAGATATGGTCAATCCAGGTTGCATCACAGCCTCTGAACGAATTTTGTAAGAATTTCTCTCTCTTTCACTGTCTTTGTTTTACGGGTTGTTAAAAGTAATTTATTTTTATAATGGGGTTTAGTTGCTTTTCACGGCTGTGTTTATGCGGCTTTACACCCACTTGACTCACTTCCAGACATATATCAATACATAGGTTTTAAGATTCTTACTAGTCACCTATATTCTTGTGCAGTGAATAGGGGGTGTTGAGTCCAGTTCACTGAGCAAGGAGTAGGTCTTGTCTAATACATATTGGGTGTATGGAACGGTATCTGAGCGAATTTGAAACCCTTGTTTTATGCATCACCCCACCTCACCTTTCCCGTTAAGCAGCCATAGTGTGTTTTCTAAACGTGTGACTCTGTTCTGTTTTGTAATTCAGTTCAAGTGTAGCGGTTTTTACATTCCCTCTATAAGTGATAGCTTATGATAAGTGTCTTTTTCTGTGTGACTTATTTCACTTAGAATCGTCGTACCTAAGTCCACTCATCTTGCTTCTACTAGCCTTATGACATTGATTTCATGTCTGAGTGATATTCCATTGTACATAATGACCACAACTTCTTTATCCATTTTTCTCTTTCCTGGGATATTTAAGGTGTCATGAAGTGGAGGTTCTTGTCAACAGAGCAGCCCTAAACTTTGGGGTGCCTGTGTCTTCCTGATTTTTAGTTTTCCCAATTTATACGCCCATGAGTGGACGTGCCCTATGCTCCCTAAGCTGTGTTTTTTCGATGTTTCAGGACACACCGTACACTTCTCCAGAGTGGCTGTTGGCAATTTACATCCCGCTCATCAGCGTAGCAAGGCTGCCATTTCTCCATGGCCTGTCCTGCATTTCTGGTTTTGACACTTTTTGCAGCATGGCCCTTTTGACCGATGGGAAGCGAGACTTCTTTGTAGCGCTGATTTGCCTTTTCAGGTTGCTTGGTTGGCCAAAAAGGGCGTATGCGTTTTTTCCTGAATATATTCAGGAAAAAACGCATACGCCCTTTTTGGCCAAGGGCATCATTGTCGACGTTTTGCCGATTTTCATGTGCTTTAAAGGCGATTCGAATCTACCTCCTGAAATCTGTTTTCTGCAATTCTGCCTTGCTTTCAAATCCTCTTCGTTGCCTTCCCTCAATATATCTGTGGATGAGAGTTATCATTTATAACTCTGCGGTTTTGTGAATTGCAGTGTCCCTGAGCTCCATTTTTCAACTCGCTTTTTTGGGAGCTGGCCGCAAAAGCACGGGATTGCCTCAGGCCCTATTGTGCTTCTGGGCGGCAGGCTGAGCCTGTGATTAATTCTTCTTCCTGATGGGAAATTAGAGTGACCTGTGCCTGTACCAACACCTAGATCTAGTCTCTCATTGGTTGCCCCTCTTCCCGTTCATCCTCAGGACAAATTGCAACCTTTACAGAACAGGAGGTTAAAGGTGCTGATTCTCCAAGTAGGGAGATTGCTAGTAAAGTAGCTGGAATGGCGAACCCGAGCACAAGGAGATGAGAAATGAGGTGCGTTTTAGAAACCTTTCAAAATCACACGGTGTACCATCTTCTGAGTTTCTCATGCATGTTTTCGATGTAGGAAGATGCCCTTGAACCTGGAGACTTGGGACCCATGGGATGGGTACCACGCAGTATTACTTTAAAGGGTCTGCGTTTGCTCACCCAACCTAACCCAACCTTTCAGCCCCAAGAGTGTCCACCCTTATGTCTCATCCACCTGTGCGTGTAGATATGGTCAATCCAGGTTGCATCACAGCCTCTGAACGAATTTTGTAAGAATTTCTCTCTCTTTCACTGTCTTTGTTTTACGGGTTTTTAAAAGTAATTTATTTTTATAATGGGGTTTAGTTGCTTTTCACGGCTGTGTTTATGCGGCTTTACACCCACTTGACTCACTTCCAGACATATATCAATACATAGGTTTTAAGATTCTTACTAGTCACCTATATTCTTGTGCGGTGAATAGGGGGTGTTGAGTCCAGTTCACTGAGCAAGGAGTAGGTCTTGTCTATTACATATTGGGTGTATGGAACGGTATCTGAGCGAATTTGAACCCCTTGTTTTATGCATCACCCCACCTCACCTTTCCCGTTAAGCAGCCATAGTGTGTTTTCTAAACGTGTGACTCTGTTCTGTTTTGTAATTCAGTTCAAGTGTAGCGGTTTTTACATTCCCTCTATAAGTGATAGCTTATGATAAGTGTCTTTTTCTGTGTGACTTAATTCACTTAGAATCGTCGTACCTAACTCCACTCATCTTGCTTCTACTAGCCTTATGACATTGATTTCATGTCTGAGTGATATTCCATTTTACATAAGGACCACGACTTCTTTATCCATTTTTCTCTTTCCTGGGATATTTAAGTTGTCATGAAGTGGAGGTTCTTGTCAACAGAGCAGCCCTAAACTTTGGGGTGCCTGTGTCTTGCTGATTTTTCTTTTTCCCAATTTATACGCCCATGAGTGGACGTGCCGTACGCTCCCTAAGCTGTGTTTTTTCGATGTTTCAGGACACACCATACACTTCTCCAGAGTGGCTGCTGGCAATTAACATCCCGCCCATCAGCGTAGCAAGGCTGCCATTTCTCCATGGCCTGTCCTGCATTTCTGGTTTTGACACTTTTTGCAGCATGGCCCTTTTGGCCGATGGGAAGCGAGACTTCTTTGTAGCGCTGATTTGCCTTTCCAGGTTGCTTGGTTGTCCAAAAAGGGCGTATGCGTTTTTTCTGAATATATTCAGGAAAAAACGCATACGCCCTTTTTGGCCAAGGGCATCATTGTCGACGTTTTGCCGCTTTTCATGTGCCTTAAAGGCGATTCGAATCTACCTCCTGAAATCTGTTTCCTGCAATTCTGCCTTGCTTTCAAATCCTCTTCGTTGCCTTCCCTCAATATATCTGTGGATGACAGTTATCACTTATAACTCTGCGGGTTTGTGAATTGCAGTGTCCCTGAGCTCCATGTTTCAACTGTCTTTTTTGAGAGCTGGCCGCAAAAGCACGGGATTGCCTCAGGCCCTATTCTGGTTCCTGGCAGCAGGCTGAGCCTGTGGTTAATTCTTCTTCCTGATGGGAAAATAGAGTGACCTGTGCCTGTCCCAACACCTAGATCTAGTCTCTCATTGGTTGCCCCTCTTCCCGTTCATCCTCAGGACAAATTGCAACCTGTACAGAACAGGAGGTTAAAGGTGCTGATTCTCCAAGTAGGGAGATTGCTAGTGAAGTAGCTGGAATGGCGAACCCGAGCACAAGGAGATGAGAAATGAGGTGCCTTTTAGAAACCTTTCAAAATCACACGGTGTACCTTCTTCTGGGTTCCTCATGCAAGATTTCGATGTAGGAAGATGCCCTTGAACCTGGAGATTTGGGACCCATGGGATGGGTATCACGCAGTATTACTTTAAAGGGTCTGCGTTTGCTCACCCCACCTCTCAGCCCCAAGAGTGTCCACCCTTATGTCTCATCCAGCTGTGGGTCTAGATATGGTCAATCCAGGTGGCATCACAGCCCCTGAACGAATTTTGTAAGAATTTCTCTCTCTTTCACTGTCTTTGTTTTACGGGTTTTTAAAAGTAATTTATTTTTATAATGGGGTTTAGCTGCTTTTCACGGCTGTGTTTATGCGGATTTACACCCACTTGACTCACTTCCAGACAGATATCAATACATAGGTTTTAAGATTGTTACTAGTCACATATATTCTTGTGCTGTGAATAGGGGGTGTTGAGTCCAGTTCACTGAGCAAGGAGTAGGTCTTGTCTATTACATATTGGGTGTATGGAACGGTATCTGAGCGAATTTGAACCCCTTGTTTTATGCATCACCCCACCTCACCTTTCCCGTTAAGCAGCCATAGTGTGTTTTCTAAACGTGTGATTCTGTTCTGTTCTGTAATTCAGTTCAAGTGTAGCAGGTTTTTACATTCCCTCTATAAGTGATAGCTTATGATAAGTGTCTTTTTCTGTGTGACTTATTTCACTTAAAATCGTCGTACCTAAGTCCACTCATCTTGCTTCTACTAGCCTTATGACATTGATTTCATGTCTGAGTGATATTGCATTGTACATAAGGACCACAACTTTTTTATCCATTTTTCTCTTTCCTGGGATATTTAAGGTGTCATGAAGTGGAGGTTCTTGTCAACAGAGCAGCCCTAAACTTTGGGGTGCCTGTGTCTTGCTGATTTTTAGTTTTCCCAATTTATACGCCCATGAGTGGACGTGCCCTATGCTCCCTAAGCTGTGTTTTTTCGATGTTTCAGGACACACCGTACACTTCTCCAGAGTGACTGTTGGCAATTTACATCCTGCCCATCAGCGTAGCAAGGCTGCCATTTCTCCATGGCCTGTCCTGCATTTCTGGTTTTGACACTTTTTGCAGCATGGCCCTTTTGACCGATGGGAAGCGAGACTTCTTTGTAGCGCTGATTTGCCTTTTCAGGTTGCTTGGTTGGCCAAAAAGGGCGTATGCGTTTTTTCCTGAATATATTCAGGAAAAAACGCATACGCCCTTTTTGGCCAAGGGCATCATTGTCGACGTTTTGCCGCTTTTCATGTGCTTTAAAGGCGATTCGAATCTACCTCCTGAAATCTGTTTTCTGCAATTCTGCCTTGCTTTCAAATCCTCTTCGTTGCCTTCCCTCAATATATCTGTGGATGAGAGTTATCATTTATAACTCTGCGGGTTTGTGAATTGCAGTGTCCCTGAGCTCCATTTTTCAACTCGCTTTTTTGGGAGCTGGCCGCAAAAGCACGGGATTGCCTCAGGCACTATTGTGCTTCTGGGCGGCAGGCTGAGCCTGTGATTAATTCTTCTTCCTGATGGGAAATTAGAGTGACCTGTGCCTGTCCCAACACCTAGATCTAGTCTCTCATTGGTTGCCCCTCTTCCCGTTCATCCCCAGGACAAATTGCAACCTGTACAGAACAGGAGGTTAAAGGTGCTGATTCTCCAAGTAGGGAGATTGTTAGTAAAGTAGCTGGAATGGCGAACCCGAGCACAAGGAGATGAGAAATGAGGTGCGTTTTAGAAACCTTTCAAAATCACACGGTGTACCATCTTCTGTGTTTCTCATGCATGTTTTCGATGTAGGAAGATGCCCTTGAACCTGGAGACTTGGGACACATGGGATGGGTACCACGCAGTATTACTTTAAAGGGTCTGCATTTGCTCACCCAACCTAACCCAACCTTTCAGCCCCAAGAGTGTCCACCCTTATGTCTCATCCAGCTGTGCGTGTAGATATGGTCAATCCAGGTTGCATCACAGCCTCTGAACGAATTTTGTAAGAATTTCTCTCTCTTTCACTGTCTTTGTTTTACGGGTTTTTAAAAGTAATTTATTTTTATAATGGGGTTTAGCTGCTTTTCACGGCTGTGTTTATGCGGCTTTACACCCACTTGACTCACTTCCAGACATATATCAATACATAGGTTTTAAGATTCTTACTAGTCACATATATTCTTGTGCGGTGAATAGGGGGTGTTGAGTCCAGTTCACTGAGCAAGGAGTAGGTCTTGTCTATTACATATTGGGTGTATGGAACGGTATCTGAGCGAATTTGAACCCCTTGTTTTATGCATCACCCCACGTCACCTTTCCCGTTAAGCAGCCATAGTGTGTTTTCTAAACGTGTGACTCTGTTCTGTTTTGTAATTCAGTTCAATGTAGCGGTTTTTACATTCCCTCTATAAGTGATAGCTTATGATAAGTGTCTTTTTCTGTGTGACTTATTTCACTTAGAATCGTCGTACCTAACTCCACTCATCTTGCTTCTACTAGCCTTATGACATTGATTTCATGTCTGAGTGATATTGCATTGTACATAAGGACCACAACTTCTTTATCCATTTTTCTCTTTCCTGGGATATTTAAGGTGTCATGAAGTGGAGGTTCTTGTCAACAGAGCAGCCCTAAACTTTGGGGTGCCTGTGTCTTGCTGATTTTTAGTTTTCCCAATTTATACGCCCATGAGTGGACGTGCCCTATGCTCCCTAAGCTGTGTTTTTTCGATGTTTCAGGACACACTGTACACTTCTCCAGAGTGGCTGTTGGCAATTTATATCCCGCTCATCAGCGTAGCAAGGCTGCCATTTCTCCATGGCCTGTCCTGCATTTCTGGTTTTGACACTTTTTGCAGCATGGCCCTTTTGACCGATGGGAAGCGAGACTTCTTTGTAGCGCTGATTTGCCTTTCCAGGTTGCTTGGTTGGCCAAAAAGGGCGTATGCGTTTTTTCCTGAATATATTCAGGAAAAAACGCATACGCCCTTTTTGGCCAAGGGCATCATTGTCGACCTTTTGCCGCTTTTCATGTGCTTTAAAGGCGATTCGAATCTACCTCCTGAAATCTGTTTCCTGCAATTCTGCCTTGCTTTCAAATCCTCTTCGTTGCCTTCCCTCAATATATCTGTGGATGAGAGTTATCACTTATAACTCTGCGGGTTTGTGAATTGCAGTGTCCCTGAGCTCCATTTTTCAACTGTCTTTTTTGAGAGCTGGCCGCAAAAGCACGGGATTGCCTCAGGCCCTATTCTGGTTCCTGGCAACAGGCTGATCCTGTGGTTAATTCTTCTTCCTGATGGGAAAATAGAGTGACCTGTGCCTGTCCCAACCCCTGGATCTAGTCTCTCATTGGTTGCCCCTCTTCCCGTTCATCCTCAGGACAAATTGCAACCTGTACAGAACAGGAGGTTAAAGGTGCTGATCCTCCAAGTAGGGAGATTGCTAGTAAAGTAGCTGGAATGGCGAACCGGAGCACAAGGAGATGAGAAATGAGGTGCGTTTTAGAAACCTTTCAAAATCACACGGTGTACCTTCTTCTGGGTTCCTCATGCAAGATTTCGATGTAGGAAGATGCCCTTGAACCTGGAGATTTGGGACCCATGGGATGGGTACCATGCAGTATTACTTTAAAGGGTCTGCGTTTGCTCACCCAACCTCACCCAACCTCTCAGCCCCAAGAGTGTCCACCCTTATGTCTCATCCAGCTGTGGGTCTAGATATGGTCAATCCAGGTTGCATCACAGCCCCTGAACGAATTTTGTAAGAATTTGTCTCTCTTTCACTGTCTTTGTTTTACGGGTTTTTAAAAGTAATTTATTTTTATAATGGGGTTTATCTGCTTTTCACGGCTGTGTTTATGCGGATTTACACCCACTTGACTCACTTCCAGACAGATATCAATACATAGGTTTTAAGATTTTTACTAGTCACATATATTCTTGTGCGGTGAATAGGGGGTGTTGAGTCCAGTTCACTGAGCAAGGAGTAGGTCTTGTCTATTACATATTGGGTGTATGGAACGGTATCTGAGCGAATTTGAACCCCTTGTTTTATGCATCACCCCACCTCACCTTTCCCGTTAAGCAGCCATAGTGTGTTTTCTAAACGTGTGATTCTGTTCTGTTCTGTAATTCAGTTCAAGTGTAGCAGGTTTTTACATTCCCTCTATAAGTGATAGCTTATGATAAGTGTCTTTTTCTGTGTGACTTATTTCACTTAAAATCGTCGTACCTAAGTCCACTCATCTTGCTTCTACTAGCCTTATGACATTGATTTCATGTCTGAGTGATATTGCATTGTACATAAGGACCACAACTTTTTTATCCATTTTTCTCTTTCCTGGGATATTTAAGGTGTCATGAAGTGGAGGTTCTTGTCAACAGAGCAGCCCTAAACTTTGGGGTGCCTGTGTCTTGCTGATTTTTAGTTTTCCCAATTTATACGCCCATGAGTGGACGTGCCCTATGCTCCCTAAGCTGTGTTTTTTCGATGTTTCAGGACACACCGTACACTTCTCCAGAGTGACTGTTGGCAATTTACATCCTGCCCATCAGCGTAGCAAGGCTGCCATTTCTCCATGGCCTGTCCTGCATTTCTGGTTTTGACACTTTTTGCAGCATGGCCCTTTTGACCGATGGGAAGCGAGACTTCTTTGTAGCGCTGATTTGCCTTTTCAGGTTGCTTGGTTGGCCAAAAAGGGCGTATGCGTTTTTTCCTGAATATATTCAGGAAAAAACGCATACGCCCTTTTTGGCCAAGGGCATCATTGTCGACGTTTTGCCGCTTTTCATGTGCTTTAAAGGCGATTCGAATCTACCTCCTGAAATCTGTTTTCTGCAATTCTGCCTTGCTTTCAAATCCTCTTCGTTGCCTTCCCTCAATATATCTGTGGATGAGAGTTATCATTTATAACTCTGCGGGTTTGTGAATTGCAGTGTCCCTGAGCTCCATTTTTCAACTCGCTTTTTTGGGAGCTGGCCGCAAAAGCACGGGATTGCCTCAGGCACTATTGTGCTTCTGGGCGGCAGGCTGAGCCTGTGATTAATTCTTCTTCCTGATGGGAAATTAGAGTGACCTGTGCCTGTCCCAACACCTAGATCTAGTCTCTCATTGGTTGCCCCTCTTCCCGTTCATCCCCAGGACAAATTGCAACCTGTACAGAACAGGAGGTTAAAGGTGCTGATTCTCCAAGTAGGGAGATTGTTAGTAAAGTAGCTGGAATGGCGAACCCGAGCACAAGGAGATGAGAAATGAGGTGCGTTTTAGAAACCTTTCAAAATCACAGGGTGTACCATCTTCTGTGTTTCTCATGCATGTTTTCGATGTAGGAAGATGCCCTTGAACCTGGAGACTTGGGACACATGGGATGGGTACCACGCAGTATTACTTTAAAGGGTCTGCATTTGCTCACCCAACCTAACCCAACCTTTCAGCCCCAAGAGTGTCCACCCTTATGTCTCATCCAGCTGTGCGTGTAGATATGGTCAATCCAGGTTGCATCACAGCCTCTGAACGAATTTTGTAAGAATTTCTCTCTCTTTCACTGTCTTTGTTTTACGGGTTTTTAAAAGTAATTTATTTTTATAATGGGGTTTAGCTGCTTTTCACGGCTGTGTTTATGCGGCTTTACACCCACTTGACTCACTTCCAGACATATATCAATACATAGGTTTTAAGATTCTTACTAGTCACATATATTCTTGTGCGGTGAATAGGGGGTGTTGAGTCCAGTTCACTGAGCAAGGAGTAGGTCTTGTCTATTACATATTGGGTGTATGGAACGGTATCTGAGCGAATTTGAACCCCTTGTTTTATGCATCACCCCACGTCACCTTTCCCGTTAAGCAGCCATAGTGTGTTTTCTAAACGTGTGACTCTGTTCTGTTTTGTAATTCAGTTCAATGTAGCGGTTTTTACATTCCCTCTATAAGTGATAGCTTATGATAAGTGTCTTTTTCTGTGTGACTTATTTCACTTAGAATCGTCGTACCTAACTCCACTCATCTTGCTTCTACTAGCCTTATGACATTGATTTCATGTCTGAGTGATATTGCATTGTACATAAGGACCACAACTTCTTTATCCATTTTTCTCTTTCCTGGGATATTTAAGGTGTCATGAAGTGGAGGTTCTTGTCAACAGAGCAGCCCTAAACTTTGGGGTGCCTGTGTCTTGCTGATTTTTAGTTTTCCCAATTTATACGCCCATGAGTGGACGTGCCCTATGCTCCCTAAGCTGTGTTTTTTCGATGTTTCAGGACACACTGTACACTTCTCCAGAGTGGCTGTTGGCAATTTATATCCCGCTCATCAGCGTAGCAAGGCTGCCATTTCTCCATGGCCTGTCCTGCATTTCTGGTTTTGACACTTTTTGCAGCATGGCCCTTTTGACCGATGGGAAGCGAGACTTCTTTGTAGCGCTGATTTGCCTTTCCAGGTTGCTTGGTTGGCCAAAAAGGGCGTATGCGTTTTTTCCTGAATATATTCAGGAAAAAACGCATACGCCCTTTTTGGCCAAGGGCATCATTGTCGACCTTTTGCCGCTTTTCATGTGCTTTAAAGGCGATTCGAATCTACCTCCTGAAATCTGTTTCCTGCAATTCTGCCTTGCTTTCAAATCCTCTTCGTTGCCTTCCCTCAATATATCTGTGGATGAGAGTTATCACTTATAACTCTGCGGGTTTGTGAATTGCAGTGTCCCTGAGCTCCATTTTTCAACTGTCTTTTTTGAGAGCTGGCCGCAAAAGCACGGGATTGCCTCAGGCCCTATTCTGGTTCCTGGCAACAGGCTGATCCTGTGGTTAATTCTTCTTCCTGATGGGAAAATAGAGTGACCTGTGCCTGTCCCAACCCCTGGATCTAGTCTCTCATTGGTTGCCCCTCTTCCCGTTCATCCTCAGGACAAATTGCAACCTGTACAGAACAGGAGGTTAAAGGTGCTGATCCTCCAAGTAGGGAGATTGCTAGTAAAGTAGCTGGAATGGCGAACCGGAGCACAAGGAGATGAGAAATGAGGTGCGTTTTAGAAACCTTTCAAAATCACACGGTGTACCTTCTTCTGGGTTCCTCATGCAAGATTTCGATGTAGGAAGATGCCCTTGAACCTGGAGATTTGGGACCCATGGGATGGGTACCATGCAGTATTACTTTAAAGGGTCTGCGTTTGCTCACCCAACCTCACCCAACCTCTCAGCCCCAAGAGTGTCCACCCTTATGTCTCATCCAGCTGTGGGTCTAGATATGGTCAATCCAGGTTGCATCACAGCCCCTGAACGAATTTTGTAAGAATTTGTCTCTCTTTCACTGTCTTTGTTTTACGGGTTTTTAAAAGTAATTTATTTTTATAATGGGGTTTATCTGCTTTTCACGGCTGTGTTTATGCGGATTTACACCCACTTGACTCACTTCCAGACAGATATCAATACATAGGTTTTAAGATTTTTACTAGTCACATATATTCTTGTGCGGTGAATAGGGGGTGTTGAGTCCAGTTCACTGAGCAAGGAGTAGGTCTTGTCTATTACATATTGGGTGTATGGAACGGTATCTGAGCGAATTTGAACCCCTTGTTTTATGCATCACCCCACCTCACCTTTCCCGTTAAGCAGCCATAGTGTGTTTTCTAAACGTGTGATTCTGTTCTGTTCTGTAATTCAGTTCAAGTGTAGCAGGTTTTTACATTCCCTCTATAAGTGATAGCTTATGATAAGTGTCTTTTTCTGTGTGACTTATTTCACTTAGAATCGTCGTACCTAAGTCCACTCATCTTGCTTCTACTAGCCTTATGACATTGATTTCATGTCTGAGTGATATTGCATTGTACATAAGGACCACAACTTCTTTATCCATTTTTCTCTTTCCTGGGATATTTAAGGTGTCATGAAGTGGAGGTTCTTGTCAACAGAGCAGCCCTAAACTTTGGGGTGCCTGTGTCTTGCTGATTTTTAGTTTTCCCAATTTATACGCCCATGAGTGGACGTGCCCTATGCTCCCTAAGCTGTGTTTTTTCGATGTTTCAGGACACACCGTACACTTCTCCAGAGTGGCTGTTGGCAATTTACATCCCGCCCATCAGCGTAGCAAGGCTGCCATTTCTCCATGGCCTGTCCTGCATTTCTGGTTTTGACACTTTTTGCAGCATGGCCCTTTTGACCGATGGGAAGCGAGACTTCTTTGTAGCGCTGATTTGCCTTTTCAGGTTGCTTGGTTGGCCAAAAAGGGCGTATGCGTTTTTTCCTGAATATATTCAGGAAAAAACGCATACGCCCTTTTTGGCCAAGGGCATCATTGTCGACGTTTTGCCGCTTTTCATGTGCATTAAAGGCGATTCGAATCTACCTCCTGAAATCTGTTTTCTGCAATTCTGCCTTGCTTTCAAATCCTCTTCGTTGCCTTCCCTCAATATATCTGTGGATGAGAGTTATCATTTATAACTCTGCGGGTTTGTGAATTGCAGTGTCCCTGAGCTCCATTTTTCAACTCGCTTTTTTGGGAGCTGGCCGCAAAAGCACGGGATTGCCTCAGGCCCTATTGTGCTTCTGGGCGGCAGGCTGAGCCTGTGATTAATTCTTCTTCCTGATGGGAAATTAGAGTGACCTGTGCCTGTCCCAACACCTAGATCTAGTCTCTCATTGGTTGCCCCTCTTCCCGTTCATCCTCAGGACAAATTGCAACCTTTACAGAACAGGAGGTTAAAGGTGCTGATTCTCCAAGTAGGGAGATTGCTAGTAAAGTAGCTGGAATGGCGAACCCGAGCACAAGGAGATGAGAAATGAGGTGCGTTTTAGAAACCTTTCAAAATCACACGGTGTACCATCTTCTGAGTTTCTCATGCATGTTTTCGATGTAGGAAGATGCCCTTGAACCTGGAGACTTGGGACCCATGGGATGGGTACCACGCAGTATTACTTTAAAGGGTCTGCGTTTGCTCACCCAACCTAACCCAAACTTTCAGCCCCAAGAGTGTCCACCCTTATGTCTCATCCACCTGTGCGTGTAGATATGGTCAATCCAGGTTGCATCACAGCCTCTGAACGAATTTTGTAAGAATTTCTCTCTCTTTCACTGTCTTTGTTTTACGGGTTTTTAAAAGTAATTTATTTTTATAATGGGGTTTAGTTGCTTTTCACGGCTGTGTTTATGCGGCTTTACACCCACTTGACTCACTTCCAGACATATATCAATACATAGGTTTTAAGATTCTTACTAGTCACCTATATTCTTGTGCGGTGAATAGGGGGTGTTGAGTCCAGTTCACTGAGCAAGGAGTAGGTCTTGTCTATTACATATTGGGTGTATGGAACGGTATCTGAGCGAATTTGAACCCCTTGTTTTATGCATCACCCCACCTCACCTTTCCCGTTAAGCAGCCATAGTGTGTTTTCTAAACGTGTGACTCTGTTCTGTTTTGTAATTCAGTTCAAGTGTAGCGGTTTTTACATTCCCTCTATAAGTGATAGCTTATGATAAGTGTCTTTTTCTGTGTGACTTATTTCACTTAGAATCGTCGTACCTAACTCCACTCATCTTGCTTCTACTAGCCTTATGACATTGATTTCATGTCTGAGTGATATTCCATTGTACATAAGGACCACGACTTCTTTATCCATTTTTCTCTTTCCTGGGATATTTAAGTTGTCATGAAGTGGAGGTTCTTGTCAACAGAGCAGCCCTAAACTTTGGGGTGCCTGTGTCTTGCTGATTTTTCTTTTTCCCAATTTATACGCCCATGAGTGGACGTGCCGTACGCTCCCTAAGCTGTGTTTTTTCGATGTTTCAGGACACACCATACACTTCTCCAGAGTGGCTGCTGGCAATTAACATCCCGCCCATCAGCGTAGCAAGGCTGCCATTTCTCCATGGCCTGTCCTGCATTTCTGGTTTTGACACTTTTTGCAGCATGGCCCTTTTGGCCGATGGGAAGCGAGACTTCTTTGTAGCGCTGATTTGCCTTTCCAGGTTGCTTCGTTGGCCAAAAAGGGCGTATGCGTTTTTTCCTGAATATATTCAGGAAAAAACGCATACGCCCTTTTTGGCCAAGGGCATCATTGTCGACGTTTTGCCGCTTTTCATGTGCCTTAAAGGCGATTCGAATCTACCTCCTGAAATCTGTTTCCTGCAATTCTGCCTTGCTTTCAAATCCTCTTCGTTGCCTTCCCTCAATATATCTGTGGATGAGAGTTATCACTTATAACTCTGCGGGTTTGTGAATTGCAGTGTCCCTGAGCTCCATTTTTCAACTGTCTTTTTTGAGAGCTGGCCGCAAAAGCACGGGATTGCCTCAGGTCCTATTCTGGTTCCTGGCAGCAGGCTGAGCCTGTGGTTAATTCTTCTTCCTGATGGGAAAATAGAGTGACCTGTGCCTGTCCCAACACCTAGATCTAGTCTCTCATTGGTTGCCCCTCTTCCCGTTCATCCTCAGGACAAATTGCAACCTGTACAGAACAGGAGGTTAAAGGTGCTGATTCTCCAAGTAGGGAGATTGCTAGTGAAGTAGCTGGAATGGCGAACCCGAGCACAAGGAGATGAGAAATGAGGTGCGTTTTAGAAACCTTTCAAAATCACACGGTGTACCTTCTTCTGGGTTCCTCATGCAAGATTTCGATGTAGGAAGATGCCCTTGAACCTGGAGATTTGGGACCCATGGGATGGGTACCATGCAGTATTACTTTAAAGGGTCTGCGTTTGCTCACCCAACCTCACCCAACCTCTCAGCCCCAAGAGTGTCCACCCTTATGTCTCATCCAGCTGTGGGTCTAGATATGGTCAATCCAGGTTGCATCACAGCCCCTGAACGAATTTTGTAAGAATTTCTCTCTCTTTCACTGTCTTGGTTTTACGGGTTTTTAAAAGTAATTTATTTTTATAATGGGGTTTAGCTGCTTTTCACGGCTGTGTTTATGCGGATTTACACCCACTTGACTCACTTTCAGACAGATATCAATACATAGGTTTTAAGATTGTTACTAGTCACATATATTCTTGTGCTGTGAATAGGGGGTGTTGAGTCCAGTTCACTGAGCAAGGAGTAGGTCTTGTCTATTACATATTGGGTGTATGGAACGGTATCTGAGCGAATTTGAACCCCTTGTTTTATGCATCACCCCACCTCACCTTTCCCGTTAAGCAGCCATAGTGTGTTTTCTAAACGTGTGACTCTGTTCTGTTTTGTAATTCAGTTCAAGTGTAGCGGTTTTTACATTCCCTCTATAAGTGATATCTTATGATAAGTGTCTTTTTCTGTGTGACTTATTTCACTTAGAATCGTCATACCTAAATCCACTCATCTTGCTTCTACTAGCCTTATGACATTGATTTCATGTCTGAGTGATATTCCTTTGTACATAAGGACCACAACTTCTTTATCCATTTTTCTCTTTCCTGGGATATTTAAGGTGTCATGAAGTGGAGGTTCTTGTCAACAGAGCAGCCCTAAACTTTGGGGTGCCTGTGTCTTGCTGATTTTTCTTTTTCCCAATTTATACGCCCATGAGTGGACGTGCCGTACGCTCCCTAAGCTGTGTTTTTTCGATGTTTCAGGACACACCATACACTTCTCCAGAGTGGCTGCTGGCAATTAACATCCCGCCCATCAGCGTAGCAAGGCTGCCATTTCTCCATGGCCTGTCCTGCATTTCTGGTTTTGACACTTTTTGCAGCATGGCCCTTTTGGCCGATGGGAAGCGAGACTTCTTTGTAGCGCTGATTTGCCTTTCCAGGTTGCTTCGTTGGCCAAAAAGGGCGTATGCGTTTTTTCCTGAATATATTCAGGAAAAAACGCATATGCCCTTTTTAGCCAAGGGCATCATTGTCGACCTTTTGCCGCTTTTCATGTGCCTTAAAGGCGATTCGAATCTACCTCCTGAAATCTGTTTCCTGCAATTCTGCCTTGCTTTCAAATCCTCTTCGTTGCCTTCCCTCAATATATCTGTGGATGAGAGTTATCACTTATAACTCTGCGGGTTTGTGAATTGCAGTGTCCCTGAGCTCCATTTTTCAACTGTCTTTTTTGAGAGCTGGCCGCAAAAGCACGGGATTGCCTCAGGCCCTATTCTGGTTCCTGGCAACAGGCTGAGCCTGTGGTTAATTCTTCTTCCTGATGGGAAAATAGAGTGACCTGTGCCTGTCCCAACCCCTAGATCTAGTCTCTCATTGGTTGACCCTCTTCCCGTTCATCCTCAGGACAAATTGCAACCTGTACAGAACAGGAGGTTAAAGGTGCTGATCCTCCAAGTAGGGAGATTGCTAGTAAAGTAGCTGGAATGGCGAACCCGAGCACAAGGAGATGAGAAATGAGGTGCGTTTTAGAAACCTTTCAAAATCACACGGTGTACCTTCTTCTGGGTTCCTCATGCAAGATTTCGATGTAGGAAGATGCCCTTGAACCTGGAGATTTGGGACCCATGGGATGGGTACCATGCAGTATTACTTTAAAGGGTCTGCGTTTGCTCACCCAACCTCACCCAACCTCTCAGCCCCAAGAGTGTCCACCCTTATGTCTCATCCAGCTGTGGGTCTAGATATGGTCAATCCAGGTTGCATCACAGCCCCTGAACGAATTTTGTAAGAATTTCTCTCTCTTTCACTGTCTTTGTTTTACGGGTTTTTAAAAGTAATTTATTTTTATAATGGGGTTTAGCTGCTTTTCACGGCTGTGTTTATGCGGATTTACACCCACTTGACTCACTTTCAGACAGATATCAATACATAGGTTTTAAGATTGTTACTAGTCACATATATTCTTGTGCTGTGAATAGGGGGTGTTGAGTCCAGTTCACTGAGCAAGGAGTAGGTCTTGTCTATTACATATTGGGTGTATGGAACGGTATCTGAGCGAATTTGAACCCCTTGTTTTATGCATCACCCCACCTCACCTTTCCCGTTAAGCAGCCATAGTGTGTTTTCTAAACGTGTGACTCTGTTCTGTTTTGTAATTCAGTTCAAGTGTAGCGGTTTTTACATTCCCTCTATAAGTGATATCTTATGATAAGTGTCTTTTTCTGTGTGACTTATTTCACTTAGAATCGTCATACCTAAATCCACTCATCTTGCTTCTACTAGCCTTATGACATTGATTTCATGTCTGAGTGATATTCCTTTGTACATAAGGACCACAACTTCTTTATCCATTTTTCTCTTTCCTGGGATATTTAAGGTGTCATGAAGTGGAGGTTCTTGTCAACAGAGCAGCCCTAAACTTTGGGGTGCCTGTGTCTTGCTGATTTTTCTTTTTCCCAATTTATACGCCCATGAGTGGACGTGCCGTACGCTCCCTAAGCTGTGTTTTTTCGATGTTTCAGGACACACCATACACTTCTCCAGAGTGGCTGCTGGCAATTAACATCCCGCCCATCAGCGTAGCAAGGCTGCCATTTCTCCATGGCCTGTCCTGCATTTCTGGTTTTGACACTTTTTGCAGCATGGCCCTTTTGGCCGATGGGAAGCGAGACTTCTTTGTAGCGCTGATTTGCCTTTCCAGGTTGCTTCGTTGGCCAAAAAGGGCGTATGCGTTTTTTCCTGAATATATTCAGGAAAAAACGCATATGCCCTTTTTAGCCAAGGGCATCATTGTCGACCTTTTGCCGCTTTTCATGTGCCTTAAAGGCGATTCGAATCTACCTCCTGAAATCTGTTTCCTGCAATTCTGCCTTGCTTTCAAATCCTCTTCGTTGCCTTCCCTCAATATATCTGTGGATGAGAGTTATCACTTATAACTCTGCGGGTTTGTGAATTGCAGTGTCCCTGAGCTCCATTTTTCAACTGTCTTTTTTGAGAGCTGGCCGCAAAAGCACGGGATTGCCTCAGGCCCTATTCTGGTTCCTGGCAACAGGCTGAGCCTGTGGTTAATTCTTCTTCCTGATGGGAAAATAGAGTGACCTGTGCCTGTCCCAACCCCTAGATCTAGTCTCTCATTGGTTGACCCTCTTCCCGTTCATCCTCAGGACAAATTGCAACCTGTACAGAACAGGAGGTTAAAGGTGCTGATCCTCCAAGTAGGGAGATTGCTAGTAAAGTAGCTGGAATGGCGAACCCGAGCACAAGGAGATGAGAAATGAGGTGCGTTTTAGAAACCTTTCAAAATCACACGGTGTACCTTCTTCTGGGTTCCTCATGCAAGATTTCGATGTAGGAAGATGCCCTTGAACCTGGAGATTTGGGACCCATGGGATGGGTACCATGCAGTATTACTTTAAAGGGTCTGCGTTTGCTCACCCAACCTCACCCAACCTCTCAGCCCCAAGAGTGTCCACCCTTATGTCTCATCCAGCTGTGGGTCTAGATATGGTCAATCCAGGTTGCATCACAGCCCCTGAACGAATTTTGTAAGAATTTCTCTCTCTTTCACTGTCTTTGTTTTACGGGTTTTTAAAAGTAATTTATTTTTATAATGGGGTTTAGCTGCTTTTCACGGCTGTGTTTATGCGGATTTACACCCACTTGACTCACTTCCAGAGAGATATCAATACATAGGTTTTAAGATTGTTACTAGTCACATATATTCTTGTGCGGTGAATACGGGGTGTTGAGTCCAGTTCACTGAGCAAGGAGTAGGTCTTGTCTATTACATATTGGGTGTATGGAACGGTATCTGAGCGAATTTGAACCCCTTGTTTTATGCATCACCCCACCTCACCTTTCCCGTTAAGCAGCCATAGTGTGTTTTCTAAACGTGTGATTCTGTTCTGTTCTGTAATTCAGTTCAAGTGTAGCAGGTTTTTACATTCCCTCTATAAGTGATAGCTTATGATAAGTGTCTTTTTCTGTGTGACTTATTTCACTTAGAATCGTCGTACCTAAGTCCACTCATCTTGCTTCTACTAGCCTTATGACATTGATTTCATGTCTGAGTGATATTGCATTGTACATAAGGACCACAACTTCTTTATCCATTTTTCTCTTTCCTGGGATATTTAAGGTGTCATGAAGTGGAGGTTCTTGTCAACAGAGCAGCCCTAAACTTTGGGGTGCCTGTGTCTTGCTGATTTTTAGTTTTCCCAATTTATACGCCCATGAGTGGACGTGCCCTATGCTCCCTAAGCTGTGTTTTTTCGATGTTTCAGGACACACCGTACACTTCTCCAGAGTGGCTGTTGGCAATTTACATCCCGCTCATCAGCGTAGCAAGGCTGCCATTTCTCCATGGCCTGTCCTGCATTTCTGGTTTTGACACTTTTTGCAGCATGGCCCTTTTGACCGATGGGAAGCGAGACTTCTTTGTAGCGCTGATTTGCCTTTTCAGGTTGCTTGGTTGGCCAAAAAGGGCGTATGCGTTTTTTCCTGAATATATTCAGGAAAAAACGCATACGCCCTTTTTGGCCAAGGGCATCATTGTCGACGTTTTGCCGCTTTTCATGTGCTTTAAAGGCGATTCGAATCTACCTCCTGAAATCTGTTTTCTGCAATTCTGCCTTGCTTTCAAATCCTCTTCGTTGCCTTCCCTCAATATATCTGTGGATGAGAGTTATCATTTATAACTCTGCGGGTTTGTGAATTGCAGTGTCCCTGAGCTCCATTTTTCAACTCGCTTTTTTGGGAGCTGGCCGCAAAAGCACGGGATTGCCTCAGGCCCTATTGTGCTTCTGGGCGGCAGGCTGAGCCTGTGATTAATTCTTCTTCCTGATGGGAAATTAGAGTGACCTGTGCCTGTCCCAACACCTAGATCTAGTCTCTCATTGGTTGCCCCTCTTCCCGTTCATCCTCAGGACAAATTGCAACCTTTACAGAACAGGAGGTTAAAGGTGCTGATTCTCCAAGTAGGGAGATTGCTAGTAAAGTAGCTGGAATGGCGAACCCGAGCACAAGGAGATGAGAAATGAGGTGCGTTTTAGAAACCTTTCAAAATCACACGGTGTACCATCTTCTGAGTTTCTCATGCATGTTTTCGATGTAGGAAGATGCCCTTGAACCTGGAGACTTGGGACCCATGGGATGGGTACCACGCAGTATTACTTTAAAGGGTCTGCGTTTGCTCACCCAACCTAACCCAACCTTTCAGCCCCAAGAGTGTCCACCCTTATGTCTCATCCACCTGTGCGTGTAGATATGGTCAATCCAGGTTGCATCACAGCCTCTGAACGAATTTTGTAAGAATTTCTCTCTCTTTCACTGTCTTTGTTTTACGGGTTTTTAAAAGTAATTTATTTTTATAATGGGGTTTAGTTGCTTTTCACGGCTGTGTTTATGCGGCTTTACACCCACTTGACTCACTTCCAGACATATATCAATACATAGGTTTTAAGATTCTTACTAGTCACCTATATTCTTGTGCGGTGAATAGGGGGTGTTGAGTCCAGTTCACTGAGCAAGGAGTAAGTCTTGTCTATTACATATTGGGTGTATGGAACGGTATCTGAGCGAATTTGAACCCCTTGTTTTATGCATCACCCCACCTCACCTTTCCCGTTAAGCAGCCATAGTGTGTTTTCTAAACGTGTGACTCTGTTCTGTTTTGTAATTCAGTTCAAGTGTAGCGGTTTTTACATTCCCTCTATAAGTGATAGCTTATGATAAGTGTCTTTTTCTGTGTGACTTATTTCACTTAGAATCGTCGTACCTAACTCCACTCATCTTGCTTCTACTAGCCTTATGACATTGATTTCATGTCTGAGTGATATTCCATTGTACATAAGGACCACGACTTCTTTATCCATTTTTCTCTTTCCTGGGATATTTAAGTTGTCATGAAGTGGAGGTTCTTGTCAACAGAGCAGCCCTAAACTTTGGGGTGCCTGTGTCTTGCTGATTTTTCTTTTTCCCAATTTATACGCCCATGAGTGGACGTGCCGTACGCTCCCTAAGCTGTGTTTTTTCGATGTTTCAGGACACACCATACACTTCTCCAGAGTGGCTGCTGGCAATTAACATCCCGCCCATCAGCGTAGCAAGGCTGCCATTTCTCCATGGCCTGTCCTGCATTTCTGGTTTTGACACTTTTTGCAGCATGGCCCTTTTGGCCGATGGGAAGCGAGACTTCTTTGTAGCGCTGATTTGCCTTTCCAGGTTGCTTCGTTGGCCAAAAAGGGCGTATGCGTTTTTTCCTGAATATATTCAGGAAAAAACGCATACGCCCTTTTTGGCCAAGGGCATCATTGTCGACCTTTTGCCGCTTTTCATGTGCATTAAAGGCGATTCGAATCTACCTCCTGAAATCTGTTTCCTGCAATTCTGCCTTGCTTTCAAATCCTCTTCGTTGCCTTCCCTCAATATATCTGTGGATGAGAGTTATCACTTATAACTCTGCGGGTTTGTGAATTGCAGTGTCCCTGAGCTCCATTTTTCAACTGTCTTTTTTGAGAGCTGGCCGCAAAAGCACGGGATTGCCTCAGGCCCTATTCTGGTTCCTGGCAGCAGGCTGAGCCTGTGGTTAATTCTTCTTCCTGATGGGAATATAGAGTGACCTGTGCCTGTCCCAACACCTAGATCTAGTCTCTCATTGGTTGCCCCTCTTCCCGTTCATCCTCAGGACAAATTGCAACCTGTACAGAACAGGAGTTTAAAGGTGCTGATTCTCCAAGTAGGGAGATTGCTAGTGAAGTAGCTGGAATGGCGAACCCGAGCACAAGGAGATGAGAAATGAGGTGCGTTTTAGAAACCTTTCAAAATCACACGGTGTACCTTCTTCTGGGTTCCTCATGCAAGATTTCGATGTAGGAAGATGCCCTTGAACCTGGAGATTTGGGACCCATGGGATGGGTACCATGCAGTATTACTTTAAAGGGTCTGCGTTTGCTCACCCAACCTCACCCAACCTCTCAGCCCCAAGAGTGTCCACCCTTATGTCTCATCCAGCTGTGGGTCTAGATATGGTCAATCCAGGTTGCATCACAGCCCCTGAACGAATTTTGTAAGAATTTCTCTCTCTTTCACTGTCTTTGTTTTACGGGTTTTTAAAAGTAATTTATTTTTATAATGGGGTTTAGCTGCTTTTCACGGCTGTGTTTATGCGGATTTACACCCACTTGACTCACTTTCAGACAGATATCAATACATAGGTTTTAAGATTGTTACTAGTCACATATATTCTTGTGCTGTGAATAGGGGGTGTTGAGTCCAGTTCACTGAGCAAGGAGTAGGTCTTGTCTATTACATATTGGGTGTATGGAACGGTATCTGAGCGAATTTGAACCCCTTGTTTTATGCATCACCCCACCTCACCTTTCCCGTTAAGCAGCCATAGTGTGTTTTCTAAACGTGTGATTCTGTTCTGTTCTGTAATTCAGTTCAAGTGTAGCAGGTTTTTACATTCCCTCTATAAGTGATAGCTTATGATAAGTGTCTTTTTCTGTGTGACTTATTTCACTTAGAATCGTCGTACCTAAGTCCACTCATCTTGCTTCTACTAGCCTTATGACATTGATTTCATGTCTGAGTGATATTGCATTGTACATAAGGACCACAACTTCTTTATCCATTTTTCTATTTCCTGGGATATTTAAGGTGTCATGAAGTGGAGGTTCTTGTCAACAGAGCAGCCCTAAACTTTGGGGTGCCTGTGTCTTGCTGATTTTTAGTTTTCCCAATTTATACGCCCATGAGTGGACGTGCCCTATGCTCCCTAAGCTGTGTTTTTTCGATGTTTCAGGACACACCGTACACTTCTCCAGAGTGACTGTTGGCAATTTACATCCCGCCCATCAGCGTAGCAAGGCTGCCATTTCTCCATGGCCTGTCCTGCATTTCTGGTTTTGACACTTTTTGCAGCATGGCCCTTTTGACCGATGGGAAGCGAGACTTCTTTGTAGCGCTGATTTGCCTTTCCAGGTTGCTTGGTTGGCCAAAAAGGGCGTATGCGTTTTTTCCTGAATATATTCAGGAAAAAACGCATACGCCCTTTTTGGCCAAGGGCATCATTGTCGACCTTTTGCCGCTTTTCATGTGCATTAAAGGCGATTCGAATCTACCTCCTGAAATCTGTTTTCTGCAATTCTGCCTTGCTTTCAAATCCTCTTCGTTGCCTTCCCTCAATATATCTGTGGATGAGAGTTATCATTTATAACTCTGCGGGTTTGTGAATTGCAGTGTCCCTGAGCTCCATTTTTCAACTCGCTTTTTTGGGAGCTGGCCGCAAAAGCGCGGGATTGCCTCAGGCCCTATTGTGCTTCTGGGCGGCAGGCTGAGCCTGTGATTAATTCTTCTTCCTGATGGGAAATTAGAGTGACCTGTGCCTGTCCCAACACCTAGATCTAGTCTCTCATTGGTTGCCCCTCTTCCCGTTCATCCCCAGGACAAATTGCAACCTGTACAGAACAGGAGGTTAAAGGTGCTGATTCTCCAAGTAGGGAGATTGCTAGTAAAGTAGCTGGAATGGCGAACCCGAGCACAAGGAGATGAGAAATGAGGTGCGTTTTAGAAACCTTTCAAAATCACACGGTGTACCATCTTCTGAGTTTCTCATGCATGTTTTCGATGTAGGAAGATGCCCTTGAACCTGGAGACTTGGGACCCATGGGATGGGTACCACGCAGTATTACTTTAAAGGGTCTGCGTTTGCTCACCCAACCTAACCCAACCTTTCAGCCCCAAGAGTGTCCACCCTTATGTCTCATCCACCTGTGCGTGTAGATATGGTCAATCCAGGTTGCATCACAGCCTCTGAACGAATTTTGTAAGAATTTCTCTCTCTTTCACTGTCTTTGTTTTATGGGTTTTTAAAAGTAATTTATTTTTATAATGGGGTTTAGTTGCTTTTCACGGCTGTGTTTATGCGGCTTTACACCCACTTGACTCACTTCCAGACATATATCAATACATAGGTTTTAAGATTCTTACTAGTCACCTATATTCTTGTGCGGTGAATAGTGGGTGTTGAGTCCAGTTCACTGAGCAAGGAGTAGGTCTTGTCTATTACATATTGGGTGTATGGAACGGTATCTGAGCGAATTTGAACCCCTTGTTTTATGCATCACCCCACCTCACCTTTCCCGTTAAGCAGCCATAGTGTGTTTTCTAAACGTGTGACTCTGTTCTGTTTTGTAATTCAGTTCAAGTGTAGCGGTTTTTACATTCCCTCTATAAGTGATAGCTTATGATAAGTGTCTTTTTCTGTGTGACTTATTTCACTTAGAATCGTCGTACCTAACTCCACTCATCTTGCTTCTACTAGCCTTATGACATTGATTTCATGTCTGAGTGATATTCCATTGTACATAAGGACCACGACTTCTTTATCCATTTTTCTCTTTCCTGGGATATTTAAGTTGTCATGAAGTGGAGGTTCTTGTCAACAGAGCAGCCCTAAACTTTGGGGTGCCTGTGTCTTGCTGATTTTTCTTTTTCCCAATTTATACGCCCATGAGTGGACGTGCCGTACGCTCCCTAAGCTGTGTTTTTTCGATGTTTCAGGACACACCATACACTTCTCCAGAGTGGCTGCTGGCAATTAACATCCCGCCCATCAGCGTAGCAAGGCTGCCATTTCTCCATGGCCTGTCCTGCATTTCTGGTTTTGACACTTTTTGCAGCATGGCCCTTTTGGCCGATGGGAAGCGAGACTTCTTTGTAGCGCTGATTTGCCTTTCCAGGTTGCTTGGTTGGCCAAAAAGGGCGTATGCGTTTTTTCCTGAATATATTCAGGAAAAAACGCATATGCCCTTTTTAGCCAAGGGCATCATTGTCGACCTTTTGCCGCTTTTCATGTGCCTTAAAGGCGATTCGAATCTACCTCCTGAAATCTGTTTCCTGCAATTCTGCCTTGCTTTCAAATCCTCTTCGTTGCCTTCCCTCAATATATCTGTGGATGAGAGTTATCACTTATAACTCTGCGGGTTTGTGAATTGCAGTGTCCCTGAGCTCCATTTTTCAACTGTCTTTTTTGAGAGCTGGCCGCAAAAGCACGGGATTGCCTCAGGCCCTATTCTGGTTCCTGGCAGCAGGCTGAGCCTGTGGTTAATTCTTCTTCCTGATGGGAATATAGAGTGACCTGTGCCTGTCCCAACACCTAGATCTAGTCTCTCATTGGTTGCCCCTCTTCCCGTTCATCCTCAGGACAAATTGCAACCTGTACAGAACAGGAGTTTAAAGGTGCTGATTCTCCAAGTAGGGAGATTGCTAGTGAAGTAGCTGGAATGGCGAACCCGAGCACAAGGAGATGAGAAATGAGGTGCGTTTTAGAAACCTTTCAAAATCACACGGTGTACCTTCTTCTGGGTTCCTCATGCAAGATTTCGATGTAGGAAGATGCCCTTGAACCTGGAGATTTGGGACCCATGGGATGGGTACCATGCAGTATTACTTTAAAGGGTCTGCGTTTGCTCACCCAACCTCACCCAACCTCTCAGCCCCAAGAGTGTCCACCCTTATGTCTCATCCAGCTGTGGGTCTAGATATGGTCAATCCAGGTTGCATCACAGCCCCTGAACGAATTTTGTAAGAATTTCTCTCTCTTTCACTGTCTTTGTTTTACGGGTTTTTAAAAGTAATTTATTTTTATAATGGGGTTTAGCTGCTTTTCACGGCTGTGTTTATGCGGATTTACACCCACTTGACTCACTTTCAGACAGATATCAATACATAGGTTTTAAGATTGTTACTAGTCACATATATTCTTGTGCTGTGAATAGGGGGTGTTGAGTCCAGTTCACTGAGCAGGGAGTAGGTCTTGTCTATTACATATTGGGTGTATGGAACGGTATCTGAGCGAATTTGAACCCCTTGTTTTATGCATCACCCCACCTCACCTTTCCCGTTAAGCAGCCATAGTGTGTTTTCTAAACGTGTGATTCTGTTCTGTTCTGTAATTCAGTTCAAGTGTAGCAGGTTTTTACATTCCCTCTATAAGTGATAGCTTATGATAAGTGTCTTTTTCTGTGTGACTTATTTCACTTAGAATCGTCGTACCTAAGTCCACTCATCTTGCTTCTACTAGCCTTATGACATTGATTTCATGTCTGAGTGATATTGCATTGTACATAAGGACCACAACTTCTTTATCCATTTTTCTCTTTCCTGGGATATTTAAGGTGTCATGAAGTGGAGGTTCTTGTCAACAGAGCAGCCCTAAACTTTGGGGTGCCTGTGTCTTGCTGATTTTTAGTTTTCCCAATTTATACGCCCATGAGTGGACGTGCCCTATGCTCCCTAAGCTGTGTTTTTTCGATGTTTCAGGACACACCGTACACTTCTCCAGAGTGACTGTTGGCAATTTACATCCCGCCCATCAGCGTAGCAAGGCTGCCATTTCTCCATGGCCTGTCCTGCATTTCTGGTTTTGACACTTTTTGCAGCATGGCCCTTTTGACCGATGGGAAGCGAGACTTCTTTGTAGCGCTGATTTGCCTTTCCAGGTTGCTTGGTTGGCCAAAAAGGGCGTATGCGTTTTTTCCTGAATATATTCAGGAAAAAACGCATACGCCCTTTTTGGCCAAGGGCATCATTGTCGACCTTTTGCCGCTTTTCATGTGCATTAAAGGCGATTCGAATCTACCTCCTGAAATCTGTTTTCTGCAATTCTGCCTTGCTTTCAAATCCTCTTCGTTGCCTTCCCTCAATATATCTGTGGATGAGAGTTATCATTTATAACTCTGCGGGTTTGTGAATTGCAGTGTCCCTGAGCTCCATTTTTCAACTCGCTTTTTTGGGAGCTGGCCGCAAAAGCGCGGGATTGCCTCAGGCCCTATTGTGCTTCTGGGCGGCAGGCTGAGCCTGTGATTAATTCTTCTTCCTGATGGGAAATTAGAGTGACCTGTGCCTGTCCCAACACCTAGATCTAGTCTCTCATTGGTTGCCCCTCTTCCCGTTCATCCCCAGGACAAATTGCAACCTGTACAGAACAGGAGGTTAAAGGTGCTGATTCTCCAAGTAGGGAGATTGCTAGTAAAGTAGCTGGAATGGCGAACCCGAGCACAAGGAGATGAGAAATGAGGTGCGTTTTAGAAACCTTTCAAAATCACACGGTGTACCATCTTCTGAGTTTCTCATGCATGTTTTCGATGTAGGAAGATGCCCTTGAACCTGGAGACTTGGGACCCATGGGATGGGTACCACGCAGTATTACTTTAAAGGGTCTGCGTTTGCTCACCCAACCTAACCCAACCTTTCAGCCCCAAGAGTGTCCACCCTTATGTCTCATCCACCTGTGCGTGTAGATATGGTCAATCCAGGTTGCATCACAGCCTCTGAACGAATTTTGTAAGAATTTCTCTCTCTTTCACTGTCTTTGTTTTATGGGTTTTTAAAAGTAATTTATTTTTATAATGGGGTTTAGTTGCTTTTCACGGCTGTGTTTATGCGGCTTTACACCCACTTGACTCACTTCCAGACATATATCAATACATAGGTTTTAAGATTCTTACTAGTCACCTATATTCTTGTGCGGTGAATAGTGGGTGTTGAGTCCAGTTCACTGAGCAAGGAGTAGGTCTTGTCTATTACATATTGGGTGTATGGAACGGTATCTGAGCGAATTTGAACCCCTTGTTTTATGCATCACCCCACCTCACCTTTCCCGTTAAGCAGCCATAGTGTGTTTTCTAAACGTGTGACTCTGTTCTGTTTTGTAATTCAGTTCAAGTGTAGCGGTTTTTACATTCCCTCTATAAGTGATAGCTTATGATAAGTGTCTTTTTCTGTGTGACTTATTTCACTTAGAATCGTCGTACCTAACTCCACTCATCTTGCTTCTACTAGCCTTATGACATTGATTTCATGTCTGAGTGATATTCCATTGTACATAAGGACCACGACTTCTTTATCCATTTTTCTCTTTCCTGGGATATTTAAGTTGTCATGAAGTGGAGGTTCTTGTCAACAGAGCAGCCCTAAACTTTGGGGTGCCTGTGTCTTGCTGATTTTTCTTTTTCCCAATTTATACGCCCATGAGTGGACGTGCCGTACGCTCCCTAAGCTGTGTTTTTTCGATGTTTCAGGACACACCATACACTTCTCCAGAGTGGCTGCTGGCAATTAACATCCCGCCCATCAGCGTAGCAAGGCTGCCATTTCTCCATGGCCTGTCCTGCATTTCTGGTTTTGACACTTTTTGCAGCATGGCCCTTTTGGCCGATGGGAAGCGAGACTTCTTTGTAGCGCTGATTTGCCTTTCCAGGTTGCTTGGTTGGCCAAAAAGGGCGTATGCGTTTTTTCCTGAATATATTCAGGAAAAAACGCATATGCCCTTTTTAGCCAAGGGCATCATTGTCGACCTTTTGCCGCTTTTCATGTGCCTTAAAGGCGATTCGAATCTACTTCCTGAAATCTGTTTCCTGCAATTCTGCTTTGCTTTCAAATCCTCTTCGTTGCCTTCCCTCAATATATCTGTGGATGAGAGTTATCACTTATAACTCTGCGGGTTTGTGAATTGCAGTGTCCCTGAGCTCCATTTTTCAACTGTCTTTTTTGAGAGCTGGCCGCAAAAGCACGGGATTGCCTCAGGCCCTATTCTGGTTCCTGGCAGCAGGCTGAGCCTGTGGTTAATTCTTCTTCCTGATGGGAAAATAGAGTGACCTGTGCCTGTCCCAACACCTAGATCTAGTCTCTCATTGGTTGCCCCTCTTCCCGTTCATCCTCAGGACAAATTGCAACCTGTACAGAACAGGAGGTTAAAGGTGCTGATCCTCCAAGTAGGGAGATTGCTAGTAAAGTAGCTGGAATGGCGAACCCGAGCACAAGGAGATGAGAAATGAGGTCCGTTTTAGAAACCTTTCAAAATCACACGGTGTACCTTCTTCTGGGTTCCTCATGCAAGATTTCGATGTAGGAAGATGCCCTTGAACCTGGAGATTTGGGACCCATGGGATGGGTACCATGCAGTATTACTTTAAAGGGTCTGCGTTTGCTCACCCAACCTCACCCAACCTCTCAGCCCCAAGAGTGTCCACCCTTATGTCTCATCCAGCTGTGGGTCTAGATATGGTCAATCCAGGTTGCATCACAGCCCCTGAACGAATTTTGTAAGAATTTGTCTCTCTTTCACTGTCTTTGTTTTACGGGTTTTTAAAAGTAATTTATTTTTATAATGGGGTTTAGCTGCTTTTCACGGCTGTGTTTATGCGGATTTACACCCACTTGACTCACTTCCAGACAGATATCAATACATAGGTTTTAAGATTGTTACTAGTCACATATATTCTTGTGCGGTGAATAGGGGGTGTTGAGTCCAGTTCACTGAGCAAGGAGTAGGTCTTGTCTATTACATATTGGGTGTATGGAACGGTATCTGAGCGAATTTGAACCCCTTGTTTTATGCATCACCCCACCTCACCTTTCCCGTTAAGCAGCCATAGTGTGTTTTCTAAACGTGTGATTCTGTTCTGTTCTGTAATTCAGTTCAAGTGTAGCAGGTTTTTACATTCCCTCTATAAGTGATAGCTTATGATAAGTGTCTTTTTCTGTGTGACTTATTTCACTTAGAATCGTCGTACCTAAGTCCACTCATCTTGCTTCTACTAGCCTTATGACATTGATTTCATGTCTGAGTGATATTGCATTGTACATAAGGACCACAACTTCTTTATCCATTTTTTTCTTTCCTGGGATATTTAAGGTGTCATGAAGTGGAGGTTCTTGTCAACAGAGCAGCCCTAAACTTTGGGGTGCCTGTGTCTTGCTGATTTTTAGTTTTCCCAATTTATACGCCCATGAGTGGACGTGCCCTATGCTCCCTAAGCTGTGTTTTTTCGATGTTTCAGGACACACCGTACACTTCTCCAGAGTGGCTGTTGGCAATTTACATCCCTCTCATCAGCGTAGCAAGGCTGCCATTTCTCCATGGCCTGTCCTGCATTTCTGGTTTTGACACTTTTTGCAGCATGGCCCTTTTGACCGATGGGAAGCGAGACTTCTTTGTAGCGCTGATTTGCCTTTTCAGGTTGCTTGGTTGGCCAAAAAGGGCGTATGCGTTTTTTCCTGAATATATTCAGGAAAAAACGCATACGCCCTTTTTGGCCAAGGGCATCATTGTCGACGTTTTGCCGCTTTTCATGTGCTTTAAAGGCGATTCGAATCTACCTCCTGAAATCTGTTTTCTGCAATTCTGCCTTGCTTTCAAATCCTCTTCGTTGCCTTCCCTCAATATATCTGTGGATGAGAGTTATCATTTATAACTCTGCGGGTTTCTGAATTGCAGTGTCCCTGAGCTCCATTTTTCAACTCGCTTTTTTGGGAGCTGGCCGCAAAAGCGCGGGATTGCCTCAGGCCCTATTGTGCTTCTGGGCGGCAGGCTGAGCCTGTGATTAATTCTTCTTCCTGATGGGAAGTTAGAGTGACCTGTGCCTGTCCCAACACCTAGATCTAGTCTCTCATTGGTTGCCCCTCTTCCCGTTCATCCCCAGGACAAATTGCAACCTGTACAGAACAGGAGGTTAAAGGTGCTGATTCTCCAAGTAGAGAGATTGCTAGTAAAGTAGCTGGAATGGCGAACCCGAGCACAAGGAGATGAGAAATGAGGTGCGTTTTAGAAACCTTTCAAAATCACACGGTGTACCATCTTCTGAGTTTCTCATGCATGTTTTCGATGGAGGAAGATGCCCTTGAACCTGGAGACATGGGACCCATGGGATGGGTACCACGCAGTATTACTTTAAAGGGTCTGCGTTTGCTCACCCAACCTAACCCAACCTTTCAGCCCCAAGAGTGTCCACCCTTATGTCTCATCCAGCTGTGCGTGTAGATATGGTCAATCCAGGTTGCATCACAGCCTCTGAACGAATTTTGTAAGAATTTCTCTCTCTTTCACTGTCTTTGTTTTACGGGTTTTTAAAAGTAATTTATTTTTATAATGGGGTTTAGCTGCTTTTCACGGCTGTGTTTATGCGGCTTTACACCCACTTGACTCACTTCCAGTCATATATCAATACATAGGTTTTAAGATTCTTACTAGTCACCTATATTCTTGTGCGGTGAATAGGGTGTGTTGAGTCCAGTTCACTGAGCAAGGAGTAGGTCTTGTCTATTACATATTGGGTGTATGGAACGGTATCTGAGCGAATTTGAACCCCTTGTTTTATGCATCACCCCACCTCACCTTTCCCGTTAAGCAGCCATAGTGTGTTTTCTAAACGTGTGACTCTGTTCTGTTTTGTAATTCAGTTCAAGTGTAGTGGTTTTTACATTCCCTCTATAAGTGATAGCTTATGATAAGTGTCTTTTTCTGTGTGACTTATTTCACTTAGAATCGTCGTACCTAACTCCACTCATCTTGCTTCGACTAGCCTTATGACATTGATTACATGTCTGAGTGATATTCCATTGTACATAAGGACCACGACTTCTTTATCCATTTTTCTCTTTCCTGGGATATTTAAGTTGTCATGAAGTGGAGGTTCTTGTCAACAGAGCAGCCCTAACCTTTTGGGTGCCTGTGTCTTCCTGATTTTTAGTTTTCCCAATTTATACACCCATGAGTGGAGGTGCCCTATGCTCCCTAAGCTGTGTTTTTTCGATGTTTCAGGACACACCGTACACTTCTCCAGAGTGGCTGTTGGCAATTTACATCCCGCCCATCAGCGTAGCAAGGCTGCCATTTCTCCATGGCCTGTCCTGCATTTCTGGTTTTGACACTTTTTGCAGCATGGCCCTTTTGACCGATGGGAAGCGAGACTTCTTTGTAGCGCTGATTTGCCTTTCCAGGTTGCTTGGTTGGCCAAAAAGGGCATATGCGTTTTTTGCTGAATATATTCAGGAAAAAACGCATACGCCCTTTTTGGCCAAGGGCATCATTTTCCACGTTTTGCCGCTTTTCATGTGCTTGAAAGGTGATTCGAATCTACCTCCTGAAACCTGTTTCCTGCAACTCTGCCTTGCTTTCAAATCCTCTTCGTTGCCTTCCCTCAATATATTTGTGGACGAGAGTTATCATTTATAACTCTGCATGTTTGTGAATTGCAGTGCCCATGTGCTCCATTTTTCAACTGGCTTTTTTCGGAGCTGGCCGCAGAAGCGCGGGATTGCCTCAGGCACTAATCTGGTTCCCGGCGGCAGGCTGAGCCTGTGCTTAATTCTTCTTCCTGATGGGAAAATAGAGTGACCTGTGCCTGTCCCAACACCTACATCTAGTCTCTCATTGGTTGCCCCTCTTCCCGTTCATCCTCAGGACAAATTGCAACCTGTACAGAACCGGAGGTTAAAGGTGTTGATTCTCCAAGTAGGGAGATTGCTAGTAAAGTAGCTGGAATGGCGAACCCGAGCACAAGGAGATGAGAAATGAGGTGCGTTTTAGAAACCTTTCCCGATCACATGATGTACCATCTTCTGGGTTTCTCATGCATGTTTTCAATGCAGGAAGATGCCCTTAAAACTGGAGATTTGTGACCCATGGGATGGGTACCACGCAGTATTACCTTAAAGGGTCTGTGTTTGCTCACCCAACCTCACCAAACCTGTCAGCCCCAAGAGTGTCCACCCTTAGGTCTCATCCAACTGTGTGTCTAGATATTTTCAATCCAGGTTGCATCACAGCCCCTGAATGAATTTTGTAAGAATTTCTCTGTCTTTCACTGTCTTTGTTTCATGGGTTTTTAAAACTAATTTATTTTTATAATGGGGTTTAGCTGCTTTTCACAGCTGTGTTTATGCGGCTTTACACCCACTTGACTCACTTCCAGAGAGATATCAATACATAAGTTTTAAGATTCTCACTAGTCAGATATATTCTTGTGCGGTGAATAGTGGGTGTTGAGTCCAGTTCACTGAGCAAGGAGTAGGTCTTTTCTATTACATATTGGGTGTATGGAACGGTATCTGAGCTAATTTGAAACCCTTGTTTTATGCATCACCCCACGTCACCTTTCCCGTTAAGCAGCCATAGTGTGTTTTAAATGTGTGACTATGTTCTAATTTGTAATTCAATTCAAGTGTAGCGGTTTTTACATTCCCTCTATAAGTGATAGCTTTTGATAAGTGTCTTTTTCTGTGTGACTTATTTCACTTAGAATCGTCGTACCTAACTCCACTCATCTTGCTTCTACTAGCCTTATGACATTGATTTCATGTCTGAGTGATATTCCATTGTACATAAGGACCACGACTTCTTTATCCATTTTTCTCTTTCCTGGGATATTTAAGGTGTCATGAAGTGGAGGTTCTTGTCAACAGAGTAGCCCTAAACTTTGGGGTGCCTGTGTCTTGCTGATTTTTAGTTTTCCCAATTTATACGCCCATGAGTGGAAGTGTCCTATGCTACCTAAGCTGTGTTTTTTCGATGTTTCAGGACACACCGTACACTTCTCCAGAGTGGCTGTTGGCAATTTACATCCTGCCCATCAGAGTAGCAAGGCTGCCATTTCTCCATGGCCTGTCCTGCATTTGTGGTTTTGACACATTTTTCAGCATTGCCCTTTTGACCGATGGGAAGCGAGACTTCTTTGTAGTGCTGATTTGCCTTTCCAGGTTGCTTGGTTTGCCAAAAAGGGCGTATGCGTTTTTTCCTGAATATATTCAGGAAAAATCGCATACGCCTTTTTTGGCCAAGGGCATCACTGTCAACGTTTTGCCCCTTTTCTTGAGCTTTAAAGGCGATTCGAATCTACCTCCTGAAATCTGTTTCCTGCAATACTGCCTTGCTTTCAAATCCTCTTCGTTGCCTTCCCTCAATATATTTGTGGACGAGAGTTATCATTTATAACTCTGCAGGTTTGTGAATTGCAGTGCCCATGTGCTCCATTTTTCAACTGGCTTTTTTGGGAGCTGGCCGCAGAAGCGCGGGTTTGCCTCAGGCCCTATTCTGGTTCCGGGCGGCAGGCTGAGCCTGTGGTTAATTCTTCTTCCTGATGGGAAAATAGAGTGACCTGTGCCTGTCCCAACACCTAGATCTAGTCTCTCATTGGTTGCCCCTCTTCCCATTCATCCTTAGGACAAATTGCAACCTGTATGGAACAGGAGGTTAAAGGTGCTGATTCTCCAAGTAGGGAGATTGCTAGTAAAGTAGCTGGAATGGGGAACCCGAGCACACGGAGTTGAGAAATGAGGTGCGTTTTAGAAACTTTCCCAATCTCACGGTGTACCATCTTCTGGGTTTCTCATGCATGTTTTCGATGTAGGAAGATGCCTTTGAACCTGGAGATTTGGGACCCATGGGATGGGTACCACACAGTATTACTTTAAAGGGTCTGCATTTGCTCACCCAACCACACCAAACCTCTCAGCCCCAAGAGTGTCCACCCTTATGTCTCATCCAGCTGTGGGTCTAGATATGGTCAATCCAGGTTGCGTCACAGCCCCTGAATGAATTTTGTAAGAATTTCTCTCTCTTTCACTGTCTTTGTTTCATGGGTTTTTAAAACTAATTTATTTTTATAATGGGGTTTAGCTGCTTTTCACGGCTGTGTTTATGCGGCTTTACACCCACTTGACTCACTTCCAGAGAGATATCAATACATAAGTTTTACGATTCTCACTAGTCAGATATATTCTTGTGTGGTGAATAGGGGGTGTTGAGTCCAGTTCACTGAGCAAGGAGTAGGTCTTGTCTATTACATATTGGGTGTATGGAACGGTATCTGAGCTAATTTGAAACCCTTGTTTTATGCATCACCCCACGTCACCTTTCCCGTTAAGCAGCCATAGTGTGTTTTCTAAATGTGTGACTCTGTTGTGATTTTAATTCAGTTCAATTGTAGCGGTTTTTACATTCCCTTTATAAGTCATAGCTTTTGATAAGTGTATTTTTCTGTGTGACTTATTTCACTTAGAGTCGTCGTACCTAAATCCACTCATCATGCTGCTACTAGCCTTATGACATTGATTTCATGGCTGAGTGATATTCCATTGTACATAAGGACCACGACTTCTTTATCCATTTTTCTCCTTCCTGGGATATTTAAGGTTTCGTGAAGTGGAGGTTCTTGTCAACAGAGCAGCCCTAAACTTTGGGGTGCCTGAGTCTTGCTGATTTTTAGTTTTCCCAATTTATACGCCCATGAGTGGAAGTGCCCTATGCTCCATAAACTTTGTTTTTTCGATGTTTCAGGCCACACCGTATACTTCTCCAGAGTGGCTGTTGGCAATTTACATCCCGCCCATCAGCGTGGCAAGGCTCCCATTTCTCCATGGCCTGTCCTGCATTTGTGGTTTTGACACTTTTTTCAGCATGGCCCTTTTGACCCATGGGAAGCGAGAGTTCTTTGTAGCGCTGATTTTCCTTTCCAGGTTGCTTGGTTGACCAAAAAGGGCGTATGCGTTTTTTCCTGAATATATTCAGGAAAAAACGCATACGCCCTTTTTGGCCAAGGGCATCATTTTCCACGTTTTGCCGCTTTTCATGTGCTTGAAAGGCGATTCGAATCTACCTCCTGAAACCTGTTTCATGCAACTCTGCCTTGCTTTCAAATCCTCTTCGTTGCCTTCCCTCAATATATTTGTGGACGAGAGTTATCATTTATAACTCTGCAGGTTTTTGAATTGCAGTGCCCATGTGCTCCATTTTTCAACTGGCTTTTTTCGGAGCTGGCCGCAGAAGCGCGGGATTGCCCCAGGCACTAATCTGGTTCCTGGCGGCAGGCTGAGAATGGGCTTAATTCTTCTTCCTGATGGGAAAATAGAGTGACCTGTGCCTGTCCCAACACCTAGATCTAGTCTCTCATTGGTTGCCCCTCTTCCCGTTCATCCTCAGGACAAATTGCAACCTGTACAGAACAGGAGGTTAAAGGTGTTGATTCTCCAAGTAGGGAGATTGCTAGTAAAGTAGCTGGAATGGCGAACCCGAGCACAAGGAGATGAGAAATGAGGTGCGTTTTAGAAACCTTTCAAAATCACACGGTGTACCATCTTCTGGGTTCCTCATGCAAGTTTTCGATGTAGGAAGATGCCCTTGAACCTGGAGATTTGTGACCCATGGGATGGGTACCACGCAGTATTACCTTAAAGGGTCTGTGTTTGCTCACCCAACCTCACCAAACCTGTCAGCCCCAAGAGTGTCCACCCTTAGGTCTCATCCAACTGTGGGTCTAGATATTTTCAATCCAGGTTGCATCACAACCCCTGAATGAATTTTGTAAGAATTTCTCTGTCTTTCACTGTCTTTGTTTCATGGGTTTTTAAAACTAATTTATTTTTATAATGGGGTTTAGCTGCTTTTCACAGCTGTGTTTATGCGGCTTTACACCCACTTGACTCACTTCCAGAGAGATATCAATACATAAGTTTTAAGATTCTCACTAGTCAGATATATTCTTGTGCGGTGAATAGGGGGTGTTGAGTCCAGTTCACTGAGCAAGGAGTAGGTCTTTTCTATTACATATTGGGTGTATGGAACGGTATCTGAGCTAATTTGAAACCCTTGTTTTATGCATCACCCCACGTCACCTTTCCCGTTAAGCAGCCATAGTGTGTTTTAAATGTGTGACTATGTTCTAATTTGTAATTCAATTCAAGTGTAGCGGTTTTTACATTCCCTCTATAAGTGATAGCTTTTGATAAGTGTCTTTTTCTGTGTGACTTATTTCCCTTAGAATCGTCGTACCTAAGTACACGCATCTTGCGTCTACTGGCCTTATGACATTGATTTCATGGCAGAGTGATATTCCATTTTACATAAGAACCACAATTTCTTTATCCATTTTTCTCTTTCCTGGGATATTTAAGGTGTCATGAAGTGGAGGTTCTTGTCAACAGAGTAGCCCTAAACTTTGGGGTGCCTGTGTCTTGCTGATTTTTAGTTTTCCCAATTTATACGCCCATGAGTGGAAGTGTCCTATGCTACCTAAGCTGTGTTTTTTCGATGTTTCAGGACACACCGTACACTTCTCCAGAGTGACTGTTGGCAATTTACATCCTGCCCATCAGCGTAGCAAGGCTCCCTTTTCTCCATGGCCTGTCCTGCATTTGTGGTTTTGACACATTTTTCAACATTGCCCTTTTGACCGATGGGAAGCGAGACTTCTTTGTAGTGCTGATTTGCCTTTCCAGGTTGCTTGGTTGGCCAAAAAGGGCGTATGCGTTTTTTCCTGAATATATTCAGGAAAAAACGCATACCCCCTTTTTGGCCAAGGGCATCATTGTCGACGTTTTGCCGCTTTTCTTGAGCTTTAAAGGCGATTCGAATCTACCTCCTGAAATCTGTTTCCTGCAATACTGCCTTGCTTTCAAATCCTCTTCGTTGCTTTCCCTCAATATATTTGTGGACGAGAGTTATCATTTATAACTCCGCAGGTTTGTGAATTGCAGTGCCCCTGAGCTCCATTTTTCAACTCGCTTTTTTGGTAGCTGGCCGCAAAAGCGCGGGATTGCCTCAGGACCTATTCTGGTTCCGGGCGGCAGACTGAGCCTGTGGTTAATTCTTCTTCCTAATGGGAAAATAGAGTGACCTGTGCCTGTCCCAACACCTAGATCTAGTCTCTCATTGGTTGCTCCTCTTCCCGTTCATCCTCAGGACAAATTGCAACCTGTACAGAACAGGAGGTTAAAGGTGCTGATTCTCCAAAAAGGGAGATTGCTAGTAAAGTAGCTGGAATGGCGAACCCGAGCACAAGGAGGTGAGAAATGAGGTGCGTTTTAGAAACCTTTCCCGATCACACGGTGTACCATCTTCTGGGTTTCTCATGCATGTTTTCGATGCAGGAAGATGCCCTTGAACCTGGAGATTTGGGACCCATGGGATGGGTACCACGCAGTATTACTTTAAAGGGTCTGCGTTTGCTCACCCAACCTCACCCAACCTTTCAGCCCCAAGAGTGTCCACCCTTAGGTCTCATCCACCTGTTGGTCTAGAATTGGTCAATCCAGGTTGCATCACGGCCCCTGAACGAACTGTGTAAGAACTTCTCTCTCTTTCACTGTCTTTGTTTTACGGGTTTTTACAAGTAATTTATTTTTATAATGGGGTTTAGCTGCTTTTCACGGCTGTGTTTATGCGGCTTTACACCCACTTGACACACTTCCAGAGAAATATCAATACATAGGTTTGAAGATTCTTACTAGTCAGATATATACTTGTGTGGTGAATAGGGGATGTTGAGTCCAGTTCACTGAGCAAGGAGTAGGTCTTGTCTACTACATATTGGGTGTATGGAACGGTATCTGAGCTAATTTGAAACCCTTGTTTTATGCATCACCCCACCTCACCTTTCCCGTTAAGCAGCCATAGTGTGTTTTTAAAATGGGTGACTGTGTTCTGTTTTGTAATTCAGTTTAAGTCTAACGGTTTTTACATTCCCTCTATAAGTGATATCTTATGATAAGTGTCTTTTTCTGTGTGACTTATTTCACTTAGAATCGTCGTACCTAAATCCACTCATCATGCTGCTACTAGCCTTATGATATTGATTTCATGGCTGAGTGATATTCCATTGTACATAAGTACCACAACTTCTTTACCATTTTTCTCATCCCTGGGATATTTAAGATGTACACAAGTGGAGGTTCTTGTAACCAGAGCAGCCCTAAACTTTGGGGTGCCTGTGTCTTGTTGATTTTAATTTTTCCAATTTATACGCCCATGAATGGATGTGCCCCTTTCTCTCTAGCTGTGTTTTTTAGATGTTTTAGGAAACACCGTACCGTTCTCCAGAGTCGCCATTGGCAATTTACATCCCGACCATCAGTGTAACAATGCTCCCTTTCCTCCCTGGCCTCTCCTGTATTTTTTTTACACTTTTTTAGGAAGGCCCTTTTGACCGATGGGAAGTGAGACTTCTTTGTAGTGCTGCATTGCATTTCCGGCTTGCTTGGTTGGCCAAAAAGGGCCTATGCGTTTTTTCCTGAATTTATTCAGAAAAAAAACACATATGCTCTTTTTGGCCATGTGCATCGTTGTCGACTTTTGGCCGCTTTTCATGTGCTTTAGGGGCTATTCGAATCTAACTCCTGAAATCTGTTTCCTGCAATTCTGCCTTGCTTTCCAATCCTGTTCGTTGCCTTCCCTCAATATAGTTTTGGACGATAGTTATAATTTATAACTTTGCAGGTTTGTGAATTGCAGTGCCCCTGAGCTCCATTTTTCAACTCGCTTTTTTGGGAGCTGTCCGCAGAACCGCTGCTTTGCTTCTGGCCCTACTCTGGTTCCCGGTGGCAGGCTAAGCCTTTGCTTAATTCTTCTTCCTGATTGGAAATTAGAGTGACATGTGCCTGTCCGAACATCTAGGGCTTGGCTCTCCTTGTTTCTCCTCCTTCCCCTTCTTCCTTTCGAAAAATTCCAAATTTTGTGCAACTGGATGTTGAAGGTGCTGACATCCTCAGGTGGGGAGATTTTAAGGAAAAAGGCTGGAGGTGTGACCCCAACAACCAGGAAATTAGGAGTTTTGGTGCCTTTTCCAAAATCTCCCTGATCCAACCGTGTTCCATCTTCTGGGTGTCACAGGCATGTTTTAGCTGTAGGAAAGGTCCCGTGTATGTAAGGAGAACACCAGGGATTTTTCCAAATCAGTGTCTCCCCGAACTCCAATCTGGGGAATTTTTAAGCTACTGGTACATGTGTGTTCATTAAGGGACTTGGGCCGTAGGCAGAGTCCGAACTTTAGATGATTGAAGTCTTCAGGTTCAGAAACGCTCACCATCGGCCTCCTTTAGTTTCCATTTTATCTGTAGTTGATAGATGATGTCGATATAGATATCTATTGTTTTTCAGATTATTTCCCCTTAGGGGTCATTACAAAATATTGAGTATAGTTCCCTGTGTTATACAGTAGTTCCTTGTTGATGATATATTTTATACATAGCAGTGTGTATATGTTAATCTGAAACTGTTAATTTATCCCTCCTCCCACCTTTCCCCTTTGGTAATAAAAAATATAAGATTTTATACTTCTCAGAAATCTAGGAGCTGAAAGAGAGGTATCATTTTCAATGGAAAATCAGTCAAAACAAGGTTGAAACTTCAACCAAGATTATTAGATGTACATCCTTGGAAAGAAATCACTGCATTTCTCTACTGTTGACCTGACAAATAAGACAAACCCCTCCACTGAACTTGCTTATAATAAAGTGATGGAAATATCAAATGGAAGTGTTAGAAACATCTTATTTTACACGAGCCTTATACACTGCTCTATGTTAATTACAGTTTGGCTCGCACATCTGTTCTTTGAAGTTACAATGTTCTCAAATTCTGTTACTGATCCTGCAGAGTGGGCCCCAACAAGGGTCTCCCTGCCTAGTGTCATTGGAGCCAACAGATCGAGACTGACTTTGGTTCAGAAGCAAAGGAAAACTTTATATTTTGATCAGAGAATGGAGAGGTGAGAGTGTGTGCTTCCCTGCGGGTTGTGGGCCGGGCTGCTGTGTAGAGATCCTGGCACCGTCAGCGGGAGGGAGGGGGCGGAGCTCTCGAGGGCCGGGTTGGCTGGAGCTCAGGCTCTATGTCGCAGAGTCTGCACGGGGCCCCACGAGCTGAGGTGTCGGCCCAGCCATTTTGCACTAGGAAATCGGGTCTGAAGTGTCGGGTGTGGGACCTCTGCATGTGGAAACCTAGGAGCAAGTGAAATTAGACAAAGCACAAAGGAAAAAATGGTTAGACTTTATTTTATTGCCCAGATTCTATTTTCATCTCCCAGGAATTTTTCATGGGCTTTGCCAGTGACAAAGCCCTCCTCTGCCTTTTGTCCCATTCCTCATTCTTGGGGTGCTGAGGGTGCAGACACCTCTTCTGTAAATGCTTCGTGCTGAGTTGGGTGTCCTCATACCCGGGGCGAGGGGGAGGACTTCTCCCAAGCAGCCTCCAGGTGAGGTTGATTGTCCCCAGGCCTCCTCCCTCACTGCTCGTCTGCCTGAGCACCAGCATTGGAAGTTTTATAGATTCTAATGACCTTTAAGGGTCCAGGAAAGAGATGTGCAGAGACGCTGGGGGTGGGGTGGGCCGTTTTACCATGCTCCACATTGGTTCGGCCCCCTTAGGCTGACAGTTCCTGCTAGCCTAGATGCTCTGACCAGTACTCTGCGCTTTCTTCAGTTAGGCCACTGAATTAACGTACAAACAACACCAGGTGTCAGAGCCCTGCTTGCTCAACTCCCAGACAGTCCAGGGCCGGTGGTGATCCAGGACCTTCACGGCCACTCAGTCAACGGCCTTTTGAAGTAGCCAGGAGTGCAGCCGGTCTCATTGGCCGCCGTCACCGCGGTGTCTGTAGGCTTTTCTATGGTGGCAGCGTTATTTACGGTTCCCCTGCCAAGTTTATTAGCTCCGCTCTGGGTGCAGTAAGTCCTGTAAGCAATAGTCTGCTCTTTTGGGACACACTCTTGTTGTTTTCTGAGAGAAGCTCCAGGTCAAGTGATGGTCAAACGAGTCGTCATGGGGGCCCATTGCTCCAGGTTTTCTCTCTGGAGGTTGGTGTTGGAGGGCCTCCTCACTCGAGGTCATTGTGCCCACGGAGCAATCCCTGCAACTTCAGGGCATGGTGGGTGGTTAGGATCACCAAGTGGCGTCCTTTTCCCTTAGGAGGGAGCTGGCCTTGCGGGCTGCTGATTTCCAGGTTTTTAGATACCCCCAGTATCCTGGTCGGATGGGGTGGCTGGCCAATGCCTGGAGGGCATTCTTGCATTGTTCCATTTCAAGTGGTCCCAGTTTTTGCACTAATACTCCAAGGGCGATTCGCCTTGGACCAGGAATGTAAAGGTCAAAGGGTTTAGCTAACTTAGGGAGGTCCAGGGCAAGGATCTGAACTGACTGCTCTTTCCATTCTTGAAAGGCCGCTTCTGGATTCTATTCAAAAGGATCATCATCTTTTCCTTTCAGTGTTTCATATAGAGGCCCAGCTATTAGACTGTAGTTAGGGATCCAGATGCAGCAAACCCCGGTCTCCCCAGGAACCCCTAAGCTGTCTTCTAGTTTCAGGAAGGGTGAGGCTGCAAATGGCTTCTTCCCTTTCCTGGGGTGGGCTTCTCCGACATTCTGAGCGAATGAAGCCCAGGAAGGTCACCTTAGTTTGTGATATTTGAGCCTTTTTCTTGGACACCTTCTATCTTTTATTGGCTAGGTAGTTCAGAGGCCTCCTTAGTCGGGCTGGTGATCAGAATGTCATCTGCATATTGAAGGAGGGTTCCCTTCTCCAGAGGTAGATTTTTTAGGTCTTTAGCTAACATTTCCCCAAAGATGGTGTGGGAATTTTTGAACCCCTGGGGCAGGACGGCCCAGCAGTATTGTTTTTGTTGTATGTTGAGTCCTGCCACTCACAGCCAAAATTTCTTGTGACTCTGGGACGAATGGAATACAGAAGAAGGCATCATTGAAGTCTAATACAGAATACCATGTCCTGGTGGATGGTAGAATGACCAGCAGGGTGTAGGAATTAGGAACTACTAGATGTATATCCTCTGTGGCTTCACTGACTGTCCTGGCGTCCTCTACCAGGTCCCCAGCAGCTCACGGGGCTCTTGTGGTCAGGTCCCTCCCAGGATATGGAGCTCACCTGGGCAGGTACCCAGCAGCCCACGGGGCTGTGGTGGTTAGGCCCCTCCCAGGATATGGAGCTCACCTGGGCAGGTACCCAGCAGCCCATGGGGCCATCATGGTCAGGCCCCTCCCAGGATATGGAGCTCACCTGGGCAGGTACGCAGCAGCCCACGGGGCTCTCGTGGGCATGCCCCTCCCTGGATATGGAGCTCCCGTGGACAGGTACCCCGACAGGGCTGGGCACACAGGAACTGTGCATATAGCCCTCATTGCAGAGCACCCCCAGCACACCTGTCACTCAGAGCTGACACAGAGCACCTCAGAGCAGAGCTTGAACTAATAAACAGCAGCTCCAACAGGTCTGTGACCCTAGGCTTCACTCTGTGCGGCCTCCCTCTGCCTGGTCTTCTAGGGGCTTCCACAGCAGCCGGGGCACCAGGCCTCTGTCTCCACCCACCACCCCTCCTCTCCCTGACTCCTGGGTTCCTCTCATTAGCAGAGGGTCTTCTTGAAGTTGTCTCCCACTCCTGGACCAGATAAAATGATTAGAAAACAAGCCAGGGCTGCCGCCCCTTATCTATCCTGACTCTCGGGACCCTACACCTGTTCCTTGGATCTGGCCGGTGCAGCAAGGCCCATTTTCTGCAAATCTGAGCCCCTGAGGGGCGAGGATTGGCTGACCTGGGCAGCCTGACCCGGCCGGCCAGCCCTTCCCAGGTGTGCCTGGGTTGAGGTCAATATAAACACCCCTCCAGGCAGCAAAAGCCTCTGCAGCTGTGCCTGACGCCATATTCTCTGCCCCGTCAGCAGTCTCGGGGTTGGGCTGGTGGGAGGCAGTAGGGCCCACGGCTCTATGAGTGGCCCGTTGTGACTGGGGCTCTACTGGACTTTCTGCAGGAGTTGCCGGGCTGCCACCTGCTAAAGAAGAGGATGTGTCACCCATACTTGCTGCTGGAATTTCTCCCCGGGCAGAGGTAAGGAAGGAAAAAAGCAGTGGGGGCCGGGACAGGAGGGGTACCTCAGGCAGGGAAATGGAAAGTTTCCAGACGAGCGCCCGGGGCCAGGACCATCCTGGCTGGCCTGCAGGCACCAAGTCGGCCTGCGTGCTGTCGCTGGTGTGACTCCAAGCCCCTTCCTCTAGTTTTTAGTCTTTGCACACATTCAGGTGTTTTACCTGGGAACGGTGGGAAAAGTTCAGCAGCAGCTGGCCTGGGGCTCAGCTCACGTTTAGTCAGAGACGCCTCCTCACGGTCCCCCAGCTTTGCAATGAGGACGCTCCTTGTGTGGGGGCTGCTGGCTGCATGGGAGATGATTCCCCACCTGTGACCAACTTAAGAATTGTTTACCACTGGAGCAAGTGCGCTGATAGGGTTTTCCTCTGTATGACCAGTGGGTTCAGTTTTTTTTTTTTTCTTTTTTGGTTCAAGGTAAGTTTTATTCCTCTTTTTGTATTTATGGATATAAGCATGGAAATCATTCATTCATATAAATACGTCTATGGGAAGGACAGAACTTTTTTTTCTCTTTTATTTTCTTAAGTATTATTTATTTTTTAATTTTTGAATTTATTTTATTCATTTTTTTATACAGCAGGCTCTTATTGGTTATCTATTTTATACATATAAGTGTATATGTGTCAATCCCAGGGTTGCAATTCATCCCACCACCACCACCCTGCCACTTTCCCCCCTTGGTGTCCATACATTTGTTCTCTACATCTGTGTCTCTATTTCTGCCTTGCAAACCAGTTCATCTTTACCATTTTTCTAGGTTCTACATGTATGCGTTAATATACGATATTTGTTTTTCTCTTTCTGACTTACTTCACTCTGTATGACAGTCTCTAGATCTATCCACGTCTCTACAAATGACCCAATTTCATTCCTTTTTATGGCTGAGTAATATTCCATTTTATATATGTAGCACATCTTTTCCGTTCGTCTGTCTATGGGCATTTAGGTTGCTTCCATGACCTGGCTATTGTAAATAGTGCTGCAATGAATATTGTGGTGAATATGTCTTTTTGAATTATGGTTTTCTCTGGGTATATGGCCAGTAGTGGGATTGCTGGGTCATATGGTTATTCTATTTTTAGTTTTTTAAGGAACCTCCATACTGTTCTCCATAGTGACTGTATCAATTTACATTCCCACAAATAGTGTAAGAGGGTTCCCTTTTCTCCACACCCTCTCCAGCATTTGTTGTTTGTAGATTTTCTGATGATGCCCATTCTAACTCGTGTGAGGTGATACCTCATTGTAGTTTTGGTTTATATTTCTCTAATAATTAGTGATGTTGAGTAGCTTTTCATGTGTTTCTTGGTCATCTGTATGTCTTCTTGGGACAAATGTCTATTTACGTCATCTGCCCATTTTTGGATTGGTTTGTTTGGTTTTTTACTGTTGAGCTGCATGAGCTGTTTATATACATTGGAGATTAATCCTTTGTCCATTGATTCGTTTGCAAATATTTTCTCCCATTCTGAGGGTTGTCTTTTCGTCTTGTTTGTAGTTTCCTTTGCTTTGCAAAAGCTTTTAGGTTTCATTTGCTTCCATTTGTTTTTTTTTTTTTTTTTTTTATTCCATTACTCTAGGAGGTGGATCAAAAAATATCTTGCTGTGATTTATGTCAAAGAGTATTCTTCCTATGTTTTCCTCTAAGAGTTTTATAGTGTCCGGTCTTACATTTCGGTCTCTAATCCATTTGGAGTTTATTTTTTGTGTATGGTGTTAGGGAGTGTTCTAATTTCATTCTTTTACATGTAGCTGTCCATTTTTCCCAGCACCACTTATTGAAGAGACTGTCTTTTCTCCATTGTATACCCTTGCCTCCTTTGTCATAGATTAGCGGGCCATAGGTGTGTAGGTTTATCTCTGGGCTTTCTTTCTTTTTTTTTTTTTTTTCTTTACATCTTTATTGGAGTATAATTGCTTTACAATTGTGTGTTAGTTTCTGCTGTATAAAAAAGTGAATCAGCTATGCGTATACATATAACACCATATCCCCTCCCTCTTGCACCTCCCTCTCACTCCCTTATCCCACCCTTTTAGGTGGTCACAAAGCACAGAGCTGATCTCCCTGTGCTATGTGGCTGCTTCCCAGTAGCTATCAATTTTACATTTGGTAGTGTATATATGTCCATACCACTCTCTCACTTTGTCCCAGCTTACCCTTCCCTCTCCCCATGTCCTCAAGTCCTTTCTCTACGTCTGTGTCCTTAATCCTTTCCTGCCCCTAGGTTCTTCATAAACTTTTTTTTTTTAGATTCCATATATATGTGTTAGCATATGGTATTTGTTTTTCTCTTTCTGACTTACTTCACTCTGTAGGACAGACTCTAGATCCATCCACCTCACTAAAAATAACTCAATTTCGTTTCTTTTTATGGCTGAATAATGTTCCATCGTATATATGTGCCACATCTTCTTTTTCCATTTATCTGTTGATGGACACTTAGGTTGCTTCCATGTCCTGGCTATTGTAAATAGAGCTACAGTGAACATTGTGGTACATGACTCTTTTTGAATTATGGTTTTCTCAGGGTAAATGTCCAGGAGTGGGTTTGCTGGGTTGTATGGTAGTTCTATTTTTAGTTTTTAAGGAAGCCCCATACCGTTCTCCCTAGTGGCTATATCAATTTACATTCCCACCTACAGTGCAAGAGGGTTCCCTTTTCTCCAATAAATGCCTCTCCAGCATTTACTGTTGGTAGATTTTTTGATGATGGCCATTCTGACTGGTGTGAGGTGATACCTCACTGTAGTTTTGATTTGCATTTCTCTAATGATTAGTGATGCTCAGCATCCTTTCATGTGTTTGTTGGCAACCTGTATATCTTCTTTGGAGAAATTTCTATTTAGGTCTTCTGCCCATTTTTGGATTGGGTTGTTTGGTTTTGTGATATTGAGCTACATGAGCTGCTTTTTGTAGATTAATCCTTTGCCATTTGCTTCATTTGAAAATATTTTCTCCCATTCTGATGGTTGTCTTTTCATCTTGATTAAGTTTTCCTTTGCTGTGCAAAAGAATTTATGTTTCATTCGGTCCCATTTTTTAATTTTTGTTTTTATTTCCATTTCTCTAGGAGGTGGGTCAAAAAGGATCTTGCTGTGATTTATGTCATAGACTGTTCTGCTTATGTTTTCTTCTAAGAGTTTTATAGTGGCTGGTCTTATATTTAGGTCTCTAATCCATTTTGAGTTACTTTTGTGTATGGTGTTAGGGAGTGTACTAATTTCATTCTTTTACATGTAGCTGTCCAGTTTTCCCAGCACCACTTACTGAAGACACTGTCTTTTCTCCATTGTATACCCTTGCCTCCTTTGTCATAGATTAGTTAACCATAGGTACGTGGGTTTATCTCTGTGCTTTCTATCCTTTTCTATTGACCTATATTTCTGTGTTTGTGTCAGTACCATATTATCTTGATTACTGTAGCTTTGTAATATAGTCTGAAGTCTGGAAGTCTGATTCCTCCAGCTCTTTTTTTTCCCCCTCAAGACTGCTTTGGCTATCCAGGGTCTTTTGTGTCTCCCTACAAATTTTAAGATTTTTTTTCTTGTTCTGTAGAAAATGCCAAAGGTATTTTGATCGGGATTGCATTGAATCTGTAGATTGCTTTGGGTAGTATAGTCATTTTCACAATATTGATTCTTCTAATCCAAGGACATGGTATATGTCTCCATCTGTTTATATCATCTTTGATTTCTTTCATCAGTGTCTTATAGTTTTCTGAGTACAGGTCTTTTACTTCCTTAGGTAGGTTTATTCCTAGGTATTTTATTCTTTTTGTTGCAGTGGTAATGGGATTGTTTCCTTAATTTCTCTTTCTGATCTTTCATTGTTAGTGTATAGGAATGCAAGCAATTTCTGTGCATTAATTTTGTATCCTGCAACTTTACCAAATTCATTGATTAGCTCCAGTGGTTTTCTGGTGGCATCTTTAAGATTCTCTATCTATGATATCATGTCATCTGCAAACAGTGACAATTTTACTTCTTCTTTTCCGTTTTGTATTCCTTTTATTTCTTTTTCTTCTCTGATTGCCATGGCTAGGACTTCCAAAACTATGTTGAATAGCAGTGGTGAGAGTGGACATCCTCGTCTTGTTCCTGATCTTAGAGGAAACGCTTTCAGTTTTTCACCATTGAGAATGCTGTTTGCTGTGGGTTTGTCATATATGGCCTTTATTATGTTGAGGTAGTTTCCGTCTATGCCCACACTCTGCAGAGTTTTTATCGTAAATGAGTGTTGAATTTTCTCAAAATCTTTTCCTTCATCTATTGAGATGACCATATGGTTTTATTCTACAATTTGTTAATATGGTGTATCACATTGATTTGTGTATATTGAAGAATCCTTGCATCCCTGGGATAAACCCCACTTGATCATGGTGTATGATCCTTTTAATGTGTTGTTCGATTCTGTTTGCTAGTATTTTGTTGAGGATTTTTGCATCTATATTCATCAGGGATATTGGTCTATAATTTTCTTTCCTTGTAGTATCTCTGTCTGATTTTGGTATCAGGGTGATGGTGGTCTCATAGAATGAGTTTGGGAGTGTTCCTTCCCCTGCAATTGTTTTGAAGAATTTGAGAAGGTTGGGTGTTAGCTCTTCTCTAAATGTTTGATAGAATTCACCTGTAATGCCATCTGGTTCTGGACTTTTGTTTGTTGGAAGATTTTTAATCACAGTTTCAATTTCATTGCTTGTGATAGGTTTGTTCATATTTTCTATTTCTTCCTGGTTCAGTCTTAGAAGGTTATACCTTTCTAAGAATTTGTCCATTTCTTCCAGATTGTCCATTTTATTGGCACAGAGTTGCTTGTAGTAGTCTCTTAGGATGCTTTGTATTCCTGTGGTGTCTGTTGTAACTTCTCCTTTTTCACTTCTAATTTTGTTGATTTGCGTCCTCTCCCTCTTTTTCTTGAGTGTGGCTAAAGGTTGATCATTTTTGCTTATCTTCTCAAAGAACCAGCTTTTAGTTTTGATGATCTTTGCTTCCGTTTTCTTTGTTTCTATTTCATTTATTTCTGCTCTGATCTTTAGGATTTCTTTCCTTCTACTAACTTTGGGTTTTGTTCTTCTTTCTCTAGTTCCTCTAGGTGTAAGGTTAGATTGTTTATTTGAGATTTTTCTTGTTTCTTGAGGTAGGCTTGTATTGCTATAAACTTCCCTCTTAGAACTCCTTTTGCTGCATCCCATAGGTTTTGGATCATCGTGTTTTGGTTGTCATTTGTCTCTAGGTAGTTTTTGATTTCCCCTTTGATTTCTTCAGTGATCTCTTGGTTATTTAGTAACGTATTGTTTAGCCTCCATGTGTTTGTGTTTTTTACAGTTTTTTCCGTGTAATTGATTTCTAATCTCATAGCATTGTGGTCGGAACAGCTGCTTGATATGATTTCAGTTTTCTTAAATTTACTGAGGCTTTATCTGTGACCCAAGATGTGATCTATCCTGGAGAATGTTCCGTGTGCAGTTGAGAAGAACGTGTAATCTGCTGTTTTTGGATGGAATGTCCTATAAATATCAATGAACTCTATCTGGTCTATTGTGTCATTTAAAGCTTGTGTTTCCTTATTAATTTTCTGTCTGGCTGATCTCCACTGGTGTAAGTGAGCTGTTAAAGTCCCCCGCTATTATTGTGTTACTGTCGATTTCCTCTTTTATAGCTGTTAGCAGTTGCCTTATACATTGAGGTGCTCCTATGTTGGGTACATATATATTTATAATTGTTATATCTTCTTCTTGGATTGATCCCTTGACCATTATGTAGTGTCTTTCCTTGTCTCTTGTAACATTCTTTATTTTAAAGTCTATTTTATCTGATATGAGTATTGCTACTCCAGCTTTCTTTTGATTTTCATTAGCATAGAATATATTTTTCCATCGCCTCACTTTCAGTCTGTATGTGTCCCTAGGTCTGAAATGGGTCTCTTGTAGACAGCATATATATGGGTCTTGTTTTTGTATCCATTCAGCCAGTCTATGTCTTTTGGTTGGAACATTTAGTGCATTCACGTTTAAGGTAATTATCGATATGTATGTTCCTACTACTATTTTCTTAATTGTTATGGGTTTGTCTTGGTGGGTCCTTTTCTTCTCTTGTGTTTCCCACTTAGAGAAGTTCTTTTAGCATTTGGTGTAGAGCTGGTTGCATGGTGCTGAATTCTCTTAGCTTTTGCTTGTCTGTAAGGCTTTTGATTTCTCCATCAAATCTGAATGAGCTCTTTGCAGGGTGCAGTACCCTTGGTTGTAGGTTCTTCCCTTTCATCACTTTAAATTTATCATGCCACTTCCTTCTGGCTTGTAGATTTTCTGCTGAGAAATCAGCTGTTATCCTTATGGGATTTCCCTTGTATGTTATTTGTCATTTTTCCCTTGCTGCTTTCAATAATTTTTCTTTGTCGTTAATTTTTGTCAATTTGATTACTATGTGTCTTGTCATTTTTCTCCTTTGGTTTCTCCTGCCTGGGACACTCTGTGCTTCTGGACTTGGGTGGCTATTTCTTTTCCCATGCTAGGGAAGTTTTTGACCATAATCTCTTCAAATATATTCTCGGGTCCTTTCTCTCTCTCTTCTCCTTCTGGGACCCCTATAATGCGAATGTTGTTGCGTTTAATGTTGTCCCAGAGGACTCTTGGGGTGTCTTCATTTATTTTCATTCTTTTTCTTTATTCTGTTCCATGGCAGTGATTTCCACCTTTCTGTCTTCCAGGCCACTTATCCGTTCTTCTGCCACAGTTATTCTGCTACTGATTCCTTCTAGTGTATTTTTCATTTCAGTTATTACATTGTTCACCTCTGTTTGTTTGTTCTTTAACTCTTCTAGGTGTTTGTTCCTTAATTCTTCTAGGTCTTTGTTAAGCATTTCTTGTGTCTTCTCGATCTTTGCCTCCTTTCTTTTTCTAAGGTCTTGGCTCAACTTCACTATCATTATTCTGAATTCTTTTTCTGGAAGGTTCCCTATCTCCACCTCATTCCGTTTTTTTTCTGGGGTTTTATCTTGTTCCTTGATCTGGTATAAAGTCCTCTGCCTTTTCATTTTGTCTATCTTTCTGTGAATGTGGTTTTCCTTCCACAGGCTGCAGAATTGTAGTTCTTCTTGCTTCTGCTGTCTGCTCTCTGGTGGATGAGTCTATCTTAGAGGCTTGTGCAAGCTTCCTGATGGGAGGGACTGGTGGTGGGTAGAGCTGGGTGTTGCTTTGGTGGGCAGAGCTTTAATCCGCTTGTCTACGGATTAAATAAAACTTTAATAAAAAGTTGAATCTGCTTGTCTGCTGATGCATGGGGCTGGGTTCCCTCCCTGTTGGTTGTTTGGCCTGAGGCGACCCAGCACTGGAGCCTACCTTGCTCTTGGTGGGGCTAATGGCGGACTCTGGGAGGGCTCACACCAAGGAGTATTTCCCAGAACTTCTGCTGCCAGTGTTGTTGTCCTCACGGTGAGCCACAGCCACAGCCACCAGCTGCCTCTGCAGGAGACCCTCTAAAAGTAGCAGGTAGTTCTGGTCATTCCCCTACGGGGTCACTGCTCCTTCCCCTGGGTCCTGATGTGCACACTACTTTGTGTGTGCCCTCCAAGAGTGGAGTATCTGAGTGGAGTTGAGACTCTGAGACTCTGTGTGGAGTCGCACAGACTCTGGGTCCTGTGAAGCTTCGATGTTTTGTGATTCTAGAAATCCTATAGGAGACGGTCCACAGCAGGTGAAGCTAATGTTGTCAGTAGAGGTGTTGAAGCCAAAGATCTGCAGTTCCGGCTATAGGTGCCGATGTACATACAGGACAAAATCATCTCGTGTGAATGTAGTTCAGGCATGTTTAAGATGAATGCAGTCATGTTAATGCCTACCATATTCTATCTTGAGCCTCTCCTCAGGGACCTCCTCCTCAGTTCCTGAGGCTCCTGTAAGTCATGTACAGGGGACTGGAGAGTGGGCTCTGTCCAGTCTGAGCCCTGAGTTACCCTGTGTGTATCTTAGGATACTTTGTATTTCTGTGGTGTCTGTTGTAACATCATCTCTTTCATTTCAGATTTATTTGGGCCCTCTCTTTTTTAACAAAACATACTACTGTTGTCTTTTATTCTTTACAGAAGTTTAATCAGTGTTTGATCTACTATCCTTACCCTATGTATACTTTTTGCAGTGAGATTTTTACTTTTCTTTGTTTCCTTGTTACTATCAATAATTAGTGAGACTTCTTTTAAGCTACCTTCAACATTGCTTATAAAGCTGCTTTATTAGTGATGACAGAGCCTTAATGGAAGTCATGTTCTGGTTGTAAATTAGAATGCAATGTGCCAGCACAAAGCCCCTTAAGTTTATGTCTCATTACTTCTTGTTCTTTTTTTAATTTAATTTTTATTTTTTGTCAGAGCAAATTTGATTAAAATGTTTTGTTTCTTCTAGGTGTGCAAGATGTGGTTCTTTTAAACATATACATATATCTATTCTTCTTTGGATCATTTTCCCATGTAGGTTATGACACCATGTTGAGTAGTCTTGTCTTGGTATTACGTAGGTCTTTGGTGATTACATATTTCACATGTGTTTCTATATCTATCTTAACCCCAATATCCTAATGTATCCAATCCTCACACCTTTCCATTTGGTGAACCCTAAGTTTGTTTAATGAATCTGTGATTGCATTTCTCTGTGGAAATATCTTCATTGGTATCAATTTTTAGCTAAGACCTATAAGTGATATTATAGGATATGTGTCTTTTGCTTTCTGACTTAGTACAATTTGCCTGATTAACTCTAGAATCATACACAGTGCTGCAAATGGCATTGTTTTGGTTTTTTCCCTGGCTAATATTCCACCTGTACGTGTACCAGTTATTCTTTGGCCACGCACCTCTTGATGGACTTTTTGGTTGCCTCCATGTCTTGGTTATTGTAATACTGCTGCAATGCACATTTGCTTGCCTGTGTCTTTCCAGTTCTATCTCCTTATGTTATAGGCCAAGGAGTGGGCTTGCTGTATCATATGGTAGCTCAGTGTGTACGTTTTAAAGGCACCACCATTCAGTTCTCATTAGTGGCTCTTTCCAGGTTATGTCCCACTTAAAATTGAGGGTATGCATTTCTCCAAAACACCTTCAATATTTATTGTTTGTAGTTTGCTTGCTGCTGGTTATTCTAACAGGTGCGAGCTGATACCTCTGTGTGGCTGAATTTGCATGTGTCCCATAATCTGTTGAAATTGATCTTTAAAGCATGCTCTTTTTATTTATCAAACTGTGATTACAGCTTAGTTCTTCAAATTGTTTTCTTAAAGTAAGTGTCACATTTTGAAAAGTTTTGGCCACTACCTCCCTCAAGACATTTTGAGGGCAGGTTTCATTTACAGCCCTGAAGTACTTGTTCATATGAAGTGACCATTAACACAGATTTTAAAGCTGCATTTGCAGGTAACGGCCAGAGGGCGGCAGCCTTTTTACGTTCCCCAATCTGGTAACTAGGGAAAGAGTCCTTCAGCTGCAAGAGTGTCCAGCTTTATTTCTCATCCAGCTGTGGGTCTAGATATGATCAAACAAGGTTGCATCACAGCCCAGGAACGAATTATGTAAAATTTCCTCTCTCTATCACTGTCTTATTTTTTTGGGTTTTTTAAAGTTATTTAATTTAAAATGGGGATTCGCTACTTTTCACTGCTGTGTTTATGCCGCTTTACACCCACTTGACTCACTTCCAGACAGATATCAATACATAGGTTTTAAGATTCTTACTAGTCACATATATTCTTGTGCGGTGAATAGGGGGTGTTGAGTCCAGTTCACTGAGCAAGGAGTAGGTCTTGTCTATTACATATTGGGTGTATGGAACGGTATCTGAGCGAATTTGAAACCCTTGTTTTATGCATCACCCCACCTCACCTTTCCCGTTAAGCAGCCATAGTGTGTTTTCTAAACGTGTGACTCTGTTCTGTTTTGTAATTCAGTTCAAGTGTAGCGGTTTTTACATTCCCTCTATAAGTGATAGCTTATGATAAGTGTCTTTTTCTGTGTGACTTATTTCACTTAGAATTGTCATACCTAAATCCACTCATCTTGCTTCTACTAGCCTTATGACATTGATTTCATGTCTGAGTGATATTCCTTTGTACATAAGGAACACAACTTCTTTATCCATTTTTCTCTTTCCTGGGATATTTAAGGTGTCATGAAGTGGAGGTTCTTGTCAACAGAGCAGCCCTAAACATTGGGGTGCCTGTGTCTTGCTGATTTTTAGTTTTCCCAATTTATACGCCCATGAGTGGACGTGCCCTATGCTCCCTAAGCTGTGTTTTTTCGATGTTTCAGGACACACCGTACACTTCTTCAGAGTGGCTGTTGGCAATTTACATCCCGCCCATCAGCGTAGCAAGGCTGCCATTTCTCCATGGCCTGTCCTGCATTTCTGGTTTTGACACTTTATGCAGCATGGCCCTTTTGACCGATGGGAAGCGAGACTTAATTGTAGCGCTGATTTGCCTTTCCAGGTTGCTTGGTTGGCAAAAAAGGGTGTATGCGTTTTTTCCTGAATATATTCAGGAAAAAACACATACGCCCTTTTTGGCCAAGGGCATCATTGTCGAAGATTTGCCACTTTTCATGTGCTTTAAAGGCGATTCGAATCTACCTCCTGAAACCTGTTTCCTGCAATTCTGCCTTGCTTTCAAATACTCTTCGTTGCCTTCCCTCAATACATTTGTGGATGAGAGTTATCATTTATAACTCTGCGGGTTTGTGAACTGCAGTGTGCCTGAGTTCCATTTTTCAACTCGCTTTTTTGGGAGCTGGCCGCAAAAGCACGGGATTGCCTCAGGCCCTATTCTGGTTCCTGGCGGCAGGCTGAGCCTGTGGTTAATTCTTCTTCCTGATGGGAAAATAGAGTGACCTGGGCCTGTCCCAACACCTAGATCTAGTCTCTCATTGGTTGCCCCTCTTCCCGTTCATCCTCAGGAGAAATTGCAACCTGTAGGGAACAGGAGCTTAAAGGTGCTGATTCCCCAAGTAGAGAGATTGCTAGTAAAGTAGCTGGAAAGGCGAACCGGAGTACAAGGAGATGAGAAATTGGGTGCGTTTTAGAAACCTTTCAAAATCACACGGTGTACCATCTTCTGGGTTTCTCATGCATGTTTTCGATGTAGGAAGATGCCCTTGAACCTGGAGATTTGGGACCCATGGGATGGGTACCACACAGTATTACTTTAAAGGGTGTGCGTTTGCTCACCCAACCTCACCCAACCTCTAAGCCCCAAGAGTGTCCACCCTTATGTCTCATCCAGCTGTGGGTCTAGATATGGTCAATCCAGGTTGCATCACAGCCTCTGAACGAATTTTGTAAGAATTTCTCTCTCTTTCACTGTCTTTGTTTTACGGGTTTTTAAAAGTAATTTATTTTTATAATGGGGTTTAGCTGCTTTTCACGGCTGTGTTTATGCGGCTTTACACCCACTTGACTCACTTCCAGAGAGATATCAATACATAGGTTTTAAGATTCTTACTAGTCACATATATTCTTGTGCGGTGAATAGGGGGTGTTGAGTCCAGTTCACTGAGCAAGGAGTAGGTCTTGTCTATTACATATTGGGTGTATGGAACAGTATCTGAGCGAATTTGAAACCCTTGTTTTATGCATCACCCCACCTCACCTTTCCCGTTAAGCAGCCATAGTGTGTTTTCTAAACGTGTGACTCTGTTCTGTTTTGTAATTCAGTTCAAGTGTAGCGGTTTTTACATTCCCTCTATAAGTGATAGCTTATGATAAGTGTCTTTTTCTGTGTGACTTATTTCACTTAGAATCGTCGTACTTAAGTCCACTCATCTTGCGTCTACTAGCCTTATGACATTGATTTCATGTCTGAGTGATATTCCATTGTACATAAGGACCACAACTTCTTTATCCATTTTTCTCTTTCCTGGGATATTTAAGTTGTCATGAAGTGGAGGTTCTTGTCAACAGAGCAGCCCTAAACTTTGGGGTGCCTGTGTCTTGCTGATTTTTAGTTTTCCCAATTTATACGCCCATGAGTGGACGTGCCCTATGCTCCCTAAGCTGTGTTTTTTCGATGTTTCAGGACACACCGTACACTTCTCCAGAGTGGCTGTTGGCAATTTACATCCCGCCCATCAGCGTAGCAAGGCTGCCATTTCTCCATGGCCTGTCCTGCATTTCTGGTTTTGACACTTTTTGCAGCATCACCCTTTTGACTGATGGGAAGCGAAACTTCTTTGAAGTGCTGATTTGCCTTTCCAGGTTGCTTGGTTGGCCAAAAAGGGCGTATGCGTTTTTTCCTGAATATATTCAGGAAAAAACGCATACGCCCTTTTTGGCCAAGGGCATCATTGTCGACGTTTTGCCGCTTTTCATGTGCTTTAAAGGCGATTGGAATCTACCTCCTGAAATCTGTTTCCTGCAATTCTGCCTTGCTTTCAAATCCTCTTCGTTGCCTTCCCTCAATATATCTGTGGATGAGAGTTATCATTTATAACTCTGCGGGTTTGTGAATTGCAGTGTCCCTGAGCTCCATTTTTCAACTCGCTTTTTTGGTAGCTGGCCGCAAAAGCGCGGGATTGCCTCAGTCCCTATTCTGGTTCCTGGCGGCAGGCTGAGCCTGTGGTTAATTCTTCTTCCTGATGGGAAAATAGAGTGACCTGGGCCTGTCCCAACACCTAGATCTAGTCTCTCATTGGTTGCCCCTCTTCCCGTTCATCCTCAGGATAAATTGCAACCTGTAGGGAACAGGAGCTTAAAGGTGCTGATTCTCCAAGTAGGGAGATTTCTAGTAAAATAGCTGGAAAGGCGAACCCGAGCACAAGAAGATGAGAAATGGGGTGCGTTTTAGAAACCTTTCAAAATCACACGGTGTACCATCTTCTGGGTTTCTCATGCATGTTTTCGATGTAGGAAGATGCCCTTGAACCTGGAGATTTGGGACCCATGGGATGGGTACCACACAGTATTACTTTAAAGGGTCTGCGTTTGCTCACCCAACCTCACCCAACCTCTCAGCCCCAAGAGTGTCCACCCTTATGTCTCATCCAGCTGTGGGTCTAGATATGGTCAATCCAGGTTGCATCACAGCCCCTGAACGAATTTTGTAAGAATTTCTCTCTCTTTCACTGTCTTTGTTTTACGGGTTTTTAAAAGTAATTTATTTTTATAATGGGGTTTAGCTGCTTTTCACGGCTGTGTTTATGCGGCTTTACACCCACTTGGCTCACTTCCAGAGAGATATCAATACATAGGTTTTACGATTCTTACTAGTCAGATATATTCTTGTGCGGTGAATAGGGGGTGTTGAGTCCAGTTCACTGAGCAAGGAGTAGGTCTTGTCTATTACATATTGGGTGTATGGAACAGTATCTGAGCGAATTTGAAACCCTTGTTTTATGCATCACCCCACCTCACCTTTCCCGTTAAGCAGCCATAGTGTGTTTTCTAAACGTGTGACTCTGTTCTGTTTTGTAATTCAGTTCAAGTGTAGCGGTTTTTACATTCCCTCTATAAGTGATAGCTTATGATAAGTGTCTTTTTCTGTGTGACTTATTTCACTTAGAATCGTCATACCTAAATCCACTCATCTTGCTTCTACTAGCCTTATGACATTGATTTCATGTCTGAGTGATATTCCATTGTACATAAGAACTACAACTTCTTTATCCATTTTTCTCTTTCCTGGGATATTTAAGGTGTCATGAAGTGGAGGTTCTTGTCAACAGAGCAGCCCTAAACTTTTGGGTGCCTGTGTCTTGCTGATTTTTAGTTTTCCCAATTTATACGCCCATGAGTGGAGGTGCCCTATGCTCCCTAAGCTGTGTTTTTTCAATGTTTCAGGACACACCGTACACTTCTCCAGAGTGGCTGTTGGCAATTTACATCCCGCCCATCAGCGTAGCAAGGCTGCCATTTCTCCATGGCCTGTCCTGCATTTCTGGTTTTGACACTTTTTGCAGCATGACCCTTTTGACCGATGGGTAGCGAAACTTCTTTGAAGCGCTGATTTGCCTTTCCAGGTTGCTTGGTTGGCCAAAAAGGGCGTATGCGTTTTTTCCTGAATATATTCAGGAAAAAACGCATACGCCTTTTTTGGCCAAGGGCATCATTGTCGACGTTTTGCCGCTTTTCATGTGCTTTAAAGGCGATTTGAATCTACCTCCTGAAATCTGTTTCCTGCAATTCTGCCTTGCTTTCAAATCCTCTTCGTTGCCTTCCCTCAATATATCTGTGGATGAGAGTTATCATTTATAACTCTGCGGGTTTGTGAATTGCAGTGTCCCTGAGCTCCATTTTTCAACTCGCTTTTTTGGGAGCTGGCCGCAAAAGCGCGGGATTGCCTCAGGCCCTATTCTGGTTCCTGGCGGCATGCTGAGCCTGTGGTTAATTCTTCTTTCTGATGGGAAAATAGAGTGACCTGGGCCTGTCCCAACACCTAGATCTAGTCTCTCATTGGTTGCCCCTCTTCCCGTTCATCCTCAGGACAAATTGCAACCTGTAGGGAACAGGAGCTTAAAGGTGCTGATTCTCCAAGTAGGGAGATTGCTAGTAAAATAGCTGGAAAGGCGAACCCGAGCACAAGAAGATGAGAAATGGGGTGCGTTTTAGAAACCTTTCAAAATCACACGGTGTACCATCTTCTGGGTTTCTCATGCATGTTTTCGATGTAGGAAGATGCCCTTGAACCTGGAGATTTGGGACCCATGGGATGGGTACCACACAGTATTACTTTAAAGGGTCTGCGTTTGCTCACCCAACCTCTCAGCCCCAAGAGTGTCCACCCTTATGTCTCATCCAGCTGTGGGTCTAGATATGGTCAATCCAGGTTGCATCACAGCCCCTGAACGAATTTTGTAAGAATTTCTCTCTCTTTCACTGTCTTTGTTTTACGGGTTTTTAAAAGTAATTTATTTTTATAATGGGGTTTAGCTGCTTTTCACGGCTGTGTTTATGCGGCTTTACACCCACTTGGCTCACTTCCAGAGAGATATCAATACATAGGTTTTACGATTCTTACTAGTCAGATATATTCTTGTGCGGTGAATAGGGGGTGTTGAGTCCAGTTCACTGAGCAAGGAGTAGGTCTTGTCTATTACATATTGGGTGTATGGAACAGTATCTGAGCGAATTTGAAACCCTTGTTTTATGCATCACCCCACCTCACCTTTCCCGTTAAGCAGCCATAGTGTGTTTTCTAAACGTGTGACTCTGTTCTGTTTTGTAATTCAGTTCAAGTGTAGCGGTTTTTACATTCCCTCTATAAGTGATAGCTTATGATAAGTGTCTTTTTCTGTGTGACTTATTTCACTTAGAATCGTCATACCTAAATCCACTCATCTTGCTTCTACTAGCCTTATGACATTGATTTCATGTCTGAGTGATATTCCTTTGTACATAAGGACCACAACTTCTTTATCCATTTTTCTCTTTCCTGGGATATTTAAGGTGTCATGAAGTGGAGGTTCTTGTCAACATAGCAGCCCTAAACATTGGGGTGCCTGTGTCTTGCTGATTTTCAGTTTTCCCAATTTATACGCCAATGAGTGGACGTGCCCTATGCTCCCTAAGCTGTGTTTTTTCGATGTTTCAGGACACACCGTACACTCCTCCAGAGTGGCTGTTGGCAATTTACATCCCGCCCATCAGCGTAGCAAGGCTGCCATTTCTCCATGGCCTGTCCTGCATTTCTGGTTTTGACACTTTTTGCAGCATGGCCCTTTTGACCGATGGGAAGCGAGACTTCTTTGTAGCGCTGATTTGCATTTCCAGTTTGCTTGGTTGGCCAAAAAGGGCGTATGCGTTTTTTCCTGAATATATTCAGGAAAAAACGCATACGCCCTTTTTGGCCAAGGGCATCACTGTCGACGTTTTGCCACTTTTCATGTGCTTTAAAGGCGATTCGAATCTACATCCTGAAACCTGTTTCCTGCAATTCTGCCTTGCTTTCAAATCCTCTTCGTTGCCTTCCCTCAATATATCTGTGGACGAGAGTTATCATTTATAACTCAGCAGGTTTGTGAATTGCAGTGCCCCTGAGCTCCATTTTTCAACTGTCTTTTTTGGGAGCTGGCCGCAAAAGCGCGGGATTGCCTCAGGCCCTATTCTGGTTCCCGGCGGCAGGCTGAGCCTGTGTTTAATTCTTCTTCCTGATGGGAAAATAGAGTGACCTGTGCCTGTCCCAACACCTAGATCTAGTCTCTCATTATTTGCCCCTCTTCCCGTTCATTCTCAGGACAAATTGCAACCTGTAGGGAACAGGAGCTTAAAGGTGCTGATTCTCCAAGTAGGGAGATTGCTAGTAAAGTAGCTGGAAAGGCGAACCCGAGCACAAGGAGATGAGAAATTGGGTGCGTTTTAGAAACCTTTCAAAATCACACTGTGTACCATCTTCTGGGTTTCTCATGCATGTTTTCGATGTAGGAAGATGCCTTTGAACCTGGAGATTTGGGACCCATGGAATGGGTACCACGCAGTATTAATTTAAAGGGTCTGAGTTTGCTCACCCAACCTCTCAGCCCCAAGAGTGTCCACCCTTATGTCTCATCCCAGTGTGGGTCTAGATATGGTCAATCCAGGTTGCATCACAGCCCCTGAACGAATTGTGTAAGAATTTCTCTCTCTTTCACTCTTTGTTTTACGGGTTTTTAAAAGTAATTTATTTTTATAATGGGGTTTAGCTGCTTTTCACGGCTGTGTTTATGCGGCTTTACACCCACTTGACTCACTTCCAGACAGATATCAATACATAGGTTTTAAGATTCTTACTAGTCACATATATTCTTGTGCGGTGAATAGGGGGTGTTGAGTCCAGTTCACTGAGCAAGGAGTAGGTCTTGTCTATTACATATTGGGTGTATGGAACAGTATCTGAGCGAATTTGAAACCCTTGTTTTATGCATCACCCCACCTCACCTTTCCCGTTAAGCAGCCATAGTGTGTTTTCTAAACGTGTGACTCTGTTCTGTTTTGTAATTCAGTTCAAGTGTAGCGGTTTTTACATTCCCTCTATAAGTGATAGCTTATGATAAGTGTCTTTTTCTGTGTGACTTATTTCACTTAGAATCGTCGTACCTAAGTCCACTCATCTTGCTTCTACTAGCCTTATGACATTGATTTCATGTCTGAGTGATATTCCATTGTACATAAGGACCACAACATCTTTATCCATTTTTCTCTTTCCTGGGATATTTAAGTTGTCATGAAGTGGAGGTTCTTGTCAACAGAGCAGCCCTAAACTTTGGGGTGCCTGTGTCTTGCTGATTTTTAGTTTTCCCAATTTATACGCCCATGAGTGGACGTGCCCTATGCTCCCTAAGCTGTGTTTTTTCGATGTTTCAGGACACACCGTACACTTCTCCAGAGTGGCTGTTGGCAATTTACATCCCGCCCATCAGCGTAGCAAGGCTGCCATTTCTCCATGGCCTGTCCTGCATTTCTGGTTTTGACACTTTTTGCAGCATCACCCTTTTGACTGATGGGAAGTGAAACTTCTTTGAAGCGCTGATTTGCCTTTCCAGGTTGCTTGGTTGGCCAAAAAGGGCGTATGCGTTTTTTCCTGAATATATTCAGGAAAAAACGCATACGCCCTTTTTGGCCAAGGGCATCATTGTCGACGTTTTGCCGCTTTTCATGTGCTTTAAAGGCGATTGGAATCTACCTCCTGAAATCTGTTTCCTGCAATTCTGCCTTGCTTTCAAATCCTCTTCGTTGCCTTCCCTCAATATATCTGTGGATGAGAGTTATCATTTGTAACTCTGCGGGTTTGTGAATTGCAGTGTCCCTGAGCTCCATTTTTCAACTCGCTTTTTTGGTAGCTGGCCGCAAAAGCGCGGGATTGCCTCAGGCCCTATTCTGGTTCCTGGCGGCAGGCTGAGCCTGTGGTTAATTCTTCTTCCTGATGGGAAAATAGAGTGACCTGGGCCTGTCCCAAAACCTAGATCTAGTCTCTCATTGGTTGCCCCTCTTCCCGTTCATCCTCAGGACAAATTGCAACCTGTAGGGAACAGGAGCTTAAAGGTGCTGATTCTCCAAGTAGGGAGATTGCTAGTAAAATAGCTGGAAAGGCGATCCCGAGCACAAGAAGATGAGAAATGGGGTGCGTTTTAGAAACCTTTCAAAATCACACGGTGTACCATCTTCTGGGTTTCTCATGCATGTTTTCGATGTAGGAAGATGCCCTTGAACCTGGAGATTTGGGACCCATGGGATGGGTACCACACACTATTACTTTAAAGGGTCTGCGTTTGCTCACCCAACCTCTCAGCCCCAAGAGTGTCCACCCTTATGTCTCGTCCAGCTGTGGGTCTAGATATGGTCAATCCAGGTTGCATCACAGCCCCTGAACGAATTTTGTAAGAATTTCTCTCTCTTTCACTGTCTTTGTTTTACGGGTTTTTAAAAGTAATTTATTTTTATAATGGGGTTTAGCTGCTTTTCACGGCTGTGTTTATGCGGCTTTACACCCACTTGGCTCACTTCCAGAGAGATATCAATACATAGGTTTTACGATTCTTACTAGTCAGATATATTCTTGTGCGGTGAATAGGGGGTGTTGAGTCCAGTTCACTGAGCAAGGAGTAGGTCTTGTCTATTACATATTGGGTGTATGGAACAGTATCTGAGCGAATTTGAAACCCTTGTTTTATGCATCACCCCACCTCACCTTTCCCGTTAAGCAGCCATAGTGTGTTTTCTAAACGTGTGACTCTGTTCTGTTTTGTAATTCAGTTCAAGTGTAGCGGTTTTTACATTCCCTCTATAAGTGATAGCTTATGATAAGTGTCTTTTTCTGTGTGACTTATTTCACTTAGAATCGTCATACCTAAATCCACTCATCTTGCTTCTACTAGCCTTATGACATTGATTTCATGTCTGAGTGATATTCCTTTGTACATAAGGACCACAACTTCTTTATCCATTTTTCTCTTTCCTGGGATATTTAAGGTGTCATGAAGTGGAGGTTCTTGTCAACATAGCAGCCCTAAACATTGGGGTGCCTGTGTCTTGCTGATTTTCAGTTTTCCCAATTTATACGCCAATGAGTGGACGTGCCCTATGCTCCCTAAGCTGTGTTTTTTCGATGTTTCAGGACACACCGTACACTCCTCCAGAGTGGCTGTTGGCAATTTACATCCCGCCCATCAGCGTAGCAAGGCTGCCATTTCTCCATGGCCTGTCCTGCATTTCTGGTTTTGACACTTTTTGCAGCATGGCCCTTTTGACCGATGGGAAGCGAGACTTCTTTGTAGCGCTGATTTGCATTTCCAGTTTGCTTGGTTGGCCAAAAAGGGCGTATGCGTTTTTTCCTGAATATATTCAGGAAAAAACGCATACGCCCTTTTTGGCCAAGGGCATCACTGTCGACGTTTTGCCACTTTTCATGTGCTTTAAAGGCGATTCGAATCTACATCCTGAAACCTGTTTCCTGCAATTCTGCCTTGCTTTCAAATCCTCTTCGTTGCCTTCCCTCAATATATCTGTGGACGAGAGTTATCATTTATAACTCAGCAGGTTTGTGAATTGCAGTGCCCCTGAGCTCCATTTTTCAACTGTCTTTTTTGGGAGCTGGCCGCAAAAGCGCGGGATTGCCTCAGGCCCTATTCTGGTTCCCGGCGGCAGGCTGAGCCTGTGTTTAATTCTTCTTCCTGATGGGAAAATAGAGTGACCTGTGCCTGTCCCAACACCTAGATCTAGTCTCTCATTATTTGCCCCTCTTCCCGTTCATTCTCAGGACAAATTGCAACCTGTAGGGAACAGGAGCTTAAAGGTGCTGATTCTCCAAGTAGGGAGATTGCTAGTAAAGTAGCTGGAAAGGCGAACCCGAGCACAAGGAGATGAGAAATTGGGTGCGTTTTAGAAACCTTTCAAAATCACACTGTGTACCATCTTCTGGGTTTCTCATGCATGTTTTCGATGTAGGAAGATGCCTTTGAACCTGGAGATTTGGGACCCATGGAATGGGTACCACGCAGTATTAATTTAAAGGGTCTGAGTTTGCTCACCCAACCTCTCAGCCCCAAGAGTGTCCACCCTTATGTCTCATCCCAGTGTGGGTCTAGATATGGTCAATCCAGGTTGCATCACAGCCCCTGAACGAATTGTGTAAGAATTTCTCTCTCTTTCACTCTTTGTTTTACGGGTTTTTAAAAGTAATTTATTTTTATAATGGGGTTTAGCTGCTTTTCACGGCTGTGTTTATGCGGCTTTACACCCACTTGACTCACTTCCAGACAGATATCAATACATAGGTTTTAAGATTCTTACTAGTCACATATATTCTTGTGCGGTGAATAGGGGGTGTTGAGTCCAGTTCACTGAGCAAGGAGTAGGTCTTGTCTATTACATATTGGGTGTATGGAACAGTATCTGAGCGAATTTGAAACCCTTGTTTTATGCATCACCCCACCTCACCTTTCCCGTTAAGCAGCCATAGTGTGTTTTCTAAACGTGTGACTCTGTTCTGTTTTGTAATTCAGTTCAAGTGTAGCGGTTTTTACATTCCCTCTATAAGTGATAGCTTATGATAAGTGTCTTTTTCTGTGTGACTTATTTCACTTAGAATCGTCGTACCTAAGTCCACTCATCTTGCTTCTACTAGCCTTATGACATTGATTTCATGTCTGAGTGATATTCCATTGTACATAAGGACCACAACATCTTTATCCATTTTTCTCTTTCCTGGGATATTTAAGTTGTCATGAAGTGGAGGTTCTTGTCAACAGAGCAGCCCTAAACTTTGGGGTGCCTGTGTCTTGCTGATTTTTAGTTTTCCCAATTTATACGCCCATGAGTGGACGTGCCCTATGCTCCCTAAGCTGTGTTTTTTCGATGTTTCTGGACACACCGTACACTTCTCCAGAGTGGCTGTTGGCAATTTACATCCCGCCCATCAGCGTAGCAAGGCTGCCATTTCTCCATGGCCTGTCCTGCATTTCTGGTTTTGACACTTTTTGCAGCATCACCCTTTTGACTGATGGGAAGTGAAACTTCTTTGAAGCGCTGATTTGCCTTTCCAGGTTGCTTGGTTGGCCAAAAAGGGCGTATGCGTTTTTTCCTGAATATATTCAGGAAAAAACGCATACGCCCTTTTTGGCCAAGGGCATCATTGTCGACGTTTTGCCGCTTTTCATGTGCTTTAAAGGCGATTCGTATCTACCTCCTGAAATCTGTTTCCTGCAATTCTGCCTTGCTTTCAAATCCTCTTCGTTGCCTTCCCTCAATATATCTGTGGATGAGAGTTATCATTTGTAACTCTGCGGGTTTGTGAATTGCAGTGTCCCTGAGCTCCATTTTTCAACTCGCTTTTTTGGTAGCTGGCCGCAAAAGCGCGGGATTGCCTCAGGCCCTATTCTGGTTCCTGGCGGCAGGCTGAGCCTGTGGTTAATTCTTCTTCCTGATGGGAAAATAGAGTGACCTGGGCCTGTCCCAAAACCTAGATCTAGTCTCTCATTGGTTGCCCCTCTTCCCGTTCATCCTCAGGACAAATTGCAACCTGTAGGGAACAGGAGCTTAAAGGTGCTGATTCTCCAAGTAGGGAGATTGCTAGTAAAATAGCTGGAAAGGCGAACCCGAGCACAAGAAGATGAGAAATGGGGTGCGTTTTAGAAACCTTTCAAAATCACACGGTGTACCATCTTCTGGGTTTCTCATGCATGTTTTCGATGTAGGAAGATGCCCTTGAACCTGGAGATTTGGGACCCATGGGATGGGTACCACACACTATTACTTTAAAGGGTCTGCGTTTGCTCACCCAACCTCTCAGCCCCAAGAGTGTCCACCCTTATGTCTCGTCCAGCTGTGGGTCTAGATATGGTCAATCCAGGTTGCATCACAGCCCCTGAACGAATTTTGTAAGAATTTCTCTCTCTTTCACTGTCTTTGTTTTACGGGTTTTTAAAAGTAATTTATTTTTATAATGGGGTTTAGCTGCTTTTCACGGCTGTGTTTATGCGGCTTTACACCCACTTGGCTCACTTCCAGAGAGATATCAATACATAGGTTTTACGATTCTTACTAGTCAGATATATTCTTGTGCGGTGAATAGGGGGTGTTGAGTCCAGTTCACTGAGCAAGGAGTAGGTCTTGTCTATTACATATTGGGTGTATGGAACAGTATCTGAGCGAATTTGAAACCCTTGTTTTATGCATCACCCCACCTCACCTTTCCCGTTAAGCAGCCATAGTGTGTTTTCTAAACGTGTGACTCTGTTCTGTTTTGTAATTCAGTTCAAGTGTAGCGGTTTTTACATTCCCTCTATAAGTGATAGCTTATGATAAGTGTCTTTTTCTGTGTGACTTATTTCACTTAGAATCGTCATACCTAAATCCACTCATCTTGCTTCTACTAGCCTTATGACATTGATTTCATGTCTGAGTGATATTCCTTTGTACATAAGGACCACAACTTCTTTATCCATTTTTCTCTTTCCTGGGATATTTAAGGTGTCATGAAGTGGAGGTTCTTGTCAACATAGCAGCCCTAAACATTGGGGTGCCTGTGTCTTGCTGATTTTCAGTTTTCCCAATTTATACGCCAATGAGTGGACGTGCCCTATGCTCCCTAAGCTGTGTTTTTTCGATGTTTCAGGACACACCGTACACTCCTCCAGAGTGGCTGTTGGCAATTTACATCCCGCCCATCAGCGTAGCAAGGCTGCCATTTCTCCATGGCCTGTCCTGCATTTCTGGTTTTGACACTTTTTGCAGCATGGCCCTTTTGACCGATGGGAAGCGAGACTTCTTTGTAGCGCTGATTTGCATTTCCAGTTTGCTTGGTTGGCCAAAAAGGGCGTATGCGTTTTTTCCTGAATATATTCAGGAAAAAACGCATACGCCCTTTTTGGCCAAGGGCATCACTGTCGACGTTTTGCCACTTTTCATGTGCTTTAAAGGCGATTCGAATCTACATCCTGAAACCTGTTTCCTGCAATTCTGCCTTGCTTTCAAATCCTCTTCGTTGCCTTCCCTCAATATATCTGTGGACGAGAGTTATCATTTATAACTCAGCAGGTTTGTGAATTGCAGTGCCCCTGAGCTCCATTTTTCAACTGTCTTTTTTGGGAGCTGGCCGCAAAAGCGCGGGATTGCCTCAGGCCCTATTCTGGTTCCCGGCGGCAGGCTGAGCCTGTGTTTAATTCTTCTTCCTGATGGGAAAATAGAGTGACCTGTGCCTGTCCCAACACCTAGATCTAGTCTCTCATTATTTGCCCCTCTTACCGTTCATTCTCAGGACAAATTGCAACCTGTAGGGAACAGGAGCTTAAAGGTGCTGATTCTCCAAGTAGGGAGATTGCTAGTAAAGTAGCTGGAAAGGCGAACCCGAGCACAAGGAGATGAGAAATTGGGTGCGTTTTAGAAACCTTTCAAAATCACACTGTGTACCATCTTCTGGGTTTCTCATGCATGTTTTCGATGTAGGAAGATGCCTTTGAACCTGGAGATTTGGGACCCATGGAATGGGTACCACGCAGTATTAATTTAAAGGGTCTGAGTTTGCTCACCCAACCTCTCAGCCCCAAGAGTGTCCACCCTTATGTCTCATCCCAGTGTGGGTCTAGATATGGTCAATCCAGGTTGCATCACAGCCCCTGAACGAATTGTGTAAGAATTTCTCTCTCTTTCACTCTTTGTTTTACGGGTTTTTAAAAGTAATTTATTTTTATAATGGGGTTTAGCTGCTTTTCACGGCTGTGTTTATGCGGCTTTACACCCACTTGACTCACTTCCAGACAGATATCAATACATAGGTTTTAAGATTCTTACTAGTCACATATATTCTTGTGCGGTGAATAGGGGGTGTTGAGTCCAGTTCACTGAGCAAGGAGTAGGTCTTGTCTATTACATATTGGGTGTATGGAACAGTATCTGAGCGAATTTGAAACCCTTGTTTTATGCATCACCCCACCTCACCTTTCCCGTTAAGCAGCCATAGTGTGTTTTCTAAACGTGTGACTCTGTTCTGTTTTGTAATTCAGTTCAAGTGTAGCGGTTTTTACATTCCCTCTATAAGTGATAGCTTATGATAAGTGTCTTTTTCTGTGTGACTTATTTCACTTAGAATCGTCGTACCTAAGTCCACTCATCTTGCTTCTACTAGCCTTATGACATTGATTTCATGTCTGAGTGATATTCCATTGTACATAAGGACCACAACATCTTTATCCATTTTTCTCTTTCCTGGGATATTTAAGTTGTCATGAAGTGGAGGTTCTTGTCAACAGAGCAGCCCTAAACTTTGGGGTGCCTGTGTCTTGCTGATTTTTAGTTTTCCCAATTTATACGCCCATGAGTGGACGTGCCCTATGCTCCCTAAGCTGTGTTTTTTCGATGTTTCAGGACACACCGTACACTTCTCCAGAGTGGCTGTTGGCAATTTACATCCCGCCCATCAGCGTAGCAAGGCTGCCATTTCTCCATGGCCTGTCCTGCATTTCTGGTTTTGACACTTTTTGCAGCATCACCCTTTTGACTGATGGGAAGTGAAACTTCTTTGAAGCGCTGATTTGCCTTTCCAGGTTGCTTGGTTGGCCAAAAAGGGCGTATGCGTTTTTTCCTGAATATATTCAGGAAAAAACGCATACGCCCTTTTTGGCCAAGGGCATCATTGTCGACGTTTTGCCGCTTTTCATGTGCTTTAAAGGCGATTGGAATCTACCTCCTGAAATCTGTTTCCTGCAATTCTGCCTTGCTTTCAAATCCTCTTCGTTGCCTTCCCTCAATATATCTGTGGATGAGAGTTATCATTTGTAACTCTGCGGGTTTGTGAATTGCAGTGTCCCTGAGCTCCATTTTTCAACTCGCTTTTTTGGTAGCTGGCCGCAAAAGCGCGGGATTGCCTCAGGCCCTATTCTGGTTCCTGGCGGCAGGCTGAGCCTGTGGTTAATTCTTCTTCCTGATGGGAAAATAGAGTGACCTGGGCCTGTCCCAAAACCTAGATCTAGTCTCTCATTGGTTGCCCCTCTTCCCGTTCATCCTCAGGACAAATTGCAACCTGTAGGGAACAGGAGCTTAAAGGTGCTGATTCTCCAAGTAGGGAGATTGCTAGTAAAATAGCTGGAAAGGCGAACCCGAGCACAAGAAGATGAGAAATGGGGTGCGTTTTAGAAACCTTTCAAAATCACACGGTGTACCATCTTCTGGGTTTCTCATGCATGTTTTCGATGTAGGAAGATGCCCTTGAACCTGGAGATTTGGGACCCATGGGATGGGTACCACACACTATTACTTTAAAGGGTCTGCGTTTGCTCACCCAACCTCTCAGCCCCAAGAGTGTCCACCCTTATGTCTCGTCCAGCTGTGGGTCTAGATATGGTCAATCCAGGTTGCATCACAGCCCCTGAACGAATTTTGTAAGAATTTCTCTCTCTTTCACTGTCTTTGTTTTACGGGTTTTTAAAAGTAATTTATTTTTATAATGGGGTTTAGCTGCTTTTCACGGCTGTGTTTATGCGGCTTTACACCCACTTGGCTCACTTCCAGAGAGATATCAATACATAGGTTTTACGATTCTTACTAGTCAGATATATTCTTGTGCGGTGAATAGGGGGTGTTGAGTCCAGTTCACTGAGCAAGGAGTAGGTCTTGTCTATTACATATTGGGTGTATGGAACAGTATCTGAGCGAATTTGAAACCCTTGTTTTATGCATCACCCCACCTCACCTTTCCCGTTAAGCAGCCATAGTGTGTTTTCTAAACGTGTGACTCTGTTCTGTTTTGTAATTCAGTTCAAGTGTAGCGGTTTTTACATTCCCTCTATAAGTGATAGCTTATGATAAGTGTCTTTTTCTGTGTGACTTATTTCACTTAGAATCGTCATACCTAAATCCACTCATCTTGCTTCTACTAGCCTTATGACATTGATTTCATGTCTGAGTGATATTCCTTTGTACATAAGGACCACAACTTCTTTATCCATTTTTCTCTTTCCTGGGATATTTAAGGTGTCATGAAGTGGAGGTTCTTGTCAACATAGCAGCCCTAAACATTGGGGTGCCTGTGTCTTGCTGATTTTCAGTTTTCCCAATTTATACGCCAATGAGTGGACGTGCCCTATGCTCCCTAAGCTGTGTTTTTTCGATGTTTCAGGACACACCGTACACTCCTCCAGAGTGGCTGTTGGCAATTTACATCCCGCCCATCAGCGTAGCAAGGCTGCCATTTCTCCATGGCCTGTCCTGCATTTCTGGTTTTGACACTTTTTGCAGCATGGCCCTTTTGACCGATGGGAAGCGAGACTTCTTTGTAGCGCTGATTTGCATTTCCAGTTTGCTTGGTTGGCCAAAAAGGGCGTATGCGTTTTTTCCTGAATATATTCAGGAAAAAACGCATACGCCCTTTTTGGCCAAGGGCATCACTGTCGACGTTTTGCCACTTTTCATGTGCTTTAAAGGCGATTCGAATCTACATCCTGAAACCTGTTTCCTGCAATTCTGCCTTGCTTTCAAATCCTCTTCGTTGCCTTCCCTCAATATATCTGTGGACGAGAGTTATCATTTATAACTCAGCAGGTTTGTGAATTGCAGTGCCCCTGAGCTCCATTTTTCAACTGTCTTTTTTGGGAGCTGGCCGCAAAAGCGCGGGATTGCCTCAGGCCCTATTCTGGTTCCCGGCGGCAGGCTGAGCCTGTGTTTAATTCTTCTTCCTGATGGGAAAATAGAGTGACCTGTGCCTGTCCCAACACCTAGATCTAGTCTCTCATTATTTGCCCCTCTTCCCGTTCATTCTCAGGACAAATTGCAACCTGTAGGGAACAGGAGCTTAAAGGTGCTGATTCTCCAAGTAGGGAGATTGCTAGTAAAGTAGCTGGAAAGGCGAACCCGAGCACAAGGAGATGAGAAATTGGGTGCGTTTTAGAAACCTTTCAAAATCACACTGTGTACCATCTTCTGGGTTTCTCATGCATGTTTTCGATGTAGGAAGATGCCTTTGAACCTGGAGATTTGGGACCCATGGAATGGGTACCACGCAGTATTAATTTAAAGGGTCTGAGTTTGCTCACCCAACCTCTCAGCCCCAAGAGTGTCCACCCTTATGTCTCATCCCAGTGTGGGTCTAGATATGGTCAATCCAGGTTGCATCACAGCCCCTGAACGAATTGTGTAAGAATTTCTCTCTCTTTCACTCTTTGTTTTACGGGTTTTTAAAAGTAATTTATTTTTATAATGGGGTTTAGCTGCTTTTCACGGCTGTGTTTATGCGGCTTTACACCCACTTGACTCACTTCCAGACAGATATCAATACATAGGTTTTAAGATTCTTACTAGTCACATATATTCTTGTGCGGTGAATAGGGGGTGTTGAGTCCAGTTCACTGAGCAAGGAGTAGGTCTTGTCTATTACATATTGGGTGTATGGAACAGTATCTGAGCGAATTTGAAACCCTTGTTTTATGCATCACCCCACCTCACCTTTGCCGTTAAGCAGCCATAGTGTGTTTTCTAAACGTGTGACTCTGTTCTGTTTTGTAATTCAGTTCAAGTGTAGCGGTTTTTACATTCCCTCTATAAGTGATAGCTTATGATAAGTGTCTTTTTCTGTGTGACTTATTTCACTTAGAATCGTCGTACCTAAGTCCACTCATCTTGCTTCTACTAGCCTTATGACATTGATTTCATGTCTGAGTGATATTCCATTGTACATAAGGACCACAACATCTTTATCCATTTTTCTCTTTCCTGGGATATTTAAGTTGTCATGAAGTGGAGGTTCTTGTCAACAGAGCAGCCCTAAACTTTGGGGTGCCTGTGTCTTGCTGATTTTTAGTTTTCCCAATTTATACGCCCATGAGTGGACGTGCCCTATGCTCCCTAAGCTGTGTTTTTTCGATGTTTCAGGACACACCGTACACTTCTCCAGAGTGGCTGTTGGCAATTTACATCCCGCCCATCAGCGTAGCAAGGCTGCCATTTCTCCATGGCCTGTCCTGCATTTCTGGTTTTGACACTTTTTGCAGCATCACCCTTTTGACTGATGGGAAGTGAAACTTCTTTGAAGCGCTGATTTGCCTTTCCAGGTTGCTTGGTTGGCCAAAAAGGGCGTATGCGTTTTTTCCTGAATATATTCAGGAAAAAACGCATACGCCCTTTTTGGCCAAGGGCATCATTGTCGACGTTTTGCCGCTTTTCATGTGCTTTAAAGGCGATTCGAATCTACCTCCTGAAATCTGTTTCCTGCAATTCTGCCTTGCTTTCAAATCCTCTTCGTTGCCTTCCCTCAATATATCTGTGGATGAGAGTTATCATTTGTAACTCTGCGGGTTTGTGAATTGCAGTGTCCCTGAGCTCCATTTTTCAACTCGCTTTTTTGGTAGCTGGCCGCAAAAGCGCGGGATTGCCTCAGGCCCTATTCTGGTTCCTGGCGGCAGGCTGAGCCTGTGGTTAATTCTTCTTCCTGATGGGAAAATAGAGTGACCTGGGCCTGTCCCAAAACCTAGATCTAGTCTCTCATTGGTTGCCCCTCTTCCCGTTCATCCTCAGGACAAATTGCAACCTGTAGGGAACAGGAGCTTAAAGGTGCTGATTCTCCAAGTAGGGAGATTGCTAGTAAAATAGCTGGAAAGGCGAACCCGAGCACAAGAAGATGAGAAATGGGGTGCGTTTTAGAAACCTTTCAAAATCACACGGTGTACCATCTTCTGGGTTTCTCATGCATGTTTTCGATGTAGGAAGATGCCCTTGAACCTGGAGATTTGGGACCCATGGGATGGGTACCACACACTATTACTTTAAAGGGTCTGCGTTTGCTCACCCAACCTCACCCAACCTCTCAGCCCCAAGAGTGTCCACCCTTATGTCTCGTCCAGCTGTGGGTCTAGATATGGTCAATCCAGGTGTCATCACAGCCCCTGAACGAATTTTGTAAGAATTTCTCTCTCTTTCACTGTCTTTGTTTTACGGGTTTTTAAAAGTAATTTATTTTTATAATGGGGTTTAGCTGCTTTTCACGGCTGTGTTTATGCGGCTTTACACCCACTTGGCTCACTTCCAGAGAGATATCAATACATAGGTTTTACGATTCTTACTAGTCAGATATATTCTTGTGCGGTGAATAGGGGGTGTTGAGTCCAGTTCACTGAGCAAGGAGTAGGTCTTGTCTATTACATATTGGGTGTATGGAACAGTATCTGAGCGAATTTGAAACCCTTGTTTTATGCATCACCCCACCTCACCTTTCCCGTTAAGCAGCCATAGTGTGTTTTCTAAACGTGTGACTCTGTTCTGTTTTGTAATTCAGTTCAAGTGTAGCGGTTTTTACATTCCCTCTATAAGTGATAGCTTATGATAAGTGTCTTTTTCTGTGTGACTTATTTCACTTAGAATCGTCATACCTAAATCCACTCATCTTGCTTCTACTAGCCTTATGCCATTGATTTCATGTCTGAGTGATAGTCCATTGTACATAAGAACTACAACTTCTTTATCCATTTTTCTCTTTCCTGGGATATTTAAGGTGTCATGAAGTGGAGGTTCTTGTCAACAGAGCAGCCCTAAACTTTTGGATGCCTGTGTCTTGCTGATTTTTAGTTTTCCCAATTTATACGCCCATGAGTGGAGGTGCCCTATGCTCCCTAAGCTGTGTTTTTTCGATGTTTCAGGACACACCGTACACTTCTCCAGAGTGGCTGTTGGCAATTTACATCCCGCCCATCAGCGTAGCAAGGCTGCCATTTCTCCATGGCCTGTCCTGCATTTCTGGTTTTGACACTTTTTGCAGCATGACCCTTTTGACCGATGGGAAGCGAAACTTCTTTGAAACGCTGATTTGCCTTTCCAGGTTGCTTGGTGGGCCAAAAAGGGCGTATGCGTTTTTTCCTGAATATATTCAGGAAAAAACGCATACGCCTTTTTTGGCCAAGGGCATCATTGTCGACGTTTTGCCGCTTTTCATGTGCTTTAAAGGCGATTCGAATCTACCTCCTGAAATCTGTTTCCTGCAATTCTGCCTTGCTTTCAAATCCTCTTCGTTGCCTTCCCTCAATATATCTGTGGATGAGAGTTATCATTTATAACTCTGCGGGTTTGTGAATTGCAGTGTCCCTGAGCTCCATTTTTCAACTCGCTTTTTTGGGAGCTGGCCGCAAAATCGTGGGATTGCCTCAGGCCCTATTCTGGTTCCTGGCGGCAGGCTGAGCCTGTGGTTAATTCTTCTTACTGATGGGAAAATAGAGTGACCTGGGCCTGTCCCAACACCTAGATCTAGTCTCTCATTGGTTGCCCCTCTTCCCGTTCATCCTCAGGACAAATTGCAACCTGTAGGGAACAGGAGCTTAAAGGTGCTGATTCTCCAAGTAGGGAGATTGCTAGTAAAGTAGCTGGAAAGGCGAACCCGAGCACAAGGAGATGAGAAATTGGGTGCGTTTTAGAAACCTTTCAAAATCACACGGTGTACCATCTTCTGGGTTTCTCATGCATGTTTTCTATGTAGGAAGATGCCTTTGAACCTGGAGATTTGGGACCCATGGGATGGGTACCACGCAGTATTACTTTAAAGGGTCTGAGTTTGCTCACCCAACCTCACCCAACCTCTCAGCCCCAAGAGTGTCCACCCTTATGTCTCATCCCGGTGTGGGTCTAGATATGGTCAATCCAGGTTGCATCACAGCCCCTGAACGAATTTTGTAAGAATTTCTCTCTCTTTCACTGTCTTTGTTTTACGGGTTTTTAAAAGTAATTTATTTTTATAATGGGGTTTAGCTGCTTTTCACGGCTGTGTTTATGCGGCTTTACACCCACTTGGCTCACTTCCAGAGAGATATCAATACATAGGTTTTACGATTCTTACTAGTCATATATATTCTTGTGCGGTGAATAGGGGGTGTTGAGTCCAGTTCACTGAGCAAGGAGTAGGTCTTGTCTATTACATATTGGGTGTATGGAACAGTATCTGAGCGAATTTGAAACCCTTGTTTTATGCATCACCCCACCTCACCTTTCCCGTTAAGCAGCCATAGTGTGTTTTCTAAACGTGTGACTCTGTTCTGTTTTGTAATTCAGTTCAAGTGTAGCGGTTTTTACATTCCCTCTATAAGTGATAGCTTATGATAAGTGTCTTTTTCTGTGTGACTTATTTCACTTAGAATCGTCATACCTAAATCCACTCATCTTGCTTCTACTAGCCTTATGACATTGATTTCATGTCTGAGTGATATTCCTTTGTACATAAGGACCACAACTTCTTTATCCATTTTTCTCTTTCCTGGGATATTTAAGGTGTCATGAAGTGGAGGTTCTTGTCAACATAGCAGCCCTAAACATTGGGGTGCCTGTGTCTTGCTGATTTTCAGTTTTCCCAATTTATACGCCAATGAGTGGACGTGCCCTATGCTCCCTAAGCTGTGTTTTTTCGATGTTTCAGGACACACCGTACACTCCTCCAGAGTGGCTGTTGGCAATTTACATCCCGCCCATCAGCGTAGCAAGGCTGCCATTTCTCCATGGCCTGTCCTGCATTTCTGGTTTTGACACTTTTTGCAGCATGGCCCTTTTGACCGATGGGAAGCGAGACTTCTTTGTAGCGCTGATTTGCATTTCCAGTTTGCTTGGTTGGCCAAAAAGGGCGTATGCGTTTTTTCCTGAATATATTCAGGAAAAAACGCATACGCCCTTTTTGGCCAAGGGCATCATTGTCGACGTTTTGCCACTTTTCATGTGCTTTAAAGGCGATTCGAATCTCCATCCTGAAACCTGTTTCCTGCAATTCTGCCTTGCTTTCAAATCCTCTTCGTTGCCTTCCCTCAATATATCTGTGGACGAGAGTTATCATTTATAACTCAGCAGGTTTGTGAATTGCAGTGCCCCTGAGCTCCATTTTTCAACTGTCTTTTTTGGGAGCTGGCCGCAAAAGCGCGGGATTGCCTCAGGCCCTATTCTGCTTCTGGGCGGCAGGCTGAGCCTGTGTTTAATTCTTCTTCCTGATGGGAAAATAGAGTGACCTGTGCCTGTCCCAACACCTAGATCTAGTCTCTCATTGGTTGCCCCTCTTCCCGTTCATCCTCAGGACAAATTGCAACCTGTAGGGAACAGGAGCTTAAAGGTGCTGATTCTCCAAGTAGGGAGATTGCTAGTAAAATAGCTGGAAAGGCGAACCCGAGCACAAGGAGATGAGAAATTGGGTGCGTTTTAGAAACCTTTCAAAATCACACGGTGTACCATCTTCTGGGTTTCTCATGCATGTTTTCGATGTAGGAAGATGCCCTTGAACCTGGAGATTTGGGACCCATGGAATGGGTACCACGCAGTATTAATTTAAAGGGTCTGAGTTTGCTCACCCAACCTCTCAGCCCCAAGAGTGTCCACCCTTATGTCTCATCCCAGTGTGGGTCTAGATATGGTCAATCCAGGTTGCATCACAGCCCCTGAACGAATTGTGTAAGAATTTCTCTCTCTTTCACTCTTTGTTTTACGGGTTTTTAAAAGTAATTTATTTTTATAATGGGGTTTAGCTGCTTTTCACGGCTGTGTTTATGCGGCTTTACACCCACTTGGCTCACTTCCAGAGAGATATCAATACATAGGTTTTACGATTCTTACTAGTCAGATATATTCTTGTGCGGTGAATAGGGGGTGTTGAGTCCAGTTCACTGAGCAAGGAGTAGGTCTTGTCTATTACATATTGGGTGTATGGAACAGTATCTGAGCGAATTTGAAACCCTTGTTTTATGCATCACCCCACCTCACCTTTCCCGTTAAGCAGCCATAGTGTGTTTTCTAAACGTGTGACTCTGTTCTGTTTTGTAATTCAGTTCAAGTGTAGCGGTTTTTACATTCCCTCTATAAGTGATAGCTTATGATAAGTGTCTTTTTCTGTGTGACTTATTTCACTTAGAATCGTCATACCTAAATCCACTCATCTTGCTTCTACTAGCCTTATGACATTGATTTCATGTCTGAGTGATATTCCTTTGTACATAAGGACCACAACTTCTTTATCCATTTTTCTCTTTCCTGGGATATTTAAGGTGTCATGAAGTGGAGGTTCTTGTCAACATAGCAGCCCTAAACATTGGGGTGCCTGTGTCTTGCTGATTTTTAGTTTTCCCAATTTATACGCCCATGAGTGGACGTGCCCTATGCTCCCTAAGCTGTGTTTTTTCGATGTTTCAGGACACACCGTACACTTCTCCAGAGTGGCTGTTGGCAATTAACATCCCGCCCATCAGCGTAGCAAGGCTGCCATTTCTCCATGGCCTGTCCTGCATTTCTGGTTTTGACACTTTTTGCAGCATGGCCCTTTTGACCGATGGGAAGCGAGACTTCTTTGTAGCGCTGATTTGCATTTCCAGTTTGCTTGGTTGGCCAAAAAGGGCGTATGCGTTTTTTCCTGAATATATTCAGGAAAAAACGCATACGCCCTTTTTGGCCAAGGGCATCACTGTCGACGTTTTGCCACTTTTCATGTGCTTTAAAGGCGATTCGAATCTACATCCTGAAACCTGTTTCCTGCAATTCTGCCTTCCTTTCAAATCCTCTTCGTTGCCTTCCCTCAATATATTTGTGGACGAGAGTTATCATTTATAACTCAGCAGGTTTGTGAATTGCAGTGCCCCTGAGCTCCATTTTTCAACTGTCTTTTTTGGGAGCTGGCCGCAAAAGCACGGGATTGCCTCAGGCCCTATTCTGGTTCCCGGCGGCAGGCTGAGCCTGTGTTTAATTCTTCTTCCTGATGGGAAAATAGAGTGACCTGTGCCTGTCCCAACACCTAGATCTAGTCTCTCATTATTTGCCCCTCTTCCCGTTCATTCTCAGGACAAATTGCAACCTGTAGGGAACAGGAGCTTAAAGGTGCTGATTCTCCAAGTAGGGAGATTGCTAGTAAAGTAGCTGGAAAGGTGAACCCGAGCACAAGGAGATGAGAAATTGGGTGCGTTTTAGAAACCTTTCAAAATCACACGGTGTACCATCTTCTGGGTTTCTCATACATGTTTTCGATGTAGGAAGATGCCTTTGAACCTGGAGATTTGGGACCCATGGGATGGGTACCACGCAGTATTACTTTAAAGGGTCTGAGTTTGCTCACCCAACCTCTCAGCCCCAAGAGTGTCCACCCTTATGTCTCATCCCAGTGTGGGTCTAGATATGGTCAATCCAGGTTGCATCACAGCCCCTGAACGAATTGTGTAAGAATTTCTCTCTCTTTCACTCTTTGTTTTACGGGTTTTTAAAAGTAATTTATTTTTATAATGGGGTTTAGCTGCTTTTCACGGCTGTGTTTATGCGGCTTTACACCCACTTGACTCACTTCCAGACAGATATCAATACATAGGTTTTAAGATTCTTACTAGTCACATATATTCTTGTGCGGTGAATAGGGGGTGTTGAGTCCAGTTCACTGAGCAAGGAGTAGGTCTTGTCTATTACATATTGGGTGTATGGAACAGTATCTGAGCGAATTTGAAACCCTTATTTTATGCATCACCCCACCTCACCTTTCCCGTTAAGCAGCCATAGTGTGTTTTCTAAACGTGTGACTCTGTTCTGTTTTGTAATTCAGTTCAAGTGTAGCGGTTTTTACATTCCCTCTATAAGTGATAGCTTATGATAAGTGTCTTTTTCTGTGTGACTTATTTCACTTAGAATCGTCGTACCTAAGTCCACTCATCTTGCTTCTACTAGCCTTATGACATTGATTTCATGTCTGAGTGATATTCCATTGTACATAAGGACCACAACATCTTTATCCATTTTTCTCTTTCCTGGGATATTTAAGTTGTCATGAAGTGGAGGTTCTTGTCAACAGAGCAGCCCTAAACTTTGGGGTGCCTGTGTCTTGCTGATTTTTAGTTTTCCCAATTTATACGCCCATGAGTGGACGTGCCCTATGCTCCCTAAGCTGTGTTTTTTCGATGTTTCAGGACACACCGTACACTTCTCCAGAGTGGCTGTTGGCAATTTACATCCCGCCCATCAGCGTAGCAAGGCTGCCATTTCTCCATGGCCTGTCCTGCATTTTTGGTTTTGACACTTTTTGCAGCATCACCCTTTTGACTGATGGGAAGTGAAACTTCTTTGAAGCGCTGATTTGCCTTTCCAGGTTGCTTGGTTGGCCAAAAAGGGCGTATGCGTTTTTTCCTGAATATATTCAGGAAAAAACGCATACGCCCTTTTTGGCCAAGGGCATCATTGTCGACGTTTTGCCGCTTTTCATGTGCTTTAAAGGCGATTCGAATCTACCTCCTGAAATCTGTTTCCTGCAATTCTGCCTTGCTTTCAAATCCTCTTCGTTGCCTTCCCTCAATATATCTGTGGATGAGAGTTATCATTTATAACTCTGCGGGTTTGTGAATTGCAGTGTCCCTGAGCTCCATTTTTCAACTCGCTTTTTTGGTAGCTGGCCGCAAAAGCGCGGGATTGCCTCAGGCCCTATTCTGGTTCCTGGCGGCAGGCTGAGCCTGTGGTTAATTCTTCTTCCTGATGGGAAAATAGAGTGACCTGGGCCTGTCCCAACACCTAGATCTAGTCTCTCATTGGTTGCCCCTCTTCCCGTTCATCCTCAGGACAAATTGCAACCTGTAGGGAACAGGAGCTTAAAGGTGCTGATTCTCCAAGTAGGGAGATTGCTAGTAAAATAGCTGGAAAGGCGAACCCGAGCACAAGAAGATGAGAAATGGGGTGCGTTTTAGAAACCTTTCAAAATCACACGGTGTACCATCTTCTGGGTTTCTCATGCATGTTTTCGATGTAGGAAGATGCCCTTGAACCTGGAGATTTGGGACCCATGGGATGGGTACCACACACTATTACTTTAAAGGGTCTGCGTTTGCTCACCCAACCTCACCCAACCTCTCAGCCCCAAGAGTGTCCACCCTTATGTCTCATCCAGCTGTGGGTCTAGATATGGTCAATCCAGGTGTCATCACAGCCCCTGAACGAATTTTGTAAGAATTTCTCTCTCTTTCACTGTCTTTGTTTTACGGGTTTTTAAAAGTAATTTATTTTTATAATGGGGTTTAGCTGCTTTTCACGGCTGTGTTTATGCGGCTTTACACCCACTTGGCTCACTTCCAGAGAGATATCAATACATAGGTTTTACGATTCTTACTAGTCAGATATATTCTTGTGCGGTGAATAGGGGGTGTTGAGTCCAGTTCACTGAGCAAGGAGTAGGTCTTGTCTATTACATATTGGGTGTATGGAACAGTATCTGAGCGAATTTGAAACCCTTGTTTTATGCATCACCCCACCTCACCTTTCCCGTTAAGCAGCCATAGTGTGTTTTCTAAACGTGTGACTCTGTTCTGTTTTGTAATTCAGTTCAAGTGTAGCGGTTTTTACATTCCCTCTATAAGTGATAGCTTATGATAAGTGTCTTTTTCTGTGTGACTTATTTCACTTAGAATCGTCATACCTAAATCCACTCATCTTGCTTCTACTAGCCTTATGACATTGATTTCATGTCTGAGTGATATTCCTTTGTACATAAGGACCACAACTTCTTTATCCATTTTTCTCTTTCCTGGGATATTTAAGGTGTCATGAAGTGGAGGTTCTTGTCAACATAGCAGCCCTAAACATTGGGGTGCCTGTGTCTTGCTGATTTTTAGTTTTCCCAATTTATACGCCCATGAGTGGACGTGCCCTATGCTCCCTAAGCTGTGTTTTTTCGATGTTTCAGGACACACCGTACACTTCTCCAGAGTGGCTGTTGGCAATTTACATCCCGCCCATCAGCGTAGCAAGGCTGCCATTTCTCCATGGCCTGTCCTGCATTTCTGGTTTTGACACTTTTTGCAGCATGGCCCTTTTGACCGATGGGAAGCGAGACTTCTTTGTAGCGCTGATTTGCATTTCCAGTTTGCTTGGTTGGCCAAAAAGGGCGTATGCGTTTTTTCCTGAATATATTCAGGAAAAAACGCATACGCCCTTTTTGGCCAAGGGCATCACTGTCGACGTTTTGCCACTTTTCATGTGCTTTAAAGGCGATTCGAATCTACATCCTGAAACCTGTTTCCTGCAATTCTGCCTTCCTTTCAAATCCTCTTCGTTGCCTTCCCTCAATATATTTGTGGACGAGAGTTATCATTTATAACTCAGCAGGTTTGTGAATTGCAGTGCCCCTGAGCTCCATTTTTCAACTGTCTTTTTTGGGAGCTGGCCGCAAAAGCACGGGATTGCCTCAGGCCCTATTCTGGTTCCCGGCGGCAGGCTGAGCCTGTGTTTAATTCTTCTTCCTGATGGGAAAATAGAGTGACCTGTGCCTGTCCCAACACCTAGATCTAGTCTCTCATTATTTGCCCCTCTTCCCGTTCATTCTCAGGACAAATTGCAACCTGTAGGGAACAGGAGCTTAAAGGTGCTGATTCTCCAAGTAGGGAGATTGCTAGTAAAGTAGCTGGAAAGGTGAACCCGAGCACAAGGAGATGAGAAATTGGGTGCGTTTTAGAAACCTTTCAAAATCACACGGTGTACCATCTTCTGGGTTTCTCATACATGTTTTCGATGTAGGAAGATGCCTTTGAACCTGGAGATTTGGGACCCATGGGATGGGTACCACGCAGTATTACTTTAAAGGGTCTGAGTTTGCTCACCCAACCTCTCAGCCCCAAGAGTGTCCACCCTTATGTCTCATCCCAGTGTGGGTCTAGATATGGTCAATCCAGGTTGCATCACAGCCCCTGAACGAATTTTGTAAGAATTTCTCTCTCTTTCACTGTCTTTGTTTTACGGGTTTTTAAAAGTAATTTATTTTTATAATGGGGTTTAGCTGCTTTTCACGGCTGTGTTTATGCGGCTTTACACCCACTTGGCTCACTTCCAGAGAGATATCAATACATAGGTTTTACGATTCTTACTAGTCAGATATATTCTTGCGCGGTGAATAGGGGGTGTTGAGTCCAGTTCAGTGAGCAAGGAGTACGTCTTGTCTATTACATATTGGGTGTATGGAACAGTATCTGAGCGAATTTGAAACCCTTGTTTTATGCATCACCCCACCTCACCTTTCCTGTTAAGCAGCCATAGTGTGTTTTCTAAACGTGTGACTCTGTTCTGTTTTGTAATTCAGTTCAAGTGTAGCGGTTTTTACATTCCCTCTATAAGTGATAGCTTATGATAAGTGTCTTTTTCTGTGTGACTTATTTCACTTAGAATCGTCATACCTAAATCCACTCATCTTGCTTCTACTAGCCTTATGCCATTGATTTCATGTCTGAGTGATAGTCCATTGTACATAAGAACTACAACTTCTTTATCCATTTTTCTCTTTCCTGGGATATTTAAGGTGTCATGAAGTGGAGGTTCTTGTCAACAGAGCAGCCCTAAACTTTTGGGTGCCTGTGTCTTGCTGATTTTTAGTTTTCCCAATTTATACGCCCATGAGTGGAGGTGCCCTATGCTCCCTAAGCTGTGTTTTTTCGATGTTTCAGGACACACCGTACACTTCTCCAGAGTGGCTGTTGGCAATTTACATCCCGCCCATCAGCGTAGCAAGGCTGCCATTTCTCCATGGCCTGTCCTGCATTTCTGGTTTTGACACTTTTTGCAGCATGACCCTTTTGACCGATGGGAAGCGAAACTTCTTTGAAACGCTGATTTGCCTTTCCAGGTTGCTTGGTGGGCCAAAAAGGGCGTATGCGTTTTTTCCTGAATATATTCAGGAAAAAACGCATACGCCCTTTTTGGCCAAGGGCATCATTGTCGACGTTTTGCCGCTTTTCATGTGCTTTAAAGGCGATTCGAATCTACCTCCTGAAATCTGTTTCCTGCAATTCTGCCTTGCTTTCAAATCCTCTTCGTTGCCTTCCCTCAATATATCTGTGGATGAGAGTTATCATTTATAACTCTGCGGGTTTGTGAATTGCAGTGTCCCTGAGCTCCATTTTTCAACTCGCTTTTTTGGGAGCTGGCCGCAAAAGCGTGGGATTGCCTCAGGCCCTATTCTGGTTCCTGGCGGCAGGCTGAGCCTGTGGTTAATTCTTCTTCCTGATGGGAAAATAGAGTGACCTGGGCCTGTCCCAACACCTAGATCTAGTCTCTCATTGGTTGCCCCTCTTCCCGTTCATCCTCAGGACAAATTGCAACCTGTAGGGAACAGGAGCTTAAAGGTGCTGATTCTCCAAGTAGGGAGATTGCTAGTAAAGTAGCTGGAAAGGCGAACCCGAGCACAAGGAGATGAGAAATTGGGTGCGTTTCAGAAACCTTTCAAAATCACACGGTGTACCATCTTCTGGGTTTCTCATGCATGTTTTCTATGTAGGAAGATGCCTTTGAACCTGGAGATTTGGGACCCATGGGATGGGTACCACGCAGTATTACTTTAAAGGGTCTGAGTTTGCTCACCCAACCTCACCCAACCTCTCAGCCCCAAGAGTGTCCACCCTTATGTCTCATCCCGGTGTGGGTCTAGATATGGTCAATCCAGGTTGCATCACAGCCCCTGAACGAATTTTGTAAGAATTTCTCTCTCTTTCACTGTCTTTGTTTTACGGGTTTTTAAAAGTAATTTATTTTTATAATGGTGTTTAGCTGCTTTTCACGGCTGTGTTTATGCGGCTTTACACCCACTTGGCTCACTTCCAGAGAGATATCAATACATAGGTTTTAAGATTCTTACTAGTCAGATATATTCTTGTGCGGTGAATAGGGGGTGTTGAGTCCAGTTCACTGAGCAAGGAGTAGGTCTTGTCTATTACATATTGGGTGTATGGAACGGTATCTCAGCGAATTTGAAATCCTTGTTTTATGCATCACCCCACCTCACCTTTCCCGTTAAGCAGCCATAGTGTGTTTTCTAAACGTGTGACTCTGTTATGTTTTGTAATTCATTTCAGGTGTAGCGGTTTTTACATTCCCTCTATAAGTGATAGCTTATGATAAGTGTCTTTTTCTGTGTCACTTATTTCGCTTAGAATCGTCGTACCTAAATCCACTCATCTTGCTTCTACTAGCCTTATGACATTGATTTCATGTCTGAGGGATATTCCTTTGTACATAAGGACCACAACTTCTTTATCCATTTTTCTCTTTCCTGGGATATTTAAGGTGTCATGAAGTGGAGGTTCTTGTCAACATAGCAGCACTAAACATTGGGGTGCCTGTGCCTTGCTGATTTTTAGTTTTCCCAATTTATACGCCCATGAGTGGACGTGCCCTATGCTCCCTAAGCTGTGTTTTTTCGATGTTTCAGGACACACCGTACATTTCTCCAGAGTGGCTTTTGGCAATTTACATCCCACCCATCAGCGTAGCAAGGCTGCCATTTCTCCATGACCTGTCCTGCATTTCTGGTTTTGACACTTTTTGCAGCATGACCCTTTTGACCGATGGGAAGCGAGACTTCTTTGTAGCGCTGATTTGCCTGTCCAGGTTGCTTGGTTGGCCAAAAAGGGCGTATGCGTTTTTTCCTGAATATATTCAGGAAAAAACGCATACGCCCTTTTTGGCCAAGGGCATCATTGTCGACATTTTGCCGCTTTTCATGTGCTTTAAAGGCGATTCGAATCTACCTCCTGAAATCTCTTTCCTGCAATTCTGCCTTGCTTTCAAATCCTCTTCGTTGCCTTCCCTCAATATATCTGTGGATGAGAGTTATCATTTATAACTCTGCGGGTTTGTGAATTGCAGTGTCCCTGAGCTCCATTTTTCAACTCGCTTTTTTGGTAGCTGGCCGCAAAAGCGCGGGATGGCCTCAGGGCCTATTCTGGTTCCTGGCGGCAGGCTGAGCCTGTGGTTAATTCTTCTTCCTGATGGGAAAATAGAGTGACCTGGGCCTGTCCCAACACCTAGATCTAGTCTCTCATTGGTTGCCCCTCTTCCCGTTCATCCTCAGGACAAATTGCAACCTGTAGGGAACAGGAGCTTAAAGGTGCTGATTCTCCAAGTAGGGAGATTGCTAGTAAAATAGCTGGAAAGGCGAACCCGAGCACAAGAAGATGAGAAATGGGGTGCGTTTTAGAAACCTTTCAAAATCACACGGTGTACCATCTTCTGGGTTTCTCATGCATGTTTTCGATGTAGGAAGATGCCCTTGAACCTGGAGATTTGGGACCCATGGGATGGGTACCACACAGTATTACTTTAAAGGGTCTGCGTTTGCTCACCCAACCTCACCCAACCTCTCAGCCCCAAGAGTGTCCACCCTTATGTCTCATCCAGCTGTGGGTCTAGATATGGTCAATCCAGGTTGCATCACAGCCCCTGAACGAATTTTGTAAGAATTTCTCTCTCTTTCACTGTCTTTGTTTTACGGGTTTTTAAAAGTAATTTATTTTTATAATGGGGTTTAGCTGCTTTTCACGGCTGTGTTTATGCGGCTTTACACCCACTTGGCTCACTTCCAGAGAGATATCAATACATAAGTTTTACGATTCTTACTAGTCAGATATATTCTTGTGCGGTGAATAGGGGGTGTTGAGTCCAGTTCACTGAGCAAGGAGTAGGTCTTGTCTATTACATATTGGGTGTATGGAACAGTATCTGAGCGAATTTGAAACCCTTGTTTTATGCATCACCCCACCTCACCTTTCCCGTTAAGCAGCCATAGTGTGTTTTCTAAACGTGTGACTCTGTTCTGTTTTGTAATTCAGTTCAAGTGTAGCGGTTTTTACATTCCCTCTATAAGTGATAGCTTATGATAAGTGTCTTTTTCTGTGTGACTTATTTCACTTAGAATCGTCATACCTAAATCCACTCATCTTGCTTCTACTAGCCTTATGACATTGATTTCATGTCTGAGTGATATTCCTTTGTACATAAGGACCACAACTTCTTTATCCATTTTTCTCTTTCCTGGGATATTTAAGGTGTCATGAAGTGGAGGTTCTTGTCAACATAGCAGCCCTAAACATTGGGGTGCCTGTGTCTTGCTGATTTTTAGTTTTCCCAATTTATACGCCCATGAGTGGTGGTGCCCTATGCTCCCTAAGCTGTGTTTTTTCGATGTTTCAGGACACACCATACACTTCTCCAGAGTGGCTGTTGGCAATTTACATCCCGCCCATCAGCGTAGCAAGGCTGCCATTTCTCCATGGCCTGTCCTGCATTTCTGGTTTTGACACTTTTTGCAGCATGACCCTTTTGACCGATGGGAAGCGAAACTTCTTTGAAGCGCTGATTTGCCTTTCCAGGTTGCTTGGTTGGCCAAAAAGGGCGTATGCGTTTTTTCCTGAATATATTCAGGAAAAAACGCATACGCCTTTTTTGGCCAAGGGCATCATTGTCGACGTTTTGCCGCTTTTCATGTGCTTTAAAGGCGATTCGAATCTACCTCCTGAAATCTGTTTCCTGCAATTCTGCCTTGCTTTCAAATCCTCTTCGTTGCCTTCCCTCAATATATCTGTGGATGAGAGTTATCATTTATAACTCTGCGGGTTTGTGAATTGCAGTGTCCCTGAGCTCCATTTTTCAACTCGCTTTTTTGGGAGCTGGCCGCAAAAGCGCGGGATTGCCTCAGGCCCTATTCTGGTTCCTGGCGGCAGGCTGAGCCTGTGGTTAATTCTTCTTCCTGATGGGAAAATAGAGTGACCTGGGCCTGTCCCAACACCTAGATCTAGTCTCTCATTGGTTGCCCCTCTTCCCGTTCATCCTCAGGACAAATTGCAACCTGTAGGGAACAGGAGCTTAAAGGTGCTGATTCTCCAAGTAGGGAGATTGCTAGTAAAGTAGCTGGAAAGGCGAACCCGAACACAGGGAGATGAGAAATTGGGTGCGTTTTAGAAACCTTTCAAAATCACACGGTGTACCATCTTCTGGGTTTCTCATGCATGTTTTCGATGTAGGAAGATGCCCTTGAACCTGGAGATTTGGGACCCTTGGGATGGGTACCACACAGTATTACTTTAAAGGGTCTGCGTTTGCTCACCCAACCTCACCCAACCTCTCAGCCCCAAGAGTGTCCACCCTTATGTCTCATCCAGCTGTGGGTCTAGATATGGTCAATCCAGGTTGCATCACAGCCCCTGAACGAATTTTGTAAGAATTTCTCTCTCTTTCACTGTCTTTGTTTTACGGGTTTTTAAAAGTAATTTATTTTTATAATGGGGTTTAGCTGCTTTTCACGGCTGTGTTTATGCGGCTTTACACCCACTTGGCTCACTTGCAGAGAGATATCAATACATAGGTTTTACGATTCTTACTAGTCAGATATATTCTTGTGCGGTGAATAGGGGGTGTTGAGTCCAGTTCACTGAGCAAGGAGTAGGTCTTGTCTATTACATATTGGGTGTATGGAACAGTATCTGAGCGAATTTGAAACCCTTGTTTTATGCATCACCCCACCTCACCTTTCCCGTTAAGCAGCCATAGTGTGTTTTCTAAACGTGTGACTCTGTTCTGTTTTGTAATTCAGTTCAAGTGTAGCGGTTTTTACATTCCCTCTATAAGTGATAGCTTATGATAAGTGTCTTTTTCTGTGTGACTTATTTCACTTAGAATCGTCATACCTAAATCCACTCATCTTGCTTCTACTAGCCTTATGACATTGATTTCATGTCTGAGTGATATTCCTTTGTACATAAGGACCACAACTTCTTTATCCATTTTTCTCTTTCCTGGGATATTTAAGGTGTCATAAAGTGGAGGTTCTTGTCAACATAGCAGCCCTAAACATTGGGGTGCCTGTGTCTTGCTGATTTTTAGTTTTCCCAATTTATACGCCCATGAGTGGAGGTGCCCTATGCTCCCTAAGCTGTGTTTTTTCGATGTTTCAGGACACACCATACACTTCTCCAGAGTGGCTGTTGGCAATTTACATCCCGCCCATCAGCGTAGCAAGGCTGCCATTTCTCCATGGCCTGTCCTGCATTTCTGGTTTTGACACTTTTTGCAGCATGACCCTTTTGACCGATGGGAAGCGAAACTTCTTTGAAGCGCTGATTTGCCTTTCCAGGTTGCTTGGTTGGCCAAAAAGGGCGTATGCGTTTTTTCCTGAATATATTCAGGAAAAAACGCATACGCCTTTTTTGGCCAAGGGCATCATTGTCGACGTTTTGCCGCTTTTCATGTGCTTTAAAGGCGATTCGAATCTACCTCCTGAAATCTGTTTCCTGCAATTCTGCCTTGCTTTCAAATCCTCTTCGTTGCCTTCCCTCAATATATCTGTGGATGAGAGTTATCATTTATAACTCTGCGGGTTTGTGAATTGCAGTGTCCCTGAGCTCCATTTTTCAACTCGCTTTTTTGGGAGCTGGCCGCAAAAGCACGGGATTGCCTCAGGCCCTATTCTGGTTCCTGGCAGCAGGCTGAGCCTGTGGTTAATTCTTCTTCCTGATGGGAAAATAGAGTGACCTGGGCCTGTCCCAACACCTAGATCTAGTCTCTCATTGGTTGCCCCTCTTCCCGTTCATCCTCAGGACAAATTGCAACCTGTAGGGAACCGGAGCTTAAAGGTGCTGATTCTCCAAGTAGGGAGATTGCTAGTAAAGTAGCTGGAAAGGCGAACTCGAGCACAAGGAGATGAGACATTGTGTGCGTTTTAGAAACCTTTCAAAATCACACGGTGTACCATCATCTGGGTTTCTCATGCATGTTTTCGATGTAAGAAGATGCCCTTGAACCTGGAGATTTGGGACACATGGGATGGGTACCACACAGTATTACTTTAAAGGGTCTGCGTTTGCTCACCCAACCTCACCCAACCTCTCAGCCCCAAGAGTGTCCACCCTTATGTCTCATCCAGGTGTGTGTCTAGATATGGTCAATCCAGGTTGCATCACAGCCCCTGAACGAATTTTGTGAGAATTTCTCTCTCTTTCACTGTCTTTGTTTTACGGGTTTTTAAAAGTAATTTATTTTTATAATGGGGTTTAGCTGCTTTTCACGGCTGTGTTTATGCGGCTTTACACCCACTTGGCTCACTTCCAGAGAGATATCAATACATAGGTTTTACGATTCTTACTAGTCAGATATATTCTTGTGCGGTGAATAGGGGGTGTTGAGTCCAGTTCACTGAGCAAGGAGTACGTCTTGTCTATTACATATTGGGTGTATGGAACAGTATCTGAGCGAATTTGAAACCCTTGTTTTATGCATCACCCCACCTCATCTTTCCCGTTAAGCAGCCATAGTGTGTTTTCTAAACGTGTGACTCTGTTCTGTTTTGTAATTCAGTTCAAGTGTAGCGGTTTTTACATTCCCTCTATAAGTGATAGCTTATGATAAGTGTCTTTTTCTGTGTGACTTATTTCACTTAGAATCGTTATACCTAAATCCACTCATCTTGCTTCTACTAGCCTTATGACATTGATTTCATGTCTGAGTGATATTCCTTTGTTCATAAGGACCACAACTTCTTTATCCATTTTTCTCTTTCCTGGGATATTTAAGGTGTCATGAAGTGGAGGTTCTTGTCAACATAGCAGCCTTAAACATTGGGGTGCCTGTGTCTTGCTGATTTTTAGTTTTCCCAATTTATACGCCCATGAGTGGAGGTGCCCTATGCTCCCTAAGCTGTGTTTTTTCGATGTTTCAGGACACACCATACACTTCTCCAGAGTGGCTGTTGGCAATTTACATCCCGCCCATCAGCGTAGCAAGGCTGCCATTTCTCCATGGCCTGTCCTGCATTTCTGGTTTTGACACTTTGTGCAGCATCACCCTTTTCACTGATGGGAAGCGAAACTTCTTTGAAGCGCTGATTTGCCTTTCCAGGTTGCTTGGTTGGCCAAAAAGGGCGTATGCGTTTTTTCCTGAATATATTCAGGAAAAAACGCATACGCCCTTTTTGGCCAAGGGCATCATTGTCGACGTTTTGCTGCTTTTCATGTGCTTTAAAGGCGATTCGAATCTACCTCCTGAAATCTGTTTCCTGCAATTCTGCCTTGCTTTCAAATCCTCTTCGTTGCCTTCCCTCAATATATCTGTGGATGAGAGTTATCATTTATAACTCTGCGGGTTTGTGAATTGCAGTGTCCCTGAGCTCCATTTTTCAACTCGCTTTTTTGGTAGCTGGCCGCAAAAGCGCGGGATTGCCTCAGGCCCTATTCTGGTTCCTGGCGGCAGGCTGAGCCTGTGGTTAATTCTTCTTCCTGATGGGAAAATAGAGTGACCTGGGCCTGTCCCAACATCTAGATCTAGTCTCTCATTGGTTGCCCCTCTTCCCGTTCATCCTCAGGACAAATTGCAACCTGTAGGGAACAGGAGCTTAAAGGTGCTGATTCTCCAAGTAGGGAGATTGCTAGTAAAATAGCTGGAAAGGCGAACCCGAGCACAAGAAGATGAGAAATGGGGTGCGTTTTAGAAACCTTTCAAAATCACACGGTGTACCATCTTCTGGGTTTCTCATGCATGTTTTCGATGTAGGAAGATGCCCTTGAACCTGGAGATTTGGGACCCATGGGATGGGTACCACACAGTATTACTTTAAAGGGTCTGCGTTTGCTCACCCAACCTCACCCAACCTCTCAGCCCCAAGAGTGTCCACCCTTATGTCTCATCCCGGTGTGGGTCTAGATATGGTCAATCCGGGTTGCATCACAGCCCCTGAACGAATTTTGTAAGAATTTCTCTCTCTTTCACTGTCTTTGTTTTACGGGTTTTTAAAAGTAATTTATTTTTATAATGGTGTTTAGCTGCTTTTCACGGCTGTGTTTATGCGGCTTTACACCCACTTGGCTCACTTCCAGAGAGATATCAATACATAGGTTTTAAGATTCTTACTAGTCAGATATATTCTTGTGCGGTGAATAGGGGGTGTTGAGTCCAGTTCACTGAGCAAGGAGTAGGTCTTGTCTATTACATATTGGGTGTATGGAACGGTATCTGAGCGAATTTGAAACCGTTGTTTTATGCATCACCCCACCTCACCTTTCCCGTTAAGCAGCCATAGTGTGTTTTCTAAACGTGTGACTCTGTTATGTTTTGTAATTCATTTCAGGTGTAGCGGTTTTTACATTCCCTCTATAAGTGATAGCTTATGATAAGTGTCTTTTTCTGTGTCACTTATTTCACTTAGAATCGTCGTACCTAAATCCACTCATCTTGCTTCTACTAGCCTTATGACATTGATTTCATGTCTGAGGGATATTCCTTTGTATATAAGGACCACAACTTCTTTATCCATTTTTCTCTTTCCTGGGATATTTAAGGTGTCATGAAGTGGAGGTTCTTGTCAACATAGCAGCCCTAAACATTGGGGTGCCTGTGTCTTGCTGATTTTTAGTTTTCCCAATTTATACGCCCATGAGTGGACGTGCCCTATGCTCCCTAAGCTGTGTTTTTTCGATGTTTCAGGACACACCGTACATTTCTCCAGAGTGGCTTTTGGCAATTTACATCCCGCCCATCAGCGTAGCAAGGCTGCCATTTCTCCATGGCCTGTCCTGCATTTCTGGTTTTGACACTTTTTGCAGCATCACCCTTTTGACTGATGGGAAGCGAAACTTCTTTGAAGCGCTGATTTGCCTTTCCAGGTTGCTTGGTTGGCCAAAAAGGGCGTATGCGTTTTTTCCTGAATATATTCAGGAAAAAACGCATACGCCCTTTTTGGCCAAGGGCATCATTGTCGACGTTTTGCCGCTTTTCATGTGCTTTAAAGGCGATTCGAATCTACCTCCTGAAATCTGTTTCCTGCAATTCTGCCTTGCTTTCAAATCCTCTTCGTTGCCTTCCCTCAATATATCTGTGGATGAGAGTTATCATTTATAACTCTGCGGGTTTGTGAATTGCAGTGTCCCTGAGCTCCATTTTTCAACTCGCTTTTTTGGTAGCTGGCCGCAAAAGCGCGGGATTGCCTCAGGCCCTATTCTGGTTCCTGGCGGCAGGCTGAGCCTGTGGTTAATTCTTCTTCCTGATGGGAAAATAGAGTGACCTGGGCCTGTCCCAACATCTAGATCTAGTCTCTCATTGGTTGCCCCTCTTCCCGTTCATCCTCAGGACAAATTGCAACCTGTAGGGAACAGGAGCTTAAAGGTGCTGATTCTCCAAGTAGGGAGATTGCTAGTAAAATAGCTAGAAAGGCGAACCCGAGCACAAGAAGATGAGAAATGGGGTGCGTTTTAGAAACCTTTCAAAATCACACGGTGTACCATCTTCTGGGTTCCTCATGCATGTTTTCGATGTAGGAAGATGCCCTTGAACCTGGAGATTTGGGACCCATGGGATGGGTACCACACAGTATTACTTTAAAGGGTCTGCGTTTGCTCACCCAACCTCACCCAACCTCTCAGCCCCAAGAGTGTCCACCCTTATGTCTCATCCAGCTGTGGGTCTAGATATGGTCAATCCAGGTGTCATCACAGCCCCTGAACGAATTTTGTAAGAATTTCTCTCTCTTTCACTGTCTTTGTTTTACGGGTTTTTAAAAGTAATTTATTTTTATAATGGGGTTTAGCTGCTTTTCACGGCTGTGTTTATGCGGCTTTACACCCACTTGGCTCACTTCCAGAGAGATATCAATACATAGGTTTTACGATTCTTACTAGTCAGATATATTCTTGTGCGGTGAATAGGGGGTGTTGAGTCCAGTTCACTGAGCAAGGAGTACGTCTTGTCTATTACATATTGGGTGTATGGAACAGTATCTGAGCGAATTTGAAACCCTTGTTTTATGCATCACCCCACCTCACCTTTCCCGTTAAGCAGCCATAGTGTGTTTTCTAAACGTGTGACTCTGTTCTGTTTTGTAATTCAGTTCAAGTGTAGCGGTTTTTACATTCCCTCTATAAGTGATAGCTTATGATAAGTGTCTTTTTCTGTGTGACTTATTTCACTTAGAATCGTCATACCTAAATCCACTCATCTTGCTTCTACTAGCCTTATGACATTGATTTCATGTCTGAGTGATATTCCTTTGTACATAAGGACCACAACTTCTTTATCCATTTTTCTCTTTCCTGGGATATTTAAGGTGTCATGAAGTGGAGGTTCTTGTCAACATAGCAGCCCTAAACTTTGGGGTGCCTGTGTCTTGCTGATTTTTAGTTTTCCCAATTTATACGCCCATGAGTGGAGGTGCCCTATGCTCCCTAAGCTGTGTTTTTTCGATGTTTCAGGACACACCATACACTTCTCCAGAGTGGCTGTTGGCAATTTACATCCCGCCCATCAGCGTAGCAAGGCTGCCATTTCTCCATGGCCTGTCCTGCATTTCTGGTTTTGACACTTTTTGCAGCATGACCCTTTTGACCGATGGGAAGCGAAACTTCTTTGAAGCGCTGATTTGCCTTTCCAGGTTGCTTGGTTGGCCAAAAAGGGCGTATGCGTTTTTTCCTGAATATATTCAGGAAAAAACGCATACGCCCTTTTTGGCCAAGGGCATCATTGTCGACGTTTTGCCGCTTTTCATGTGCTTTAAAGGCGATTCGAATCTACCTCCTGAAATCTGTTTCCTGCAATTCTGCCTTGCTTTCAAATCCTCTTCGTTGCCTTCCCTCAATATATCTGTGGATGAGAGTTATCATTTATAACTCTGCGGGTTTGTGAATTGCAGTGTCCCTGAGCTCCATTTTTCAACTCGCTTTTTTGGGAGCTGGCCGCAAAAGCGCGGGATTGCCTCAGGCCCTATTCTGGTTCCTGGAGGCAGGCTGAGCCTGTGGTTAATTCTTCTTCCTGATGGGAAAATAGAGTGACCTGGGCCTGTCCCAACACCTAGATCTAGTCTCTCATTGGTTGCCCCTCTTCCCGTTCATCCTCAGGACAAATTGCAACCTGTAGGGAACAGGAGCTTAAAGGTGCTGATTCTCCAAGTAGGGAGATTGCTAGTAAAGTAGCTGGAAAGGCGAACCCGAGCACAAGGAGATGAGAAATTGGGTGCGTTTTAGAAACCTTTCAAAATCACATGGTGTACCATCTTCTGGGTTTCTCATGCATGTTTTCGATGTAGGAAGATGCCCTTGAACCTGGAGATTTGGGACCCATGGGATGGGTACCACACAGTATTACTTTAAAGGGTCTGCGTTTGCTCACCCAACCTCACCCAACCTCTCAGCCCCAAGAGTGTCCAACCTAATGTCTCATCCCGGTGTGGGTCTAGATATGGTCAATCCAGGTTGCATCACAGCCCCTGAACGAATTTTGTAAGAATTTCTCTCTCTTTCACTGTCTTTGTTTTACGGGTTTTTAAAAGTAATTTATTTTTATAATGGGGTTTAGCTGCTTTTCACGGCTGTGTTTATGCGGCTTTACACCCACTTGGCTCACTTCCAGAGAGATATCAATACATAGGTTTTACGATTCTTACTAGTCAGATATATTCTTGTGCGGTGAATAGGGGGTGTTGAGTCCAGTTCACTGAGCAAGGAGTAGGTCTTGTCTATTACATATTGGGTGTATGGAACAGTATCTGAGCGAATTTGAAACCCTTGTTTTATGCATCACCCCACCTCACCTTTCCCGTTAAGCAGCCATAGTGTGTTTTCTAAACGTGTGACTCTGTTCTGTTTTGTAATTCAGTTCAAGTGTAGCGGTTTTTACATTCCCTCTATAAGTGATAGCTTATGATAAGTGTCTTTTTCTGTGTGACTTATTTCACTTAGAATCGTCATACCTAAATCCACTCATCTTGCTTCTACTAGCCTTATGACATTGATTTCATGTCTGAGTGATATTCCTTTGTACATAAGGACCACAACTTCTTTATCCATTTTTCTCTTTCCTGGGATATTTAAGGTGTCATGAAGTGGAGGTTCTTGTCAACATAGCAGCCCTAAACATTGGGGTGCCTGTGTCTTGCTGATTTTTAGTTTTCCCAATTTATACTCCCATGAGTGGTCGTGCCCTATGCTCCCTAAGCTGTGTTTTTTCGATGTTTCAGGACACACCGTACACTTCTCCAGAGTGGCTGTTGGCAATTTACATCCCGCCCATCAGCGTAGCAAGGCTGCCATTTCTCCATGGCCTGTCCTGCATTTCTGGTTTTGACACATTTTGCAGCATGACCCTTTTGACCGATGGGAAGCGAAACTTCTTTGAAGCGCTGATTTGCCTTTCCAGGTTGCTTGGTTGGCCAAAAAGGGCGTATGCGTTTTTTCCTGAATATATTCAGGAAAAAACGCATACGCCTTTTTTGGCCAAGGGCATCATTGTCGACGTTTTGCCGCTATTCATGTGCTTTAAAGGCGATTCGAATCTACCTCCTGAAATCTGTTTCCTGCAATTCTGCCTTGCTTTCAAATCGTCTTCGTTGCCTTCCCTCAATATATCTGTGGATGAGAGTTATCATTTATAACTCTGCGGGTTTGTGAATTGCAGTGTCCCTGAGCTCCATTTTTCAACTCGCTTTTTTGGTAGCTGGCCGCAAAAGCGCGGGATTGCCTCAGGCCCTATTCTGGTTCCTGGCGGCAGGCTGAGCCTGTGGTTAATTCTTCTTCCTGATGGGAAAATAGAGTGACCTGGGCCTGTCCCAACACCTAGATCTAGTCTCTCATTGGTTGCCCCTCTTCCCGTTCATCCTCAGGACAAATTGCAACCTGTAGGGAACAGGAGCTTAAAGGTGCTGATTCTCCAAGTAGGGAGATTGCTAGTAAAGTAGCTGGAAAGGCGAACCCGAGCACAAGGAGATGAGAAATTGGGTGCGTTTTAGAAACCTTTCAAAATCACACGGTGTACCATCTTCTGGGTTTCTCATGCATGTTTTCGATGTAGGAAGATGCCCTTGAACCTGGAGATTTGGGACCCATGGGATGGGTCCCACACAGTATTACTTTAAAGGGTCTGCGTTTGCTCACCCAACCTCACCCAACCTCTCAGCCCCAAGAGTGTCCACCCTTATGTCTCATCCAGCTGTGGGTCTAGATATGGTCAATCCAGGTTGCATCACAGCCCCTGAACGAATTTTGTAAGAATTTCTCTCTCTTTCACTGTCTTTGTTTTACGGGTTTTTAAAAGTAATTTATTTTTATAATGGGGTTTAGCTGCTTTTCACGGCTGTGTTTATGCGGCTTTACACCCACTTGGCTCACTTCCAGAGAGATATCAATACATAGGTTTTACGATTCTTATTGTCAGATATATTCTTGTGCGGTGAATAGGGGGTGTTGAGTCCAGTTCACTGAGCAAGGAGTAGGTCTTGTCTATTACATATTGGGTGTATGGAACAGTATCTGAGCGAATTTGAAACCCTTGTTTTATGCATCACCCCACCTCACCTTTCCCGTTAAGCAGCCATAGTGTGTTTTCTAAACGTGTGACTCTGTTCTGTTTTGTAATTCAGTTCAAGTGTAGCGGTTTTTACATTCCCTCTATAAGTGATAGCTTATGATAAGTGTCTTTTTCTGTGTGACTTATTTCACTTAGAATCGTCATACCTAAATCCACTCATCTTGCTTCTACTAGCCTTATGACATTGATTTCATGTCTGAGTGATATTCCTTTGTTCATAAGGACCACAGCTTCTTTATCCATTTTTCTCTTTCCTGGGATATTTAAGGTGTCATGAAGTGGAGGTTCTTGTCAACATAGCAGCCCTAAACATTGGGGTGCCTGTGTCTTGCTGATTTTTAGTTTTCCCAATTTATATGCCCATGAGTGGACGTGCCCTATGCTCCCTAAGCTGTTTTTTTTCGATGTTTCAGGAAACACCGTACACTTCTCCAGAGTGGCTGTTGGCAATTTACATCCCGCCCATCAGCGTAGCAAGGCTGCCATTTCTCCATGGCCTGTCCTGCATTTCTGGTTTTGACACTTTTTGCAGCATCACCCTTTTGACTGATGGGAAGCGAAACTTCTTTGAAGCGCTGATTTGCCTTTCCAGGTTGCTTGGTTGGCCAAAAAGGGCGTATGCGTTTTTTCCTGAATATATTCAGGAAAAAACGCATACGCCCTTTTTGGCCAAGGGCATCATTGTCGACGTTTTGCCGCTTTTCATGTGCTTTAAAGGCGATTCGAATCTACCTCCTGAAATCTGTTTCCTGCAATTCTGCCTTGCTTCCAAATCCTCTTCGTTGCCTTCCCTCAATATATCTGTGGATGAGAGTTATCATTTATAACTCTGCGGGTTTGTGAATTGCAGTGTCCCTGAGCTCCATTTTTCAACTCGCTTTTTTGGTAGCTGGCCGCAAAAGCGCGGGATTGCCTCAGGCCCTATTCTGGTTCCTGGCGGCAGCCTGAGCCTGTGGTTAATTCTTCTTCCTGATGGGAAAATAGAGTGACCTGGGCCTGTCCCAACACCTAGATCTAGTCTCTCATTGGTAGCCCCTCTTCCCGTTCATCCTCAGGACAAATTGCAACCTGTAGGGAACAGGAGCTTAAAGGTGCTGATTCTCCAAGTAGGGAGATTCCTAGTAAAATAGCTGGAAAGGCGAACCCGAGCACAAGAAGATGAGAAATGGGGTGCGTTTTAGAAACCTTTCAAAATCACACGGTGTACCATCTTCTGGGTTTCTCATGCATGTTTTCGATGTAGGAAGATGCCCTTGAACCTGGAGATTTGGGACCCATGGGATGGGTACCACACAGTATTACTTTAAAGGGTCTGCGTTTGCTCACCCAACCTCACCCAACCTCTCAGCCCCAAGAGTGTCCACCCTTATGTCTCATCCAGCTGTGGGTCTAGATATGGTCAATCCAGGTTGCATCACAGCCCCTGAACGAATTTTGTAAGAATTTCTCTCTCTTTCACTGTCTTTGTTTTACGGGTTTTTAAAAGTAATTTATTTTTATAATGGGGTTTAGCTGCTTTTCACGGCTGTGTTTATGCGGCTTTACACCCACTTGGCTCACTTCCAGAGAGATATCAATACATAGGTTTTACGATTCTTATTGTCAGATATATTCTTGTGCGGTGAATAGGGGGTGTTGAGTCCAGTTCACTGAGCAAGGAGTAGGTCTTGTCTATTACATATTGGGTGTATGGAACAGTATCTGAGCGAATTTGAAACCCTTGTTTTATGCATCACCCCACCTCACCTTTCCCGTTAAGCAGCCATAGTGTGTTTTCTAAACGTGTGACTCTGTTCTGTTTTGTAATTCAGTTCAAGTGTAGCGGTTTTTACATTCCCTCTATAAGTGATAGCTTATGATAAGTGTCTTTTTCTGTGTGACTTATTTCACTTAGAATCGTCATACCTAAATCCACTCATCTTGCTTCTACTAGCCTTATGACATTGATTTCATGTCTGAGTGATATTCCTTTGTTCATAAGGACCACAGCTTCTTTATCCATTTTTCTCTTTCCTGGGATATTTAAGGTGTCATGAAGTGGAGGTTCTTGTCAACATAGCAGCCCTAAACATTGGGGTGCCTGTGTCTTGCTGATTTTTAGTTTTCCCAATTTATATGCCCATGAGTGGACGTGCCCTATGCTCCCTAAGCTGTTTTTTTTCGATGTTTCAGGAAACACCGTACACTTCTCCAGAGTGGCTGTTGGCAATTTACATCCCGCCCATCAGCGTAGCAAGGCTGCCATTTCTCCATGGCCTGTCCTGCATTTCTGGTTTTGACACTTTTTGCAGCATCACCCTTTTGACTGATGGGAAGCGAAACTTCTTTGAAGCGCTGATTTGCCTTTCCAGGTTGCTTGGTTGGCCAAAAAGGGCGTATGCGTTTTTTCCTGAATATATTCAGGAAAAAACGCATACGCCCTTTTTGGCCAAGGGCATCATTGTCGACGTTTTGCCGCTTTTCATGTGCTTTAAAGGCGATTCGAATCTACCTCCTGAAATCTGTTTCCTGCAATTCTGCCTTGCTTCCAAATCCTCTTCGTTGCCTTCCCTCAATATATCTGTGGATGAGAGTTATCATTTATAACTCTGCGGGTTTGTGAATTGCAGTGTCCCTGAGCTCCATTTTTCAACTCGCTTTTTTGGTAGCTGGCCGCAAAAGCGCGGGATTGCCTCAGGCCCTATTCTGGTTCCTGGCGGCAGCCTGAGCCTGTGGTTAATTCTTCTTCCTGATGGGAAAATAGAGTGACCTGGGCCTGTCCCAACACCTAGATCTAGTCTCTCATTGGTAGCCCCTCTTCCCGTTCATCCTCAGGACAAATTGCAACCTGTAGGGAACAGGAGCTTAAAGGTGCTGATTCTCCAAGTAGGGAGATTCCTAGTAAAATAGCTGGAAAGGCGAACCCGAGCACAAGAAGATGAGAAATGGGGTGCGTTTTAGAAACCTTTCAAAATCACACGGTGTACCATCTTCTGGGTTTCTCATGCATGTTTTCGATGTAGGAAGATGCCCTTGAACCTGGAGATTTGGGACCCATGGGATGGGTACCACACAGTATTACTTTAAAGGGTCTGCGTTTGCTCACCCAACCTCACCCAACCTCTCAGCCCCAAGAGTGTCCACCCTTATGTCTCATCCAGCTGTGGGTCTAGATATGGTCAATCCAGGTTGCATCACAGCCCCTGAACGAATTTTGTAAGAATTTCTCTCTCTTTCACTGTCTTTGTTTTACGGGTTTTTAAAAGTAATTTATTTTTATAATGGGGTTTAGCTGCTTTTCACGGCTGTGTTTATGCGGCTTTACACCCACTTGGCTCACTTCCAGAGAGATATCAATACATAGGTTTTACGATTCTTACTAGTCAGATATATTCTTGTGCGGTGAATAGGGGGTGTTGAGTCCAGTTCACTGAGCAAGGAGTAGGTCTTGTCTATTACATATTGGGTGTATGGAACTGTATCTGAGCGAATTTGAAACCGTTGTTTTATGCATCACCCCACCTCACCTTTCCCGTTAAGCAGCCATAGTGTGTTTTCTAAACGTGTGACTCTGTTCTGTTTTGTAATTCAGTTCAAGTGTAGCGGTTTTTACATTCCCTCTATAAGTGATAGCTTATGATAAGTGTCTTTTTCTGTGTGACTTATTTCACTTAGAATCGTCGTACCTAAATCCACTCATCTTGCTTCTACTAGCCTTATGACATTGATTTCATGTCTGAGTGATATTCCTTTGTACATAAGGACCACAACATCTTTATCCATTTTTCTCTTTCCTGGGATATTTAAGGTGTCATGAAGTGGAGGTTCTTGTCAACATAGCAGCCCTAAACATTGGGGTGCCTGTGTCTTGCTGATTTTTAGTTTTCCCAATTTATACGCCAATGAGTGGACGTGCCCTATGCTCCCTAAGCTGTGTTTTTTCGATGTTTCAGGACACACCGTACACTTCTCCAGAGTGGCTGTTGGCAATTTACATCCCGCCCATCAGCGTAGCAAGGCTGCCATTTCTCCATGGCCTGTCCTGCATTTCTGGTTTTGACACTTTTTGCAGCATGGCCCTTTTGACCGATGGGAAGCGAGACTTCTTTGTAGCGCTGATTTGCCTTTCCAGTTTGCTTGGTTGGCCAAAAAGGGCGTATGCGTTTTTTCCTGAATATATTCCGGAAAAAACGCTTACGCCCTTTTTGGCCAAGGGCATCACTGTCGACGTTTTGCCACTTTTCATGTGCTTTAAAGGCGATTCGAATCTACCTCCTGAAACCTGTTTCCTGCAATTCTGCCTTGCTTTCAAATCCTCTTCGTTGCCTTCCCTCAATATATTTGTGGACGAGAGTTATCATTTATAACTCAGCAGGTTTGTGAATTGCAGTGCCCCTGAGCTCCATTTTTCAACTGTCTTTTTTGGGAGCTGGCCGCAAAAGCACGGGATTGCCTCAGGCCCTATTCTGGTTCCCGGCGGCAGGCTGAGCCTGTGTTTAATTCTTCTTCCTGATGGGAAAATAGAGTGACCTGTGCCTGTCCCAACACCTAGATCTAGTCTCTCATTATTTGCCCCTCTTCCCGTTCATCCTCAGGACAAATTGCAACCTGTAGGGAACAGGAGCTTAAAGGTGCTGATTCTCCAAGTAGGGAGATTGCTAGTAAAGTAGCTGGAAAGGCGAACCCGAGCACAAGGAGATGAGAAATTGGGTGCGTTTTAGAAACCTTTCAAAATCACACGGTGTACCATCTTCTGGGTTTCTCATGCATGTTTTCGATGTAGGAAGATGCCTTTGAACCTGGAGATTTGGGACCCATGGGATGGGTACCACGCAGTATTACTTTAAAGGGTCTGAGTTTGCTCACCCAACCTCTCAGCCCCAAGAGTGTCCACCCTTATGTCTCATCCAGGTGTGTGTCTAGATATGGTCAATCCAGGTTGCATCACAGCCCCTGAACGAATTTTGTGAGAATTTCTCTCTCTTTCACTGTCTTTGTTTTACGGGTTTTTAAAAGTAATTTATTTTTATAATGGGGTTTAGCTGCTTTTCACGGCTGTGTTTATGCGGCTTTACACCCACTTGGCTCACTTCCAGAGAGATATCAATACATAGGTTTTACGATTCTTACTAGTCAGATATATTCTTGTGCGGTGAATAGGGGGTGTTGAGTCCAGTTCACTGAGCAAGGAGTACGTCTTGTCTATTACATATTGGGTGTATGGAACAGTATCTGAGCGAATTTGAAACCCTTGTTTTATGCATCACCCCACCTCATCTTTCCCGTTAAGCAGCCATAGTGTGTTTTCTAAACGTGTGACTCTGTTCTGTTTTGTAATTCAGTTCAAGTGTAGCGGTTTTTACATTCCCTCTATAAGTGATAGCTTATGATAAGTGTCTTTTTCTGTGTGACTTATTTCACTTAGAATCGTTATACCTAAATCCACTCATCTTGCTTCTACTAGCCTTATGACATTGATTTCATGTCTGAGTGATATTCCTTTGTACATAAGGACCACAACTTCTTTATCCATTTTTCTCTTTCCTGGGATATTTAAGGTGTCATGAAGTGGAGGTTCTTGTCAACATAGCAGCCCTAAACATTGGGGTGCCTGTGTCTTGCTGATTTATTTTTCCCAATTTATACGCCCATGAGTGGTCGTGCCCTATGCTCCCTAAGCTGTGTTTTTTCGATGTTTCAGGACACACCGTACACTTCTCCAGAGTGGCTGTTGGCAATTTACATCCCGCCCATCAGCGTAGCAAGGCTGCCATTTCTCCATGGCCTGTCCTGCATTTCTGGTTTTGACACTTTTTGCAGCATCACCCTTTTGACTGATGGGAAGCGAAACTTCTTTGAAGCGCTGATTTGCCTTTCCAGGTTGCTTGGTTGGCCAAAAAGGGCGTATGCGTTTTTTCCTGAATATATTCAGGAAAAAACGCATACGCCCTTTTTGGCCAAGGGCATCATTGTCGACGTTTTGCCGCTTTTCATGTGCTTTAAAGGCGATTCGAATCTACTTCCTGAAATCTGTTTCCTGCAATTCTGCCTTGCTTTCAAATCCTCTTCGTTGCCTTCCCTCAATATATCTGTGGATGAGAGTTATCATTTATAACTCTGCGGGTTTGTGAATTGCAGTGTCCCTGAGCTCCATTTTTCAACTCGCTTTTTTGGGAGCTGGCCGCAAAAGCGCGGGATTGCCTCAGGCCGTATTCTGGTTCCTGGCGGCAGGCTGAGCCTGTGGTTAATTCTTCTTCCTGATGGGAAAATAGAGTGACCTGGGCCTGTCCCAACACCTAGATCTAGTCTCTCATTGGTTGCCCCTCTTCCCGTTCATCCTCAGGACAAATTGCAACCTGTAGGGAACAGGAGCTTAAAGGTGCTGATTCTCCAAGTAGGGAGATTGCTAGTAAAGTAGCTGGAAAGGCGAACCCGAGCACAAGGAGATGAGAAATTGGGTGCGTTTTAGAAACCTTTCAAAATCACACGGTGTACCATCTTCTGGGTTTCTCATTCATGTTTTCGATGTAGGAAGATGCCCTTGAACCTGGAGATTTGGGACCCATGGGATGGGTACCACACAGTATTACTTTAAAGGGTCTGCGTTTGCTCACCCAACCTCACCCAACCTCTCAGCCCCAAGAGTGTCCACCCTTATGTCTCATCCAGGTGTGGGTCTAGATATGGTCAATCCAGGTTGCATCACAGCCCCTGAACGAATTTTGTAAGAATTTCTCTCTCTTTCACTGTCTTTGTTTTACGGGTTTTTAAAAGTAATTTATTTTTATAATGGGGTTTAGCTGCTTTTCACGGCTGTGTTTATGCGGCTTTACACCCACTTGACTCACTTCCAGACAGATATCAATACATAGGTTTTAAGATTCTTACTAGACACATATATTCTTGTGCGGTGAATAGGGGGTGTTGAGTCCAGTTCACTGAGCAAGGAGTAGGTCTTGTCTATTACATATTGGGTGTATGGAACAGTATCTGAGCGAATTTGAAACCCTTGTTTTATGCATCACCCCACCTCACCTTTCCCGTTAAGCAGCCATAGTGTGTTTTCTAAACGTGTGACTCTGTTCTGTTTTGTAATTCAGTTCAAGTGTAGCGGTTTTTACATTCCCTCTATAAGTGATAGCTTATGATAAGTGTGTTTTTCTGTGTGACTTATTTCACTTAGAATCGTCGTACCTAAGTCCACTCATCTTGCTTCTACTAGCCTTATGACATTGATTTCATGTCTGAGTGATATTCCATTGTACATAAGGACCACAACTTCTTTATCCATTTTTCTCTTTCCTGGGATATTTAAGTTGTCATGAAGTGGAGGTTCTTGTCAACAGAGCAGCCCTAAACTTTGGGGTGCCTGTGTCTTGCTGATTTTTAGTTTTCCCAATTTATACGCCCATGAGTGGACGTGCCCTATGCTCCCTAAGCTGTGTTTTTTCGATGTTTCAGGACACACCGTACACTTCTCCAGAGTGGCTGTTGGCAATTTACATCCCGCCCATCAGCGTAGCAAGGCTGCCATTTCTCCATGGCCTGTCCTGCATTTCTGGTTTTGACACTTTTTGCAGCATCACCCTTTTGACTGATGGGAAGCGAAACTTCTTTGAAGCGCTGATTTGCCTTTCCAGGTTGCTTGGTTGGCCAAAAAGGGCGTATGCGTTTTTTCCTGAATATATTCAGGAAAAAACGCATACGCCCTTTTTGGCCAAGGGCATCATTGTCGACGTTTTGCCGCTTTTCATGTGCTTTAAAGGCGATTCGAATCTACCTCCTGAAATCTGTTTCCTGCAATTCTGCCTTGCTTCCAAATCCTCTTCGTTGCCTTCCCTCAATATATCTGTGGATGAGAGTTATCATTTATAACTCTGCGGGTTTGTGAATTGCAGTGTCCCTGAGCTCCATTTTTCAACTCGCTTTTTTGGTAGCTGGCCGCAAAAGCGCGGGATTGCCTCAGGCCCTATTCTGGTTCCTGGCGGCAGGCTGAGCCTGTGGTTAATTCTTCTTCCTGATGGGAAAATAGAGTGACCTGGGCCTGTCCCAACACCTAGATCTAGTCTCTCATTGGTTGCCCCTCTTCCCGTTCATCCTCAGGACAAATTGCAACCTGTAGGGAACAGGAGCTTAAAGGTGCTGATTCTCCAAGTAGGGAGATTGCTAGTAAAGTAGCTGGAAAGGCGAACCCGAGCACAAGGAGATGAGAAATTGGGTGCGTTTTAGAAACCTTTCAAAATCACACGGTGTACCATCTTCTGGGTTTCTCATTCATGTTTTCGATGTAGGAAGATGCCCTTGAACCTGGAGATTTGGGACCCATGGGATGGGTACCACACAGTATTACTTTAAAGGGTCTGCGTTTGCTCACCCAACCTCACCCAACCTCTCAGCCCCAAGAGTGTCCACCCTTATGTCTCATCCAGGTGTGGGTCTAGATATGGTCAATCCAGGTTGCATCACAGCCCCTGAACGAATTTTGTAAGAATTTCTCTCTCTTTCACTGTCTTTGTTTTACGGGTTTTTAAAAGTAATTTATTTTTATAATGGGGTTTAGCTGCTTTTCACGGCTGTGTTTATGCGGCTTTACACCCACTTGACTCACTTCCAGACAGATATCAATACATAGGTTTTAAGATTCTTACTAGACACATATATTCTTGTGCGGTGAATAGGGGGTGTTGAGTCCAGTTCACTGAGCAAGGAGTAGGTCTTGTCTATTACATATTGGGTGTATGGAACAGTATCTGAGCGAATTTGAAACCCTTGTTTTATGCATCACCCCACCTCACCTTTCCCGTTAAGCAGCCATAGTGTGTTTTCTAAACGTGTGACTCTGTTCTGTTTTGTAATTCAGTTCAAGTGTAGCGGTTTTTACATTCCCTCTATAAGTGATAGCTTATGATAAGTGTCTTTTTCTGTGTGACTTATTTCACTTAGAATCGTCGTACCTAAGTCCACTCATCTTGCTTCTACTAGCCTTATGACATTGATTTCATGTCTGAGTGATATTCCATTGTACATAAGGACCACAACTTCTTTATCCATTTTTCTCTTTCCTGGGATATTTAAGTTGTCATGAAGTGGAGGTTCTTGTCAACAGAGCAGCCCTAAACTTTGGGGTGCCTGTGTCTTGCTGATTTTTAGTTTTCCCAATTTATACGCCCATGAGTGGACGTGCCCTATGCTCCCTAAGCTGTGTTTTTTCGATGTTTCAGGACACACCGTACACTTCTCCAGAGTGGCTGTTGGCAATTTACATCCCGCCCATCAGCGTAGCAAGGCTGCCATTTCTCCATGGCCTGTCCTGCATTTCTGGTTTTGACACTTTTTGCAGCATCACCCTTTTTACTGATGGGAAGCGAAACTTCTTTGAAGCGCTGATTTGCCTTTCCAGGTTGCTTGGTTGGCCAAAAAGGGCGTATGCGTTTTTTCCTGAATATATTCAGGAAAAAACGCATACGCCCTTTTTGGCCAAGGGCATCATTGTCGACGTTTTGCCGCTTTTCATGTGCTTTAAAGGCGATTCGAATCTACCTCCTGAAATCTGTTTCCTGCAATTCTGCCTTGCTTCCAAATCCTCTTCGTTGCCTTCCCTCAATATATCTGTGGATGAGAGTTATCATTTATAACTCTGCGGGTTTGTGAATTGCAGTGTCCCTGAGCTCCATTTTTCAACTCGCTTTTTTGGTAGCTGGCCGCAAAAGCGCGGGATTGCCTCAGGCCCTATTCTGGTTCCTGGCGGCAGGCTGAGCCTGTGGTTAATTCTTCTTCCTGATGGGAAAATAGAGTGACCTGGGCCTGTCCCAACACCTAGATCTAGTCTCTCATTGGTAGCCCCTCTTCCCGTTCATCCTCAGGACAAATTGCAACCTGTAGGGAACAGGAGCTTAAAGGTGCTGATTCTCCAAGTAGGGAGATTGCTAGTAAAATAGCTGGAAAGGCGAACCCGAGCACAAGAAGATGAGAAATGGGGTGCGTTTTAGAAACCTTTCAAAATCACACGGTGTACCATCTTCTGGGTTTCTCATGCATGTTTTCGATGTAGGAAGATGCCCTTGAACCTGGAGATTTGGGACCCATGGGATGGGTACCACACAGTATTACTTTAAAGGGTCTGCGTTTGCTCACCCAACCTCACCCAACCTCTCAGCCCCAAGAGTGTCCACCCTTATGTCTCATCCAGCTGTGGGTCTAGATATGGTCAATCCAGGTTGCATCACAGCCCCTGAACGAATTTTGTAAGAATTTCACTCTCTTTCACTGTCTTTGTTTTACGGGTTTTTAAAAGTAATTTATTTTTATAATGGGGTTTAGCTGCTTTTCACGGCTGTGTTTATGCGGCTTTACACCCACTTGGCTCACTTCCAGAGAGATATCAATACATAGGTTTTACGATTCTTACTAGTCAGATATATTCTTGTGCGGTGAATAGGGGGTGTTGAGTCCAGTTCACTGAGCAAGGAGTAGGTCTTGTCTATTACATATTGGGTGTATGGAACTGTATCTGAGCGAATTTGAAACCGTTGTTTTATGCATCACCCCACCTCACCTTTCCCGTTAAGCAGCCATAGTGTGTTTTCTAAACGTGTGACTCTGTTCTGTTTTGTAATTCAGTTCAAGTGTAGCGGTTTTTACATTCCCTCTATAAGTGATAGCTTATGATAAGTGTCTTTTTCTGTGTGACTTATTTCACTTAGAATCGTCGTACCTAAATCCACTCATCTTGCTTCTACTAGCCTTATGACATTGATTTCATGTCTGAGTGATATTCCTTTGTACATAAGGACCACAACTTCTTTATCCATTTTTCTCTTTCCTGGGATATTTAAGGTGTCATGAAGTGGAGGTTCTTGTCAACATAGCAGCCCTAAACATTGGGGTGCCTGTGTCTTGCTGATTTTTAGTTTTCCCAATTTATACGCCAATGAGTGGACGTGCCCTATGCTCCCTAAGCTGTGTTTTTTCGATGTTTCAGGACACACCGTACACTTCTCCAGAGTGGCTGTTGGCAATTTACATCCCGCCCATCAGCGTGGCAAGGCTGCCATTTCTCCATGGCCTGTCCTGCATTTCTGGTTTTGACACTTTTTGCAGCATGGCCCTTTTGACCGATGGGAAGCGAGACTTCTTTGTAGCGCTGATTTGCCTTTCCAGTTTGCTTGGTTGGCCAAAAAGGGCGTATGCGTTTTTTCCTGAATATATTCAGGAAAAAACGCTTACGCCCTTTTTGGCCAAGGGCATCACTGTCGACGTTTTGCCACTTTTCATGTGCTTTAAAGGCGATTCGAATCTACCTCCTGAAACCTGTTTCCTGCAATTCTGCCTTGCTTTCAAATCCTCTTCGTTGCCTTCCCTCAATATATTTGTGGACGAGAGTTATCATTTATAACTCAGCAGGTTTGTGAATTGCAGTGCCCCTGAGCTCCATTTTTCAACTGTCTTTTTTGGGAGCTGGCCGCAAAAGCACGGGATTGCCTCAGGCCCTATTCTGGTTCCCGGCGGCAGGCTGAGCCTGTGTTTAATTCTTCTTCCTGATGGGAAAATAGAGTGACCTGTGCCTGTCCCAACACCTAGATCTAGTCTCTCATTATTTGCCCCTCTTCCCGTTCATCCTCAGGACAAATTGCAACCTGTAGGGAACAGGAGCTTAAAGGTGCTGATTCTCCAAGTAGGGAGATTGCTAGTAAAGTAGCTGGAAAGGCGAACCCGAGCACAAGGAGATGAGAAATTGGGTGCGTTTTAGAAACCTTTCAAAATCACACGGTGTACCATCTTCTGGGTTTCTCATGCATGTTTTCGATGTAGGAAGATGCCTTTGAACCTGGAGATTTGGGACCCATGGGATGGGTACCACGCAGTATTACTTTAAAGGGTCTGAGTTTGCTCACCCAACCTCTCAGCCCCAAGAGTGTCCACCCTTATGTCTCATCCAGGTGTGTGTCTAGATATGGTCAATCCAGGTTGCATCACAGCCTCTGAACGAATTTTGTGAGAATTTCTCTCTCTTTCACTGTCTTTGTTTTACGGGTTTTTAAAAGTAATTTATTTTTATAATGGGGTTTAGCTGCTTTTCACGGCTGTGTTTATGCGGCTTTACACCCACTTGGCTCACTTCCAGAGAGATATCAATACATAGGTTTTACGATTCTTACTAGTCAGATATATTCTTGTGCGGTGAATAGGGGGTGTTGAGTCCAGTTCACTGAGCAAGGAGTACGTCTTGTCTATTACATATTGGGTGTATGGAACAGTATCTGAGCGAATTTGAAACCCTTGTTTTATGCATCACCCCACCTCATCTTTCCCGTTAAGCAGCCATAGTGTGTTTTCTAAACGTGTGACTCTGTTCTGTTTTGTAATTCAGTTCAAGTGTAGCGGTTTTTACATTCCCTCTATAAGTGATAGCTTATGATAAGTGTCTTTTTCTGTGTGACTTATTTCACTTAGAATCGTTATACCTAAATCCACTCATGTTGCTTCTACTAGCCTTATGACATTGATTTCATGTCTGAGTGATATTCCTTTGTACATAAGGACCACAACTTCTTTATCCATTTTTCTCTTTCCTGGGATATTTAAGGTGTCATGAAGTGGAGGTTCTTGTCAACATAGCAGCCCTAAACATTGGGGTGCCTGTGTCTTGCTGATTTTTAGTTTTCCCAATTTATACGCCCATGAGTGGTCGTGCCCTATGCTCCCTAAGCTGTGTTTTTTCGATGTTTCAGGACACACCGTACACTTCTCCAGAGTGGCTGTTGGCAATTTACATCCCGCCCATCAGCGTAGCAAGGCTGCCATTTCTCCATGGCCTGTCCTGCATTTCTGGTTTTGACACTTTTTGCAGCATCACCCTTTTGACTGATGGGAAGCGAAACTTCTTTGAAGCGCTGATTTGCCTTTCCAGGTTGCTTGGTTGGCCAAAAAGGGCGTATGCGTTTTTTCCTGAATATATTCAGGAAAAAACGCATACGCCCTTTTTGGCCAAGGGCATCATTGTCGACGTTTTGCCGCTTTTCATGTGCTTTAAAGGCGATTCGAATCTACCTCCTGAAATCTGTTTCCTGCAATTCTGCCTTGCTTTCAAATCCTCTTCGTTGCCTTCCCTCAATATATCTGTGGATGAGAGTTATCATTTATAACTCTGCGGGTTTGTGAATTGCAGTGTCCCTGAGCTCCATTTTTCAACTCGCTTTTTTGGGAGCTGGCCGCAAAAGCGCGGGATTGCCTCAGGCCGTATTCTGGTTCCTGGCGGCAGGCTGAGCCTGTGGTTAATTCTTCTTCCTGATGGGAAAATAGAGTGACCTGGGCCTGTCCCAACACCTAGATCTAGTCTCTCATTGGTTGCCCCTCTTCCCGTTCATCCTCAGGACAAATTGCAACCTGTAGGGAACAGGAGCTTAAAGGTGCTGATTCTCCAAGTAGGGAGATTGCTAGTAAAGTAGCTGGAAAGGCGAACCCGAGCACAAGGAGATGAGAAATTGGGTGCGTTTTAGAAACCTTTCAAAATCACACGGTGTACCATCTTCTGGGTTTCTCATTCATGTTTTCGATGTAGGAAGATGCCCTTGAACCTGGAGATTTGGGACCCATGGGATGGGTACCACACAGTATTACTTTAAAGGGTCTGCGTTTGCTCACCCAACCTCACCCAACCTCTCAGCCCCAAGAGTGTCCACCCTTATGTCTCATCCAGGTGTGGGTCTAGATATGGTCAATCCAGGTTGCATCACAGCCCCTGAACGAATTTTGTAAGAATTTCTCTCTCTTTCACTGTCTTTGTTTTACGGGTTTTTAAAAGTAATTTATTTTTATAATGGGGTTTAGCTGCTTTTCACGGCTGTGTTTATGCGGCTTTACACCCACTTGACTCACTTCCAGACAGATATCAATACATAGGTTTTAAGATTCTTACTAGACACATATATTCTTGTGCGGTGAATAGGGGGTGTTGAGTCCAGTTCACTGAGCAAGGAGTAGGTCTTGTCTATTACATATTGGGTGTATGGAACAGTATCTGAGCGAATTTGAAACCCTTGTTTTATGCATCACCCCACCTCACCTTTCCCGTTAAGCAGCCATAGTGTGTTTTCTAAACGTGTGACTCTGTTCTGTTTTGTAATTCAGTTCAAGTGTAGCGGTTTTTACATTCCCTCTATAAGTGATAGCTTATGATAAGTGTGTTTTTCTGTGTGACTTATTTCACTTAGAATCGTCGTACCTAAGTCCACTCATCTTGCTTCTACTAGCCTTATGACATTGATTTCATGTCTGAGTGATATTCCATTGTACATAAGGACCACAACTTCTTTATCCATTTTTCTCTTTCCTGGGATATTTAAGTTGTCATGAAGTGGAGGTTCTTGTCAACAGAGCAGCCCTAAACTTTGGGGTGCCTGTGTCTTGCTGATTTTTAGTTTTCCCAATTTATACGCCCATGAGTGGACGTGCCCTATGCTCCCTAAGCTGTGTTTTTTCGATGTTTCAGGACACACCGTACACTTCTCCAGAGTGGCTGCTGGCAATTTACATCCCGCCCATCAGCGTAGCAAGGCTGCCATTTCTCCATGGCCTGTCCTGCATTTCTGGTTTTGACACTTTTTGCAGCATCACCCTTTTGACTGATGGGAAGCGAAACTTCTTTGAAGCGCTGATTTGCCTTTCCAGGTTGCTTGGTTGGCCAAAAAGGGCGTATGCGTTCTTTCCTGAATATATTCAGGAAAAAACGCATACGCCCTTTTTGGCCAAGGGCATCATTGTCGACGTTTTGCCGCTTTTCATGTGCTTTAAAGGCGATTCGAATCTACCTCCTGAAATCTGTTTCCTGCAATTCTGCCTTGCTTCCAAATCCTCTTCGTTGCCTTCCCTCAAGATATCTGTGGATGAGAGTTATCATTTATAACTCTGCGGGTTTGTGAATTGCAGTGTCCCTGAGCTCCATTTTTCAACTCGCTTTTTTGGGAGCTGGCCGCAAAAGCGCGGGATTGCCTCAGGCCCTATTCTGGTTCCTGGCGGCAGGCTGAGCCTGTGGTTAATTCTTCTTCCTGATGGGAAAATAGAGTGACCTGGGCCTGTCCCAACACCTAGATCTAGTCTCTCATTGGTTGCCCCTCTTCCCGTTCATCCTCAGGACAAATTGCAACCTGTAGGGAACAGGAGCTTAAAGGTGCTGATTCTCCAAGTAGGGAGATTGCTAGTAAAGTAGCTGGAAAGGCGAACCCGAGCACAAGGAGATGAGAAATTGGGTGCGTTTTAGAAACCTTTCAAAATCACACGGTGTACCATCTTCTGGGTTTCTCATTCATGTTTTCGATGTAGGAAGATGCCCTTGAACCTGTAGATTTGGGACCCATGGGATGGGTACCACACAGTATTACTTTAAAGGGTCTGTGTTTGCTCACCCAACCTCACCCAACCTCTCAGCCCCAAGAGTGTCCACCCTTATGTCTCATCCAGCTGTGGGTCTAGATATGGTCAATCCAGGTTGCATCACAGCCCCTGAACGAATTTTGTAAGAATTTCTCTCTCTTTCACTGTCTTTGTTTTACGGGTTTTTAAAAGTAATTTATTTTTATAATGGGGTTTAGCTGCTTTTCACGGCTGTGTTTATGCGGCGTTACACCCACTTGGGTCACTTCCAGAGAGATATCAATACATAGGTTTTACGATTCTTACTAGTCAGATATATTCTTGTGCGGTGAATAGGGGGTGTTGAGTCCAGTTCACTGAGCAAGGAGTAGGTCTTGTCTATTACATATTGGGTGTATGGAACTGTATCTGAGCGAATTTGAAACCGTTGTTTTATGCATCACCCCACCTCACCTTTCCCGTTAAGCAGCCATAGTGTGTTTTCTAAACGTGTGACTCTGTTCTGTTTTGTAATTCAGTTCAAGTGTAGCGGTTTTTACATTCCCTCTATAAGTGATAGCTTATGATAAGTGTCTTTTTCTGTGTGACTTATTTCACTTAGAATCGTCGTACCTAAATCCACTCATCTTGCTTCTACTAGCCTTATGACATTGATTTCATGTCTGAGTGATATTCCTTTGTACATAAGGACCACAACTTCTTTATCCATTTTTCTCTTTCCTGGGATATTTAAGGTGTCATGAAGTGGAGGTTCTTGTCAACAGAGCAGCCCTAAACATTGGGGTGCCTGTGTCTTGCTGATTTTTAGTTTTCCCAATTTATACGCCAATGAGTGGACGTGCCCTATGCTCCCTAAGCTGTGTTTTTTCGATGTTTCAGGACACACCGTACACTTCTCCAGAGTGGCTGTTGGCAATTTACATCCCGCCCATCAGCGTAGCAAGGCTGCCATTTCTCCATGGCCTGTCCTGCATTTCTGGTTTTGACACTTTTTGCAGCATGGCCCTTTTGACCGATGGGAAGCGAGACTTCTTTGTAGCGCTGATTAGCCTTTCCAGGTTGCTTGGTTGGCCAAACAGGGCGTATGCGTTTTTTCCTGAATATATTCAGGAAAAAACGCATACGCCCTGTTTGGCCAAGGGCATCATTGTCGACGTTTTACCACTTTTCATGTGCTTTAAAGGCGATTCGAATCTACCTCCTGAAACCTGTTTCCTGCAATCCTGCCTTGCTTTCAAATCCTCTTCGTTGCCTTCCCTCAATATATCTGTGGATGAGAGTTATCATTTATAGCTCTGCGGGTTTGTGAATTGCAGTGTCCCTGAGCTCCATTTTTCAACTGGCTTTTTTGGGAGCTGGCCGCAAAAGCGCGGGATTGCCTCAGGCCCTATTCAGCTTCTGGCCGGCAGGCTGAGCCTGTGGTTAATTCTTCTTCCCGATGGGAAAATAGAGTGACCTGTGCCTGTCCCAACACCAAGATCTAGTCTCTCATTGGTTTCCCCTCTTCCCGTTCATCCTCAGGACAAATTGCAACCTGTAGGGAACAGGAGCTTAAAGGTGCTGATTCTCCAAGTAGGGAGATTGCTAGTAAAGTAGCTGGAAAGGCGAACCCGAGCACAAGGAGATGAGAAATGAGGTGCGTATTAGAAATCTTTCAAAATCACACGGTGTACCATCTTCTGGGTTTCTCATGCATGTTTTCGATGTAGGAAGATGCCCTTGAACCTGGAGATTTGGGACCCATGGGATGGATACCAGGCAGTATTACTTTAAAGGGTCTGCGTTTGCTCACCCAACCTCACCCAACCGTTCAGCCCCAAGAGTGTCCACCCTTATGTCTCATCCAGCTGTGGGTCTAGATATGGTCAATCCAGGTTGTATCAGAGCCTCTGAACGAATTTTGTAATAATTTCTCTCGCTTTCACTGTCTTTGTTTTACGGGTTTTTAAAAGTAATTTATTTTTATAATGGGGTTTAGCTGCTTTTCACGGCTGTGTTTATGCAGCTTTACACCCACTTGACTCACTTCCAGACAGATATCAATACATAGGTTTTAAGATTCTTACTAGTCACATATATTCTTGTGCGGTGAATAGGGGGTGTTGAGTCCAGTTCACTGAGCAAGGAGTAGGTCTTGTCTATTACATATTGGGTGTATGGAACGGTATCTGAGCGAATTTGAAACCCTTGTTTTATGCCTCACCCCACCTCAACTTTCCCGTTAAGCAGCCATAGTGTGTTTTCTAAACGTGTGACTCTGTTCTGTTTTGTAATTCAGTTCAAGTGTAGCGGTTTTTACATTCCCTCTCTAAGTGATAGCTTATGATAAGTGTCTTTTTCTGTGTGACTTATTTCACTTAGAATCATCGTACCTAAATCCACTCATCTTGCTTCTACTAGCCTTATGACATTGATTTCATGTCTGAGTGATATTCCATTGTACATAAGGACCACAACTTCTTTATCCATTTTTCTCTTTCCTGGGATATTTAAGGTGTCATGAAGTGGAGGTTCTTGTCAACAGAGCAGCCCTAAACTTTGGGGTGCCTGTGTCTTGCTGATTTTTAGTTATCCCAATCTATACGCCCATGAGAGGACGTGCCCTATGCTCCCTAAGCTGTGTTTTTTCGATGTTTCAGGACACACCTTACACTTCTCCAGAGTGGCTGTTGGCAATTTACATCCCGCCCATCAGCGTAGCAAGGCTGCCATTTCTCCATGGCCTGTCCTGCATTTCTGGTTTTGACACTTTTTGCAGCATGGCCCTTTTGACCGATGGGAAGCGAGACTTCTTTGTAGCGCTGATTAGCCTTTCCAGGTTGCTTGGTTGGCCAAACAGGGCGTATGCGTTTTTTCCTGAATATATTCAGGAAAAAACGCATACGCCCTGTTTGGCCAAGGGCATTATTGTCGACGTTTTACCACTTTTCATGTGCTTTTAAGGCGATTTGAATCTACCTCCTGAAACCTGTTTCCTGCAATTCTGCCTTGCTTTCAATCCTCTTCGTTGCCTTCCCTCAATATATCTGTGGATGAGAGTTATCATTTATAGCTCTGCGGGTTTGTGAATTGCAGTGTCCCTGAGCTCCATTTTTCAACTGGCTTTTTTGGGAGCTGGCCGCAAAAGCGCGGAATTGCCTCAGGCCCTATTCTGCTTCTGGGCGGCAGGCTGAGCCTGTGGTTAATTCTTCTTACCGATGGGAAAATAGAGTGAGCTGTGCCTGTCCCAACACCTACATCTAGTCTCTCATTGGTTGCCCCTCTTCCCGTTCATCCTCAGGACAAATTGCAACCTGTAGGGAACAGGAGCTTAAAGGTGCTGATTCTCCAAGTAGGGAGATTGCTAGTAAAGTAGCTGGAAAGGTGAACCCGAGCACAAGGAGATGAGAAATGAGGTGCGTATTAGAAACCTTTCAAAATCACACGGTGTACCATCTTCTGGGTTTCTCATGCATGTTTTCGATGTAGGAAGATGCCCTTGAACCTGGAGATTTGGGACCCATGGGATGGGTACCAGGCAGTATTACTTTAAAGGGTCTGCGTTTGCTCACCCAACCTCACCCAACCTTTCAGCCCCAAGAGTGTCCACCCTTATGTCTCATCCAGCTGTGGGTCTAGATATGGTCAATCCAGGTTGCATCACAGCCTCTGAACGAATTTTGTAAGAATTTCTCTCTCTTTCACTGTCTTTGTTTTACGGGTTTTTAAAAGTAATTTATTTTTATAATGGGGTTTAGCTGCTTTTCACGGCTGTGTTTATGCGGCTTTACACCCACTTGACTCACTTCCAGACAGATATCAATACATAGGTTTTAAGATTCTTACTAGTCACATATATTCTTGTGCGGTGAATAGGGGGTGTTGAGTCCTGTTCACTGAGCAAGGAGTAGGTCTTGTCTATTACATATTGGGTGTATGGAACGGTATCTGAGCGAATTTGAAACCCTTGTTTTATGCCTCACCCCACCTCACCTTTCCCGTTAAGCAGCCATAGTGTGTTTTCTAAACGTGTGACTCTGTTCTGTTTTGTAATTCAGTTCAAGTGTAGCGGTTTTTACATTCCCTCTATAAGTGATAGCTTATGATAAGTGTCTTTTTCTGTGTGACTTATTTCACTTAGAATCGTCGTACCTAAATCCACTCATCTTGCTTCTACTAGCCTTATGACATTGATTTCATGTCTGAGTGATATTCCATTGTACATAAGGACCACAACTTCTTTATCCATTTTTCTCTTTCCTGGGATATTTAAGGTGTCATGAAGTGGAGGTTCTTGTCAACAGAGCAGCCCTAAACTTTGGGGTGCCTGTGTCTTGCTGATTTTTAGTTTTCCCAATTTATACGCCCATGAGAGGACGTGCCCTATGCTCCTAGAGCTGTGTTTTTTCGATGTTTCAGGACACACCTTACACTTCTCCAGAGTGGCTGTTGGCAATTTACATCCCGCCCATCAGCGTAGCAAGGCTGCCATTTCTCCAGGGCCTGTCCTGCATTTCTGGTTTTGACACTTTTTGCAGCATGGCCCTTTTGACCGATGGGAAGCGAGACTTCTTTGTAGCGCTGATTAGCCTTTCCAGGTTGCTTGGTTGGCCAAACAGGGCGTATGCGTTTTTTCCTGAATATATTCAGGAAAAAACGCATACGCCCTGTTTGGCCAAGGGCATCATTGTCGACGTTTTACCACTTTTCATGTGCTTTAAAGGCGATTCGAATCTACCTCCTGAAACCTGTTTCCTGCAATCCTGCCTTGCTTTCAAATCCTCTTCGTTGCCTTCCCTCAATATATCTGTAGATGAGAGTTATCATTTATAGCTCTGCGGGTTTGTGAATTGCAGTGTCCCTGAGCTCCATTTTTCAACTGGCTTTTTTGGGAGCTGGCCGCAAAAGCGCGGGATTGCCTCAGGCCCTATTCAGCTTCTGGCCGGCAGGCTGAGCCTGTGGTTAATTCTTCTTCCCGATGGGAAAATAGAGTGACCTGTGCCTGTCCCAACACCAAGATCTAGTCTCTCATTGGTTTCCCCTCTTCCCGTTCATCCTCAGGACAAATTGCAACCTGTAGGGAACAGGAGCTTAAAGGTGCTGATTCTCCAAGTAGGGAGATTGCTAGTAAAGTAGCTGGAAAGGCGAACCCGAGCACAAGGAGATGAGAAATGAGGTGCGTATTAGAAACCTTTCAAAATCACACGGTGTACCATCTTCTGGGTTTCTCATGCATGTTTTCGATGTAGGAAGATGCCCTTGAACCTGGAGATTTGGGACCCATGGGATGGATACCAGGCAGTATTACTTTAAAGGGTCTGCGTTTGCTCACCCAACCTCACCCAACCGTTCAGCCCCAAGAGTGTCCACCCTTATGGCTCATCCAGCTGTGGGTCTAGATATGGTCAATCCAGGTTGCATCACAGCCTCTGAACGAATTTTGTAATAATTTCTCTCGCTTTCACTGTCTTTGTTTTACGGGTTTTTAAAAGTAATTTATTTTTATAATGGGGTTTAGCTGCTTTTCACGGCTGTGTTTATGCAGCTTTACACCCACTTGACTCACTTCCAGACAGATATCAATACATAGGTTTTAAGATTCTTACTAGTCACATATATTCTTGTGCGGTGAATAGGGGGTGTTGAGTCCAGTTCACTGAGCAAGGAGTAGGTCTTGTCTATTACATATTGGGTGTATGGAATGGTATCTGAGCGAATTTGAAACCCTTGTTTTATGCCTCACCCCACCTCACCTTTCCCGTTAAGCAGCCATAGTGTGTTTTCTAAACGTGTGACTCTGTTCTGTTTTGTAATTCAGTTCAAGTGTAGCGGTTTTTACATTCCCTCTCTAAGTGATAGCTTATGATAAGTGTCTTTTTCTGTGTGACTTATTTCACTTAGAATCATCGTACCTAAATCCACTCATCTTGCTTCTACTAGCGTTATGACATTGATTTCATGTCTGAGTGATATTCCATTGTACATAAGGACCACAACTTCTTTATCCATTTTTCTCTTTCCTGGGATATTTAAGGTGTCATGAAGTGGAGGTTCTTGTCAACAGAGCAGCCCTAAACTTTGGGGTACCTGTGTCTTGCTGATTTTTAGTTTTCCCAATTTATACGCCCATGAGAGGACGTGCCCTATGCTCCCTAAGCTGTGTTTTTTCGATGTTTCAGGACACACCGTACACTTCTCCAGAGTGGCTGTTGGCAATTTACATCCCGCCCATCAGCGTAGCAAGGCTGCCATTTCTCCATGGCCTGTCCTGCATTTCTGGTTTTGACACTTTTTGCAGCATGGCCCTTTTGACCGATGGAAACGAGACTTCTTTGTAGCGCTGATTAGCCTTTCCAGGTTGCTTGGTTGGCCAAAAAGGGCGTATGCGTTTTTTCCTGAATATATTCAGGAAAAAACGCATACGCCCTGTTTGCCCAAGGGCATTATTGTCGACGTTTTACCACTTTTCATGTGCTTTTAAGGCGATTTGAATCTACCTCCTGAAACCTGTTTCCTGCAATTCTGCCTTGCTTTCAAATCCTCTTCGTTGCCTTCCCTCAATATATCTGTGGATGAGAGTTATCATTTATAGCTCTGCGGGTTTGTGAATTGCAGTGTCCCTGAGCTCCATTTTTCAACTGGCTTTTTTGGGAGCTGGCCGCAAAAGCGCGGAATTGCCTCAGGCCCTATTCTGCTTCTGGGCAGCAGGCTGAGCCTGTGGTTAATTCTTCTTACCGATGGGAAAATAGAGTGAGCTGTGCCTGTCCCAACACCTATATCTAGTCTCTCATTGGTTGCCCCTCTTCCCGTTCATCCTCAGGACAAATTGCAACCTGTAGGGAACAGGAGCTTAAAGGTGCTGATTCTCCAAGTAGGGAGATTTCTAGTAAAATAGCTGGAAAGGCGAACCCGAGCACAAGGAGATGAGAAATGTGGTGCATATTAGAAACCTTTGAAAATCACACGGTGTACCATCTTCTGGGTTTCTCATGCATGTTTTCGATGTAGGAAGATGCCCTTGAACCTGGAGATTTGGGACCCATGGGATGGGTACCAGGCAGTATTACTTTAAAGGGTCTGCGTTTGCTCACCCAACCTCACCCAACCTTTCAGCCCCAAGAGTGTCCACCCTTATGTCTCATCCAGCTGTGGGTCTAGATATGGTCAATCCAGGTTGCATCACAGCCTCTGAACGAATTTTGTAAGAATTTCTCTCTCTTTCACTGTCTTTGTTTTACGGGTTTTTAAAAGTAATTTATTTTTATAATGGGGTTTAGCTGCTTTTCACGGCTGTGTTTATGCAGCTTTACACCCACTTGACCCACTTCCTGACAGATATCAATACATAGGTTTTAAGATTCTTACTAGTCACATATATTCTTGTGCGGTGAATAGGGGGTGTTGAGTCCTGTTCACTGAGCAAGGCGTAGGTCTTGTCTATTACATATTGGGTGTATGGAACGGTATCTGAGCGAATTTGAAACCCTTGTTTTATGCCTCACCCCACCTCACCTTTCCCGTTAAGCAGCCATAGTGTGTTTTCTAAACGTGTGACTCTGTTCTGTTTTGTAATTCAGTTCAAGTGTAGCGGTTTTTACATTCCCTCTATAAGTGATAGCTTATGATAAGTGTCTTTTTCTGTGTGACTTATTTCACTTAGAATCGTCGTACCTAAATCCACTCATCTTGCTTCTACTAGCCTTATGACATTGATTTCATGTCTGAGTGATATTCCATTGTACATAAGGACCACAACTTCTTTATCCATTTTTCTCTTTCCTGGGATATTTAAGGTGTCATGAAGTGGAGGTTCTTGTCAACAGAGCAGCCCTAAACTTTGGGGTGCCTGTGTCTTGCTGATTTTTAGTTATCCCAATCTATACGCCCATGAGAGGACGTGCCCTATGCTCCCTAAGCTGTGTTTTTTCGATGTTTCAGGACACACCTTACACTTCTCCAGAGTGGCTGTTGGCAATTTACATCCCGCCCATCAGCGTAGCAAGGCTGCCATTTCTCCATGGCCTGTCCTGCATTTCTGGTTTTGACACTTTTTGCAGCATGGCCCTTTTGACCGATGGGAAGCGAGACTTCTTTGTAGCGCTGATTAGCCTTTCCAGGTTGCTTGGTTGGCCAAAAAGGGCGTATGCGTTTTTTCCTGAATATATTCAGGAAAAAACGCATACGCCCTGTTTGGCCAAGGGCATTATTGTCGACGTTTTACCACTTTTCATGTGCTTTTAAGGCGATTTGAATCTACCTCCTGAAACCTGTTTCCTGCAATTCTGCCTTGCTTTCAAATCCTCTTCGTTGCCTTCCCTCAATATATCTGTGGATGAGAGTTATCATTTATAGCTCTGCGGGTTTGTGAATTGCAGTGTCCCTGAGCTCCATTTTTCAACTGGCTTTTTTGGGAGCTGGCCGCAAAAGCGCGGAATTGCCTCAGGCCCTATTCTGCTTCTGGGCGGCAGGCTGAGCCTGTGGTTAATTCTTCTTACCGATGGGAAAATAGAGTGAGCTGTGCCTGTCCCAACACCTACATCTAGTCTCTCATTGGTTGCCCCTCTTCCCGTTCATCCTCAGGACAAATTGCAACCTGTAGGGAACAGGAGCTTAAAGGTGCTGATTCTCCAAGTAGGGAGATTGCTAGTAAAGTAGCTGGAAAGGTGAACCCGAGCACAAGGAGATGAGAAATGAGGTGCGTATTAGAAACCTTTCAAAATCACACGGTGTACCATCTTCTGGGTTTCTCATGCATGTTTTCGATGTAGGAAGATGCCCTTGAACCTGGAGATTTGGGACCCATGGGATGGGTACCAGGCAGTATTACTTTAAAGGGTCTGCGTTTGCTCACCCAACCTCACCCAACCTTTCAGCCCCAAGAGTGTCCACCCTTATGTCTCATCCAGCTGTGGGTCTAGATATGGTCAATCCAGGTTGCATCACAGCCTCTGAACGAATTTTGTAAGAATTTCTCTCTCTTTCACTGTCTTTGTTTTACGGGTTTTTAAAAGTAATTTATTTTTATAATGGGGTTTAGCTGCTTTTCACGGCTGTGTTTATGCGGCTTTACACCCACTTGACTCACTTCCAGACAGATATCAATACATAGGTTTTAAGATTCTTACTAGTCACATATATTCTTGTGCGGTGAATAGGGGGTGTTGAGTCCTGTTCACTGAGCAAGGAGTAGGTCTTGTCTATTACATATTGGGTGTATGGAACGGTATCTGAGCGAATTTGAAACCCTTGTTTTATGCCTCACCCCACCTCACCTTTCCCGTTAAGCAGCCATAGTGTGTTTTCTAAACGTGTGACTCTGTTCTGTTTTGTAATTCAGTTCAAGTGTAGCGGTTTTTACATTCCCTCTATAAGTGATAGCTTATGATAAGTGTCTTTTTCTGTGTGACTTATTTCACTTAGAATCGTCGTACCTAAATCCACTCATCTTGCTTCTACTAGCCTTATGACATTGATTTCATGTCTGAGTGATATTCCATTGTACATAAGGACCACAACTTCTTTATCCATTTTTCTCTTTCCTGGGATATTTAAGGTGTCATGAAGTGGAGGTTCTTGTCAACAGAGCAGCCCTAAACTTTGGGGTGCCTGTGTCTTGCTGATTTTTAGTTTTCCCAATTTATACGCCCATGAGAGGACGTGCCCTATGCTCCTAGAGCTGTGTTTTTTCGATGTTTCAGGACACACCTTACACTTCTCCAGAGTGGCTGTTGGCAATTTACATCCCGCCCATCAGCGTAGCAAGGCTGCCATTTCTCCAGGGCCTGTCCTGCATTTCTGGTTTTGACACTTTTTGCAGCATGGCCCTTTTGACCGATGGGAAGCGAGACTTCTTTGTAGCGCTGATTAGCCTTTCCAGGTTGCTTGGTTGGCCAAACAGGGCGTATGCGTTTTTTCCTGAATATATTCAGGAAAAAACGCATACGCCCTGTTTGGCCAAGGGCATCATTGTCGACGTTTTACCACTTTTCATGTGCTTTAAAGGCGATTCGAATCTACCTCCTGAAACCTGTTTCCTGCAATCCTGCCTTGCTTTCAAATCCTCTTCGTTGCCTTCCCTCAATATATCTGTGGATGAGAGTTATCATTTATAGCTCTGCGGGTTTGTGAATTGCAGTGTCCCTGAGCTCCATTTTTCAACTGGCTTTTTTGGGAGCTGGCCGCAAAAGCGCGGGATTGCCTCAGGCCCTATTCAGCTTCTGGCCGGCAGGCTGAGCCTGTGGTTAATTCTTCTTCCCGATGGGAAAATAGAGTGACCTGTGCCTGTCCCAACACCAAGATCTAGTCTCTCATTGGTTTCCCCTCTTCCCGTTCATCCTCAGGACAAATTGCAACCTGTAGGGAACAGGAGCTTAAAGGTGCTGATTCTCCAAGTAGGGAGATTGCTAGTAAAGTAGCTGGAAAGGCGAACCCGAGCACAAGGAGATGAGAAATGAGGTGCGTATTAGAAACCTTTCAAAATCACACGGTGTACCATCTTCTGGGTTTCTCATGCATGTTTTCGATGTAGGAAGATGCCCTTGAACCTGGAGATTTGGGACCCATGGGATGGATACCAGGCAGTATTACTTTAAAGGGTCTGCGTTTGCTCACCCAACCTCACCCAACCGTTCAGCCCCAAGAGTGTCCACCCTTATGTCTCATCCAGCTGTGGGTCTAGATATGGTCAATCCAGGTTGCATCAGAGCCTCTGAACGAATTTTGTAATAATTTCTCTCGCTTTCACTGTCTTTGTTTTACGGGTTTTTAAAAGTAATTTATTTTTATAATGGGGTTTAGCTGCTTTTCACGGCTGTGTTTATGCAGCTTTACACCCACTTGACTCACTTCCAGACAGATATCAATACATAGGTTTTAAGACTCTTACTAGTCACATATATTCTTGTGCGGTGAATAGGGGGTGTTGAGTCCAGTTCACTGAGCAAGGAGTAGGTCTTGTCTATTACATATTGGGTGTATGGAACGGTATCTGAGCGAATTTGAAACCCTTGTTTTATGCCTCACCCCACCTCACCTTTCCCGTTAAGCAGCCATAGTGTGTTTTCTAAACGTGTGACTCTGTTCTGTTTTGTAATTCAGTTCAAGTGTAGCGGTTTTTACATTCCCTCTCTAAGTGATAGCTTATGATAAGTGTCTTTTTCTGTGTGACTTATTTCACTTAGAATCATCGTACCTAAATCCACTCATCTTGCTTCTACTAGCGTTATGACATTGATTTCATGTCTGAGTGATATTCCATTGTACATAAGGACCACAACTTCTTTATCCATTTTTCTCTTTCCTGGGATATTTAAGGTGTCATGAAGTGGAGGTTCTTGTCAACAGAGCAGCCCTAAACTTTGGGGTACCTGTGTCTTGCTGATTTTTAGTTTTCCCAATTTATACGCCCATGAGAGGACGTGCCCTATGCTCCCTAAGCTGTGTTTTTTCGATGTTTCAGGACACACCTTACACTTCTCCAGAGTGGCTGTTGGCAATTTACATCCCGCCCATCAGCGTAGCAAGGCTGCCATTTCTCCATGGCCTGTCCTGCATTTCTGGTTTTGACACTTTTTGCAGCATGGCCCTTTTGACCGATGGGAAGCGAGACTTCTTTGTAGCGCTGATTAGCCTTTCCAGGTTGCTTGGTTGGCCAAAAAGGGCGTATGCGTTTTTTCCTGAATATATTCAGGAAAAAACGCATACGCCCTGTTTGGCCAAGGGCATTATTGTCGACGTTTTACCACTTTTCATGTGCTTTTAAGGCGATTTGAATCTACCTCCTGAAACCTGTTTCCTGCAATTCTGCCTTGCTTTCAAATCCTCTTCGTTGCCTTCCCTCAATATATCTGTGGATGAGAGTTATCATTTATAGCTCTGCGGGTTTGTGAATTGCAGTGTCCCTGAGCTCCATTTTTCAACTGGCTTTTTTGGGAGCTGGCCGCAAAAGCGCGGAATTGCCTAAGGCCCTATTCTGCTTCTGGGCGGCAGGCTGAGCCTGTGGTTAATTCTTCTTACCGATGGGAAAATAGAGTGAGCTGTGCCTGTCCCAACACCTACATCTAGTCTCTCATTGGTTGCCCCTCTTCCCGTTCATCCTCAGGACAAATTGCAACCTGTAGGGAACAGGAGCTTAAAGGTGCTGATTCTCCAAGTAGGGAGATTGCTAGTAAAGTAGCTGGAAAGGCGAACCCGAGCACAAGGAGATGAGAAATGAGGTGCGTATTAGAAACCTTTCAAAATCACACGGTGTACCATCTTCTGGGTTTCTCATGCATGTTTTCGATGTAGGAAGATGCCCTTGAACCTGGAGATTTGGGACCCATGGGATGGATACCAGGCAGTATTACTTTAAAGGGTCTGCGTTTGCTCACCCAACCTCACCCAACAGTTCAGCCCCAAGAGTGTCCACCCTTATGTCTCATCCAGCTGTGGGTCTACATATGGTCAATCCAGGTTGCATCAGAGCCTCTGAACGAATTTTGTAATAATTTCTCTCGCTTTCACTGTCTTTGTTTTACGGGTTTTTAAAAGTAATTTATTTTTATAATGGGGTTTAGCTGCTTTTCACGGCTGTGTTTATGCAGCTTTACACCCACTTGACTCACTTCCAGACAGATATCAATACATAGGTTTTAAGATTCTTACTAGTCACATATATTCTTGTGCGGTGAATAGGGGGTGTTGAGTCCAGTTCACTGAGCAAGGAGTAGGTCTTGTCTATTACATATTGGGTGTATGGAACGGTATCTGAGCGAATTTGAAACCCTTGTTTTATGCCTCACCCCACCTCACCTTTCCCGTTAAGCAGCCATAGTGTGTTTTCTAAACGTGTGACTCTGTTCTGTTTTGTAATTCAGTTCAAGTGTAGCGGTTTTTACATTCCCTCTCTAAGTGATAGCTTATGATAAGTGTCTTTTTCTGTGTGACTTATTTCACTTAGAATCATCGTACCTAAATCCACTCATCTTGCTTCTACTAGCGTTATGACATTGATTTCATGTCTGAGTGATATTCCATTGTACATAAGGACCACAACTTCTTTATCCATTTTTCTCTTTCCTGGGATATTTAAGGTGTCATGAAGTGGAGGTTCTTGTCAACAGAGCAGCCCTAAACTTTGGGGTACCTGTGTCTTGCTGATTTTTAGTTTTCCCAATTTATACGCCCATGAGAGGACGTGCCCTATGCTCCCTAAGCTGTGTTTTTTCGATGTTTCAGGACACACCTTACACTTCTCCAGAGTGGCTGTTGGCAATTTACATCCCGCCCATCAGCGTAGCAAGGCTGCCATTTCTCCATGGCCTGTCCTGCATTTCTGGTTTTGACACTTTTTGCAGCATGGCCCTTTTGACCGATGGGAAGCGAGACTTCTTTGTAGCGCTGATTAGCCTTTCCAGGTTGCTTGGTTGGCCAAAAAGGGCGTATGCGTTTTTTCCTGAATATATTCAGGAAAAAACGCATACGCCCTGTTTGGCCAAGGGCATTATTGTCGACGTTTTACCACTTTTCATGTGCTTTTAAGGCGATTTGAATCTACCTCCTGAAACCTGTTTCCTGCAATTCTGCCTTGCTTTCAAATCCTCTTCGTTGCCTTCCCTCAATATATCTGTGGATGAGAGTTATCATTTATAGCTCTGCGGGTTTGTGAATTGCAGTGTCCCTGAGCTCCATTTTTCAACTGGCTTTTTTGGGAGCTGGCCGCAAAAGCGCGGAATTGCCTCAGGCCCTATTCTGCTTCTGGGCGGCAGGCTGAGCCTGTGGTTAATTCTTCTTACCGATGGGAAAATAGAGTGAGCTGTGCCTGTCCCAACACCTACATCTAGTCTCTCATTGGTTGCCCCTCTTCCCGTTCATCCTCAGGACAAATTGCAACCTGTAGGGAACAGGAGCTTAAAGGTGCTGATTCTCCAAGTAGGGAGATTGCTAGTAAAGTAGCTGGAAAGGTGAACCCGAGCACAAGGAGATGAGAAATGAGGTGCGTATTAGAAACCTTTCAAAATCACACGGTGTACCATCTTCTGGGTTTCTCATGCATGTTTTCGATGTAGGAAGATGCCCTTGAACCTGGAGATTTGGGACCCATGGGATGGGTACCAGGCAGTATTACTTTAAAGGGTCTGCGTTTGCTCACCCAACCTCACCCAACCTTTCAGCCCCAAGAGTGTCCACCCTTATGTCTCATCCAGCTGTGGGTCTAGATATGGTCAATCCAGGTTGCATCACAGCCTCTGAACGAATTTTGTAAGAATTTCTCTCTCTTTCACTGTCTTTGTTTTACGGGTTTTTAAAAGTAATTTATTTTTATAATGGGGTTTAGCTGCTTTTCACGGCTGTGTTTATGCGGCTTTACACCCACTTGACTCACTTCCAGACAGATATCAATACATAGGTTTTAAGATTCTTACTAGTCACATATATTCTTGTGCGGTGAATAGGGGGTGTTGAGTCCTGTTCACTGAGCAAGGAGTAGGTCTTGTCTATTACATATTGGGTGTATGGAACGGTATCTGAGCGAATTTGAAACCCTTGTTTTATGCCTCACCCCACTTCACCTTTCCCGTTAAGCAGCCATAGTGTGTTTTCTAAACGTGTGACTCTGTTCTGTTTTGTAATTCAGTTCAAGTGTAGCGGTTTTTACATTCCCTCTATAAGTGATAGCTTATGATAAGTGTCTTTTTCTGTGTGACTTATTTCACTTAGAATCGTCGTACCTAAATCCACTCATCTTGCTTCTACTAGCCTTATGACATTGATTTCATGTCTGAGTGATATTCCATTGTACATAAGGACCACAACTTCTTTATCCATTTTTCTCTTTCCTGGGATATTTAAGGTGTCATGAAGTGGAGGTTCTTGTCAACAGAGCAGCCCTAAACTTTGGGGTGCCTGTGTCTTGCTGATTTTTAGTTTTCCCAATTTATACGCCCATGAGAGGACGTGCCCTATGCTCCTAGAGCTGTGTTTTTTCGATGTTTCAGGACACACCTTACACTTCTCCAGAGTGGCTGTTGGCAATTTACATCCCGCCCATCAGCGTAGCAAGGCTGCCATTTCTCCAGGGCCTGTCCTGCATTTCTGGTTTTGACACTTTTTGCAGCATGGCCCTTTTGACCGATGGGAAGCGAGACTTCTTTGTAGCGCTGATTAGCCTTTCCAGGTTGCTTGGTTGGCCAAACAGGGCGTATGCGTTTTTTCCTGAATATATTCAGGAAAAAACGCATACGCCCTGTTTGGCCAAGGGCATCATTGTCGACGTTTTACCACTTTTCATGTGCTTTAAAGGCGATTCGAATCTACCTCCTGAAACCTGTTTCCTGCAATCCTGCCTTGCTTTCAAATCCTCTTCGTTGCCTTCCCTCAATATATCTGTGGATGAGAGTTATCATTTATAGCTCTGCGGGTTTGTGAATTGCAGTGTCCCTGAGCTCCATTTTTCAACTGGCTTTTTTGGGAGCTGGCCGCAAAAGCGCGGGATTGCCTCAGGCCCTATTCAGCTTCTGGCCGGCAGGCTGAGCCTGTGGTTAATTCTTCTTCCCGATGGGAAAATAGAGTGACCTGTGCCTGTCCCAACACCAAGATCTAGTCTCTCATTGGTTTCCCCTCTTCCCGTTCATCCTCAGGACAAATTGCAACCTGTAGGGAACAGGAGCTTAAAGGTGCTGATTCTCCAAGTAGGGAGATTGCTAGTAAAGTAGCTGGAAAGGCAAACCCGAGCACAAGGAGATGAGAAATGAGGTGCGTATTAGAAACCTTTCAAAATCACACGGTGTACCATCTTCTGGGTTTCTCATGCATGTTTTCGATGTAGGAAGATGCCCTTGAACCTGGAGATTTGGGACCCATGGGATGGATACCAGGCAGTATTACTTTAAAGGGTCTGCGTTTGCTCACCCAACCTCACCCAACCGTTCAGCCCCAAGAGTGTCCACCCTTATGTCTCATCCACCTGTGGGTCTAGATATGGTCAATCCAGGTTGCATCAGAGCCTCTGAACGAATTTTGTAATAATTTCTCTCGCTTTCACTGTCTTTGTTTTACGGGTTTTTAAAAGTAATTTATTTTTATAATGGGGTTTAGCTGCTTTTCACGGCTGTGTTTATGCAGCTTTACACCCACTTGACTCACTTCCAGACAGATATCAATACATAGGTTTTAAGATTCTTACTAGTCACATATATTCTTGTGCGGTGAATAGGGGGTGTTGAGTCCAGTTCACTGAGCAAGGAGTAGGTCTTGTCTATTACATATTGGGTGTATGGAACGGTATCTGAGCGAATTTGAAACCCTTGTTTTATGCCTCACCCCACCTCACCTTTCCCGTTAAGCAGCCATAGTGTGTTTTCTAAACGTGTGACTCTGTTCTGTTTTGTAATTCAGTTCAAGTGTAGCGGTTTTTACATTCCCTCTCTAAGTGATAGCTTATGATAAGTGTCTTTTTCTGTGTGACTTATTTCACTTAGAATCATCGTACCTAAATCCACTCATCTTGCTTCTACTAGCGTTATGACATTGATTTCATGTCTGAGTGATATTCCATTGTACATAAGGACCACAACTTCTTTATCCATTTTTCTCTTTCCTGGGATATTTAAGGTGTCATGAAGTGGAGGTTCTTGTCAACAGAGCAGCCCTAAACTTTGGGGTACCTGTGTCTTGCTGATTTTTAGTTTTCCCAATTTATACGCCCATGAGAGGACGTGCCCTATGCTCCCTAAGCTGTGTTTTTTCGATGTTTCAGGACACACCGTACACTTCTCCAGAGTGGCTGTTGGCAATTTACATCCCGCCCATCAGCGTAGCAAGGCTGCCATTTCTCCATGGCCTGTCCTGCATTTCTGGTTTTGACACTTTTTGCAGCATGGCCCTTTTGACCGATGGAAACGAGACTTCTTTGTAGCGCTGATTAGCCTTTCCAGGTTGCTTGGTTGGCCAAAAAGGGCGTATGCGTTTTTTCCTGAATATATTCAGGAAAAAACGCATACGCCCTGTTTGGCCAAGGGCATTATTGTCAACGTTTTACCACTTTTCATGTGCTTTTAAGGCGATTTGAATCTACCTCCTGAAACCTGTTTCCTGCAATTCTGCCTTGCTTTCAAATCCTCTTCGTTGCCTTCCCTCAATATATCTGTGGATGAGAGTTATCATTTATAGCTCTGCGGGTTTGTGAATTGCAGTGTCCCTGAGCTCCATTTTTCAACTGGCTTTTTTGGGAGCTGGCCGCAAAAGCGCGGAATTGCCTCAGGCCCTATTCTGCTTCTGGGCAGCAGGTTGAGCCTGTGGTTAATTCTTCTTACCGATGGGAAAATAGAGTGAGCTGTGCCTGTCCCAACACCTATATCTAGTCTCTCATTGGTTGCCCCTCTTCCCGTTCATCCTCAGGACAAATTGCAACCTGTAGGGAACAGGAGCTTAAAGGTGCTGATTCTCCAAGTAGGGAGATTTCTAGTAAAATAGCTGGAAAGGCGAACCCGAGCACAAGGAGATGAGAAATGAGGTGCGTATTAGAAACCTTTGAAAATCACACGGTGTACCATCTTCTGGGTTTCTCATGCATGTTTTCGATGTAGGAAGATGCCCTTGAACCTGGAGATTTGGGACCCATGGGATGGGTACCAGGCAGTATTACTTTAAAGGGTCTGCGTTTGCTCACCCAACCTCACCCAACCTTTCAGCCCCAAGAGTGTCCACCCTTATGTCTCATCCAGCTGTGGGTCTAGATATGGTCAATCCAGGTTGCATCACAGCCTCTGAACGAATTTTGTAAGAATTTCTCTCTCTTTCACTGTCTTTGTTTTACGGGTTTTTAAAAGTAATTTATTTTTATAATGGGGTTTAGCTGCTTTTCACGGCTGTGTTTATGCAGCTTTACACCCACTTGACCCACTTCCTGACAGATATCAATACATAGGTTTTAAGATTCTTACTAGTCACATATATTCTTGTGCGGTGAATAGGGGGTGTTGAGTCCTGTTCACTGAGCAAGGCGTAGGTCTTGTCTATTACATATTGGGTGTATGGAACGGTATCTGAGCGAATTTGAAACCCTTGTTTTATGCCTCACCCCACCTCACCTTTCCCGTTAAGCAGCCATAGTGTGTTTTCTAAACGTGTGACTCTGTTCTGTTTTGTAATTCAGTTCAAGTGTAGCGGTTTTTACATTCCCTCTATAAGTGATAGCTTATGATAAGTGTCTTTTTCTGTGTGACTTATTTCACTTAGAATCGTCGTACCTAAATCCACTCATCTTGCTTCTACTAGCCTTATGACATTGATTTCATGTCTGAGTGATATTCCATTGTACATAAGGACCACAACTTCTTTATCCATTTTTCTCTTTCCTGGGATATTTAAGGTGTCATGAAGTGGAGGTTCTTGTCAACAGAGCAGCCCTAAACTTTGGGGTGCCTGTGTCTTGCTGATTTTTAGTTATCCCAATCTATACGCCCATGAGAGGACGTGCCCTATGCTCCCTAAGCTGTGTTTTTTCGATGTTTCAGGACACACCTTACACTTCTCCAGAGTGGCTGTTGGCAATTTACATCCCGCCCATCAGCGTAGCAAGGCTGCCATTTCTCCATGGCCTGTCCTGCATTTCTGGTTTTGACACTTTTTGCAGCATGGCCCTTTTGACCGATGGGAAGCGAGACTTCTTTGTAGCGCTGATTAGCCTTTCCAGGTTGCTTGGTTGGCCAAAAAGGGCGTATGCGTTTTTTCCTGAATATATTCAGGAAAAAACGCATACGCCCTGTTTGGCCAAGGGCATTATTGTCGACGTTTTACCACTTTTCATGTGCTTTTAAGGCGATTTGAATCTACCTCCTGAAACCTGTTTCCTGCAATTCTGCCTTGCTTTCAAATCCTCTTCGTTGCCTTCCCTCAATATATCTGTGGATGAGAGTTATAATTTATAGCTCTGCGGGTTTGTGAATTGCAGTGTCCCTGAGCTCCATTTTTCAACTGGCTTTTTTGGGAGCTGGCCGCAAAAGCGCGGAATTGCCTCAGGCCCTATTCTGCTTCTGGGCGGCAGGCTGAGCCTGTGGTTAATTCTTCTTACCGATGGGAAAATAGAGTGAGCTGTGCCTGTCCCAACACCTACATCTAGTCTCTCATTGGTTGCCCCTCTTCCCGTTCATCCTCAGGACAAATTGCAACCTGTAGGGAACAGGAGCTTAAAGGTGCTGATTCTCCAAGTAGGGAGATTGCTAGTAAAGTAGCTGGAAAGGTGAACCCGAGCACAAGGAGATGAGAAATGAGGTGCGTATTAGAAACCTTTCAAAATCACACGGTGTACCATCTTCTGGGTTTCTCATGCATGTTTTCGATGTAGGAAGATGCCCTTGAACCTGGAGATTTGGGACCCATGGGATGGGTACCAGGCAGTATTACTTTAAAGGGTCTGCGTTTGCTCACCCAACCTCACCCAACCTTTCAGCCCCAAGAGTGTCCACCCTTATGTCTCATCCAGCTGTGGGTCTAGATATGGTCAATCCAGGTTGCATCACAGCCTCTGAACGAATTTTGTAAGAATTTCTCTCTCTTTCACTGTCTTTGTTTTACGGGTTTTTAAAAGTAATTTATTTTTATAATGGGGTTTAGCTGCTTTTCACGGCTGTGTTTATGCGGCTTTACACCCACTTGACTCACTTCCAGACAGATATCAATACATAGGTTTTAAGATTCTTACTAGTCACATATATTCTTGTGCGGTGAATAGGGGGTGTTGAGTCCTGTTCACTGAGCAAGGAGTAGGTCTTGTCTATTACATATTGGGTGTATGGAACGGTATCTGAGCGAATTTGAAACCCTTGTTTTATGCCTCACCCCACCTCACCTTTCCCGTTAAGCAGCCATAGTGTGTTTTCTAAACGTGTGACTCTGTTCTGTTTTGTAATTCAGTTCAAGTGTAGCGGTTTTTACATTCCCTCTATAAGTGATAGCTTATGATAAGTGTCTTTTTCTGTGTGACTTATTTCACTTAGAATCGTCGTACCTAAATCCACTCATCTTGCTTCTACTAGCCTTATGACATTGATTTCATGTTTGAGTGATATTCCATTGTACATAAGGACCACAACTTCTTTATCCATTTTTCTCTTTCCTGGGATATTTAAGGTGTCATGAAGTGGAGGTTCTTGTCAACAGAGCAGCCCTAAACTTTGGGGTGCCTGTGTCTTGCTGATTTTTAGTTTTCCCAATTTATACGCCCATGAGAGGACGTGCCCTATGCTCCTAGAGCTGTGTTTTTTCGATGTTTCAGGACACACCTTACACTTCTCCAGAGTGGCTGTTGGCAATTTACATCCCGCCCATCAGCGTAGCAAGGCTGCCATTTCTCCAGGGCCTGTCCTGCATTTCTGGTTTTGACACTTTTTGCAGCATGGCCCTTTTGACCGATGGGAAGCGAGACTTCTTTGTAGCGCTGATTAGCCTTTCCAGGTTGCTTGGTTGGCCAAACAGGGCGTATGCGTTTTTTCCTGAATATATTCAGGAAAAAACGCATACGCCCTGTTTGGCCAAGGGCATCATTGTCGACGTTTTACCACTTTTCATGTGCTTTAAAGGCGATTCGAATCTACCTCCTGAAACCTGTTTCCTGCAATCCTGCCTTGCTTTCAAATCCTCTTCGTTGCCTTCCCTCAATATATCTGTGGATGAGAGTTATCATTTATAGCTCTGCGGGTTTGTGAATTGCAGTGTCCCTGAGCTCCATTTTTCAACTGGCTTTTTTGGGAGCTGGCCGCAAAAGCGCGGGATTGCCTCAGGCCCTATTCAGCTTCTGGCCGGCAGGCTGAGCCTGTGGTTAATTCTTCTTCCCGATGGGAAAATAGAGTGACCTGTGCCTGTCCCAACACCAAGATCTAGTCTCTCATTGGTTTCCCCTCTTCCCGTTCATCCTCAGGACAAATTGCAACCTGTAGGGAACAGGAGCTTAAAGGTGCTGATTCTCCAAGTAGGGAGATTGCTAGTAAAGTAGCTGGAAAGGCGAACCCGAGCACAAGGAGATGAGAAATGAGGTGCGTATTAGAAACCTTTCAAAATCACACGGTGTACCATCTTCTGGGTTTCTCATGCATGTTTTCGATGTAGGAAGATGCCCTTGAACCTGGAGATTTGGGACCCATGGGATGGATACCAGGCAGTATTACTTTAAAGGGTCTGCGTTTGCTCACCCAACCTCACCCAACCGTTCAGCCCCAAGAGTGTCCACCCTTATGTCTCATCCAGCTGTGGGTCTAGATATGGTCAATCCAGGTTGCATCAGAGCCTCTGAACGAATTTTGTAATAATTTCTCTCGCTTTCACTGTCTTTGTTTTACGGGTTTTTAAAAGTAATTTATTTTTATAATGGGGTTTAGCTGCTTTTCACGGCTGTGTTTATGCAGCTTTACACCCACTTGACTCACTTCCAGACAGATATCAATACATAGGTTTTAAGATTCTTACTAGTCACATATATTCTTGTGCGGTGAATAGGGGGTGTTGAGTCCAGTTCACTGAGCAAGGAGTAGGTCTTGTCTATTACATATTGGGTGTATGGAACGGTATCTGAGCGAATTTGAAACCCTTGTTTTATGCCTCACCCCACCTCACCTTTCCCGTTAAGCAGCCATAGTGTGTTTTCTAAACGTGTGACTCTGTTCTGTTTTGTAATTCAGTTCAAGTGTAGCGGTTTTTACATTCCCTCTCTAAGTGATAGCTTATGATAAGTGTCTTTTTCTGTGTGACTTATTTCACTTAGAATCATCGTACCTAAATCCACTCATCTTGCTTCTACTAGCGTTATGACATTGATTTCATGTCTGAGTGATATTCCATTGTACATAAGGACCACAACTTCTTTATCCATTTTTCTCTTTCCTGGGATATTTAAGGTGTCATGAAGTGGAGGTTCTTGTCAACAGAGCAGCCCTAAACTTTGGGGTACCTGTGTCTTGCTGATTTTTAGTTTTCCCAATTTATACGCCCATGAGAGGACGTGCCCTATGCTCCCTAAGCTGTGTTTTTTCGATGTTTCAGGACACACCGTACACTTCTCCAGAGTGGCTGTTGGCAATTTACATCCCGCCCATCAGCGTAGCAAGGCTGCCATTTCTCCATGGCCTGTCCTGCATTTCTGGTTTTGACACTTTTTGCAGCATGGCCCTTTTGACCGATGGAAACGAGACTTCTTTGTAGCGCTGATTAGCCTTTCCAGGTTGCTTGGTTGGCCAAAAAGGGCGTATGCGTTTTTTCCTGAATATATTCAGGAAAAAACGCATACGCCCTGTTTGGCCAAGGGCATTATTGTCGACGTTTTACCACTTTTCATGTGCTTTTAAGGCGATTTGAATCTACCTCCTGAAACCTGTTTCCTGCAATTCTGCCTTGCTTTCAAATCCTCTTCGTTGCCTTCCCTCAATATATCTGTGGATGAGAGTTATCATTTATAGCTCTGCGGGTTTGTGAATTGCAGTGTCCCTGAGCTCCATTTTTCAACTGGCTTTTTTGGGAGCTGGCCGCAAAAGCGCGGAATTGCCTCAGGCCCTATTCTGCTTCTGGGCAGCAGGCTGAGCCTGTGGTTAATTCTTCTTACCGATGGGAAAATAGAGTGAGCTGTGCCTGTCCCAACACCTATATCTAGTCTCTCATTGGTTGCCCCTCTTCCCGTTCATCCTCAGGACAAATTGCAACCTGTAGGGAACAGGAGCTTAAAGGTGCTGATTCTCCAAGTAGGGAGATTTCTAGTAAAATAGCTGGAAAGGCGAACCCGAGCACAAGGAGATGAGAAATGAGGTGCGTATTAGAAACCTTTGAAAATCACACGGTGTACCATCTTCTGGGTTTCTCATGCATGTTTTCGATGTAGGAAGATGCCCTTGAACCTGGAGATTTGGGACCCATGGGATGGGTACCAGGCAGTATTACTTTAAAGGGTCTGCGTTTGCTCACCCAACCTCACCCAACCTTTCAGCCCCAAGAGTGTCCACCCTTATGTCTCATCCAGCTGTGGGTCTAGATATGGTCAATCCAGGTTGCATCACAGCCTCTGAACGAATTTTGTAAGAATTTCTCTCTCTTTCACTGTCTTTGTTTTACGGGTTTTTAAAAGTAATTTATTTTTATAATGGGGTTTAGCTGCTTTTCACGGCTGTGTTTATGCAGCTTTACACCCACTTGACCCACTTCCTGACAGATATCAATACATAGGTTTTAAGATTCTTACTAGTCACATATATTCTTGTGCGGTGAATAGGGGGTGTTGAGTCCTGTTCACTGAGCAAGGCGTAGGTCTTGTCTATTACATATTGGGTGTATGGAACGGTATCTGAGCGAATTTGAAACCCTTGTTTTATGCCTCACCCCACCTCACCTTTCCCGTTAAGCAGCCATAGTGTGTTTTCTAAACGTGTGACTCTGTTCTGTTTTGTAATTCAGTTCAAGTGTAGCGGTTTTTACATTCCCTCTATAAGTGATAGCTTATGATAAGTGTCTTTTTCTGTGTGACTTATTTCACTTAGAATCGTCGTACCTAAATCCACTCATCTTGCTTCTACTAGCCTTATGACATTGATTTCATGTCTGAGTGATATTCCATTGTACATAAGGACCACAACTTCTTTATCCATTTTTCTCTTTCCTGGGATATTTAAGGTGTCATGAAGTGGAGGTTCTTGTCAACAGAGCAGCCCTAAACTTTGGGGTGCCTGTGTCTTGCTGATTTTTAGTTATCCCAATCTATACGCCCATGAGAGGACGTGCCCTATGCTCCCTAAGCTGTGTTTTTTCGATGTTTCAGGACACACCTTACACTTCTCCAGAGTGGCTGTTGGCAATTTACATCCCGCCCATCAGCGTAGCAAGGCTGCCATTTCTCCATGGCCTGTCCTGCATTTCTGGTTTTGACACTTTTTGCAGCATGGCCCTTTTGACCGATGGGAAGCGAGACTTCTTTGTAGCGCTGATTAGCCTTTCCAGGTTGCTTGGTTGGCCAAACAGGGCGTATGCGTTTTTTCCTGAATATATTCAGGAAAAAACGCATACGCCCTGTTTGGCCAAGGGCATTATTGTCGACGTTTTACCACTTTTCATGTGCTTTTAATGCGATTTGAATCTACCTCCTGAAACCTGTTTCCTGCAATTCTGCCTTGCTTTCAAATCCTCTTCGTTGCCTTCCCTCAATATATCTGTGGATGAGAGTTATCATTTATAGCTCTGCGGGTTTGTGAATTGCAGTGTCCCTGAGTTCCATTTTTCAACTGGCTTTTTTGGGAGCTGGCCGCAAAAGCGCGGAATTGCCTCAGGCCCTATTCTGCTTCTGGGCGGCAGGCTGAGCCTGTGGTTAATTCTTCTTACCGATGGGAAAATAGAGTGAGCTGTGCCTGTCCCAACACCTACATCTAGTCTCTCATTGGTTGCCCCTCTTCCCGTTCATCCTCAGGACAAATTGCAACCTGTAGGGAACAGGAGCTTAAAGGTGCTGATTCTCCAAGTAGGGAGATTGCTAGTAAAGTAGCTGGAAAGGTGAACCCGAGCACAAGGAGATGAGAAATGAGGTGCGTATTAGAAACCTTTCAAAATCACACGGTGTACCATCTTCTGGGTTTCTCATGCATGTTTTCGATGTAGGAAGATGCCCTTGAACCTGGAGATTTGGGACCCATGGGATGGGTACCAGGCAGTATTACTTTAAAGGGTCTGCGTTTGCTCACCCAACCTCACCTCAACCTTTCAGCCCCAAGAGTGTCCACCCTTATGTCTCATCCAGCTGTGGGTCTAGATATGGTCAATCCAGGTTGCATCACAGCCTCTGAACGAATTTTGTAAGAATTTCTCTCTCTTTCACTGTCTTTGTTTTACGGGTTTTTAAAAGTAATTTATTTTTATAATGGGGTTTAGCTGCTTTTCACGGCTGTGTTTATGCGGCTTTACACCCACTTGACTCACTTCCAGACAGATATCAATACATAGGTTTTAAGATTCTTACTAGTCACATATATTCTTGTGCGGTGAATAGGGGGTGTTGAGTCCTGTTCACTGAGCAAGGAGTAGGTCTTGTCTATTACATATTGGGTGTATGGAACGGTATCTGAGCGAATTTGAAACCCTTGTTTTATGCATCACCCCACCTCACCTTTTCCGTTAACAAGCCATAGTGTGTTTTCTAAACGTGTGACTCTGTTCTGTTTTGTAATTCAGTTCAAGTGTAGCGGTTTTTACATTCCCTCTATAAGTGATAGCTTATGATAAGTGTCTTTTTCTGTGTGACTTATTTCACTTAGAATCGTCGTACCTAAATCCACTCATCTTGCTTCTACTAGCCTTATGACATTGATTTCATGTCTGAGTGATATTCCATTGTACATAAGGACCACAACTTCTTTATCCATTTTTCTCTTTCCTGGGATATTTAAGGTGTCATGAAGTGGAGGTTCTTGTCAACAGAGCAGCCCTAAACTTTGGGGTGCCTGTGTCTTGCTGATTTTTAGTTTTCCCAATTTATACGCCCATGAGAGGACGTGCCCTATGCTCCTAGAGCTGTGTTTTTCGATGTTTCAGGACACACCTTACACTTCTCCAGAGTGGCTGTTGGCAATTTACATCCCGCCCATCAGCGTAGCAAGGCTGCCATTTCTCCAGGGCCTGTCCTGCATTTCTGGTTTTGACACTTTTTGCAGCATGGCCCTTTTGACCGATGGGAAGCGAGACTTCTTTGTAGCGCTGATTAGCCTTTCCAGGTTGCTTGGTTGGCCAAACAGGGCGTATGCGTTTTTTCCTGAATATATTCAGGAAAAAACGCATACGCCCTGTTTGGCCAAGGGCATCATTGTCGACGTTTTACCACTTTTCATGTGCTTTAAAGGCGATTCGAATCTACCTCCTGAAACCTGTTTCCTGCAATCCTGCCTTGCTTTCAAATCCTCTTCGTTGCCTTCCCTCAATATATCTGTGGATGAGAGTTATCATTTATAGCTCTGCGGGTTTGTGAATTGCAGTGTCCCTGAGCTCCATTTTTCAACTGGCTTTTTTGGGAGCTGGCCGCAAAAGCGCGGGATTGCCTCAGGCCCTATTCAGCTTCTGGCCGGCAGGCTGAGCCTGTGGTTAATTCTTCTTCCCGATGGGAAAATAGAGTGACCTGTGCCTGTCCCAACACCAAGATCTAGTCTCTCATTGGTTTCCCCTCTTCCCGTTCATCCTCAGGACAAATTGCAACCTGTAGGGAACAGGAGCTTAAAGGTGCTGATTCTCCAAGTAGGGAGATTGCTAGTAAAGTAGCTGGAAAGGCAAACCCGAGCACAAGGAGATGAGAAATGAGGTGCGTATTAGAAACCTTTCAAAATCACACGGTGTACCATCTTCTGGGTTTCTCATGCATGTTTTCGATGTAGGAAGATGCCCTTGAACCTGGAGATTTGGGACCCATGGGATGGATACCAGGCAGTATTACTTTAAAGGGTCTGCGTTTGCTCACCCAACCTCACCCAACCGTTCAGCCCCAAGAGTGTCCACCCTTATGTCTCATCCAGCTGTGGGTCTAGATATGGTCAATCCAGGTTGCATCAGAGCCTCTGAACGAATTTTGTAATAATTTCTCTCGCTTTCACTGTCTTTGTTTTACGGGTTTTTAAAAGTAATTTATTTTTATAATGGGGTTTAGCTGCTTTTCACGGCTGTGTTTATGCAGCTTTACACCCACTTGACTCACTTCCAGACAGATATCAATACATAGGTTTTAAGATTCTTACTAGTCACATATATTCTTGTGCGGTGAATAGGGGGTGTTGAGTCCAGTTCACTGAGCAAGGAGTAGGTCTTGTCTATTACATATTGGGTGTATGGAACGGTATCTGAGCGAATTTGAAACCCTTGTTTTATGCCTCACCCCACCTCACCTTTCCCGTTAAGCAGCCATAGTGTGTTTTCTAAACGTGTGACTCTGTTCTGTTTTGTAATTCAGTTCAAGTGTAGCGGTTTTTACATTCCCTCTCTAAGTGATAGCTTATGATAAGTGTCTTTTTCTGTGTGACTTATTTCACTTAGAATCATCGTACCTAAATCCACTCATCTTGCTTCTACTAGCGTTATGACATTGATTTCATGTCTGAGTGATATTCCATTGTACATAAGGACCACAACTTCTTTATCCATTTTTCTCTTTCCTGGGATATTTAAGGTGTCATGAAGTGGAGGTTCTTGTCAACAGAGCAGCCCTAAACTTTGGGGTACCTGTGTCTTGCTGATTTTTAGTTTTCCCAATTTATACGCCCATGAGAGGACGTGCCCTATGCTCCCTAAGCTGTGTTTTTTCGATGTTTCAGGACACACCGTACACTTCTCCAGAGTGGCTGTTGGCAATTTACATCCCGCCCATCAGCGTAGCAAGGCTGCCATTTCTCCATGGCCTGTCCTGCATTTCTGGTTTTGACACTTTTTGCAGCATGGCCCTTTTGACCGATGGAAACGAGACTTCTTTGTAGCGCTGATTAGCCTTTCCAGGTTGCTTGGTTGGCCAAAAAGGGCGTATGCGTTTTTTCCTGAATATATTCAGGAAAAAACGCATACGCCCTGTTTGGCCAAGGGCATTATTGTCGACGTTTTACCACTTTTCATGTGCTTTTAAGGCGATTTGAATCTACCTCCTGAAACCTGTTTCCTGCAATTCTGCCTTGCTTTCAAATCCTCTTCGTTGCCTTCCCTCAATATATCTGTGGATGAGAGTTATCATTTATAGCTCTGCGGGTTTGTGAATTGCAGTGTCCCTGAGCTCCATTTTTCAACTGGCTTTTTTGGGAGCTGGCCGCAAAAGCGCGGAATTGCCTAAGGCCCTATTCTGCTTCTGGGCGGCAGGCTGAGCCTGTGGTTAATTCTTCTTACCGATGGGAAAATAGAGTGAGCTGTGCCTGTCCCAACACCTATATCTAGTCTCTCATTGGTTGCCCCTCTTCCCGTTCATCCTCAGGACAAATTGCAACCTGTAGGGAACAGGAGCTTAAAGGTGCTGATTCTCCAAGTAGGGAGATTTCTAGTAAAATAGCTGGAAAGGCGAACCCGAGCACAAGGAGATGAGAAATGAGGTGCGTATTAGAAACCTTTGAAAATCACACGGTGTACCATCTTCTGGGTTTCTCATGCATGTTTTCGATGTAGGAAGATGCCCTTGAACCTGGAGATTTGGGACCCATGGGATGGGTACCAGGCAGTATTACTTTAAAGGGTCTGCGTTTGCTCACCCAACCTCACCCAACCTTTCAGCCCCAAGAGTGTCCACCCTTATGTCTCATCCAGCTGTGGGTCTAGATATGGTCAATCCAGGTTGCATCACAGCCTCTGAACGAATTTTGTAAGAATTTCTCTCTCTTTCACTGTCTTTGTTTTACGGGTTTTTAAAAGTAATTTATTTTTATAATGGGGTTTAGCTGCTTTTCACGGCTGTGTTTATGCAGCTTTACACCCACTTGACCCACTTCCTGACAGATATCAATACATAGGTTTTAAGATTCTTACTAGTCACATATATTCTTGTGCGGTGAATAGGGGGTGTTGAGTCCTGTTCACTGAGCAAGGCGTAGGTCTTGTCTATTACATATTGGGTGTATGGAACGGTATCTGAGCGAATTTGAAACCCTTGTTTTATGCCTCACCCCACCTCACCTTTCCCGTTAAGCAGCCATAGTGTGTTTTCTAAACGTGTGACTCTGTTCTGTTTTGTAATTCAGTTCAAGTGTAGCGGTTTTTACATTCCCTCTATAAGTGATAGCTTATGATAAGTGTCTTTTTCTGTGTGACTTATTTCACTTAGAATCGTCGTACCTAAATCCACTCATCTTGCTTCTACTAGCCTTATGACATTGATTTCATGTCTGAGTGATATTCCATTGTACATAAGGACCACAACTTCTTTATCCATTTTTCTCTTTCCTGGGATATTTAAGGTGTCATGAAGTGGAGGTTCTTGTCAACAGAGCAGCCCTAAACTTTGGGGTGCCTGTGTCTTGCTGATTTTTAGTTATCCCAATCTATACGCCCATGAGAGGACGTGCCCTATGCTCCCTAAGCTGTGTTTTTTCGATGTTTCAGGACACACCTTACACTTCTCCAGAGTGGCTTTTGGCAATTTACATCCCGCCCATCAGCGTAGCAAGGCTGCCATTTCTCCATGGCCTGTCCTGCATTTCTGGTTTTGACACTTTTTGCAGCATGGCCCTTTTGACCGATGGGAAGCGAGACTTCTTTGTAGCGCTGATTAGCCTTTCCAGGTTGCTTGGTTGGCCAAACAGGGCGTATGCGTTTTTTCCTGAATATATTCAGGAAAAAACGCATACGCCCTGTTTGGCCAAGGGCATTATTGTCGACGTTTTACCACTTTTCATGTGCTTTTAAGGCGATTTGAATCTACCTCCTGAAACCTGTTTCCTGCAATTCTGCCTTGCTTTCAAATCCTCTTCGTTGCCTTCCCTCAATATATCTGTGGATGAGAGTTATCATTTATAGCTCTGCGGGTTTGTGAATTGCAGTGTCCCTGAGCTCCATTTTTCAACTGGCTTTTTTGGGAGCTGGCCGCAAAAGCGCGGAATTGCCTCAGGCCCTATTCTGCTTCTGGGCGGCAGGCTGAGCCTGTGGTTAATTCTTCTTACCGATGGGAAAATAGAGTGAGCTGTGCCTGTCCCAACACCTACATCTAGTCTCTCATTGGTTGCCCCTCTTCCCGTTCATCCTCAGGACAAATTGCAACCTGTAGGGAACAGGAGCTTAAAGGTGCTGATTCTCCAAGTAGGGAGATTGCTAGTAAAGTAGCTGGAAAGGTGAACCCGAGCACAAGGAGATGAGAAATGAGGTGCGTATTAGAAACCTTTCAAAATCACACGGTGTACCATCTTCTGGGTTTCTCATGCATGTTTTCGATGTAGGAAGATGCCCTTGAACCTGGAGATTTGGGACCCATGGGATGGGTACCAGGCAGTATTACTTTAAAGGGTCTGCGTTTGCTCACCCAACCTCACCCAACCTTTCAGCCCCAAGAGTGTCCACCCTTATGTCTCATCCAGCTGTGGGTCTAGATATGGTCAATCCAGGTTGCATCACAGCCTCTGAACGAATTTTGTAAGAATTTCTCTCTCTTTCACTGTCTTTGTTTTACGGGTTTTTAAAAGTAATTTATTTTTATAATGGGGTTTAGCTGCTTTTCACGGCTGTGTTTATGCGGCTTTACACCCACTTGACTCACTTCCAGACAGATATCAATACATAGGTTTTAAGATTCTTACTAGTCACATATATTCTTGTGCGGTGAATAGGGGGTGTTGAGTCCTGTTCACTGAGCAAGGAGTAGGTCTTGTCTATTACATATTGGGTGTATGGAACGGTATCTGAGCGAATTTGAAACCCTTGTTTTATGCCTCACCCCACCTCACCTTTCCCGTTAAGCAGCCATAGTGTGTTTTCTAAACGTGTGACTCTGTTCTGTTTTGTAATTCAGTTCAAGTGTAGCGGTTTTTACATTCCCTCTATAAGTGATAGCTTATGATAAGTGTCTTTTTCTGTGTGACTTATTTCACTTAGAATCGTCGTACCTAAATCCACTCATCTTGCTTCTACTAGCCTTATGACATTGATTTCATGTCTGAGTGATATTCCATTGTACATAAGGACCACAACTTCTTTATCCATTTTTCTCTTTCCTGGGATATTTAAGGTGTCATGAAGTGGAGGTTCTTGTCAACAGAGCATCCCTAAACTTTGGGGTGCCTGTGTCTTGCTGATTTTTAGTTTTCCCAATTTATACGCCCATGAGAGGACGTGCCCTATGCTCCTAGAGCTGTGTTTTTTCGATGTTTCAGGACACACCTTACACTTCTCCAGAGTGGCTGTTGGCAATTTACATCCCGCCCATCAGCGTAGCAAGGCTGCCATTTCTCCAGGGCCTGTCCTGCATTTCTGGTTTTGACACTTTTTGCAGCATGGCCCTTTTGACCGATGGGAAGCGAGACTTCTTTGTAGCGCTGATTAGCCTTTCCAGGTTGCTTGGTTGGCCAAACAGGGCGTATGCGTTTTTTCCTGAATATATTCAGGAAAAAACGCATACGCCCTGTTTGGCCAAGGGCATCATTGTCGACGTTTTACCACTTTTCATGTGCTTTAAAGGCGATTCGAATCTACCTCCTTAAACCTGTTTCCTGCAATCCTGCCTTGCTTTCAAATCCTCTTCGTTGCCTTCCCTCAATATATCTGTGGATGAGAGTTATCATTTATAGCTCTGCGGGTTTGTGAATTGCAGTGTCCCTGAGCTCCATTTTTCAACTGGCTTTTTTGGGAGCTGGCCGCAAAAGCGCGGGATTGCCTCAGGCCCTATTCAGCTTCTGGCCGGCAGGCTGAGCCTGTGGTTAATTCTTCTTCCCGATGGGAAAATAGAGTGACCTGTGCCTGTCCCAACACCAAGATCTAGTCTCTCATTGGTTTCCCCTCTTCCCGTTCATCCTCAGGACAAATTGCAACCTGTAGGGAACAGGAGCTTAAAGGTGCTGATTCTCCAAGTAGGGAGATTGCTAGTAAAGTAGCTGGAAAGGCAAACCCGAGCACAAGGAGATGAGAAATGAGGTGCGTATTAGAAACCTTTCAAAATCACACGGTGTACCATCTTCTGGGTTTCTCATGCATGTTTTCGATGTAGGAAGATGCCCTTGAACCTGGAGATTTGGGACCCATGGGATGGATACCAGGCAGTATTACTTTAAAGGGTCTGCGTTTGCTCACCCAACCTCACCCAACCGTTCAGCCCCAAGAGTATCCACCCTTATGTCTCATCCAGCTGTGGGTCTAGATATGGTCAATCCAGGTTGCATCAGAGCCTCTGAACGAATTTTGTAATAATTTCTCTCGCTTTCACTGTCTTTGTTTTACGGGTTTTTAAAAGTAATTTATTTTTATAATGGGGTTTAGCTGCTTTTCACGGCTGTGTTTATGCAGCTTTACACCCACTTGACTCACTTCCAGACAGATATCAATACATAGGTTTTAAGATTCTTACTAGTCACATATATTCTTGTGCGGTGAATAGGGGGTGTTGAGTCCAGTTCACTGAGCAAGGAGTAGGTCTTGTCTATTACATATTGGGTGTATGGAACGGTATCTGAGCGAATTTGAAACCCTTGTTTTATGCCTCACCCCACCTCACCTTTCCCGTTAAGCAGCCATAGTGTGTTTTCTAAACGTGTGACTCTGTTCTGTTTTGTAATTCAGTTCAAGTGTAGCGGTTTTTACATTCCCTCTCTAAGTGATAGCTTATGATAAGTGTCTTTTTCTGTGTGACTTATTTCACTTAGAATCATCGTACCTAAATCCACTCATCTTGCTTCTACTAGCGTTATGACATTGATTTCATGTCTGAGTGATATTCCATTGTACATAAGGACCACAACTTCTTTATCCATTTTTCTCTTTCCTGGGATATTTAAGGTGTCATGAAGTGGAGGTTCTTGTCAACAGAGCAGCCCTAAACTTTGGGGTACCTGTGTCTTGCTGATTTTTAGTTTTCCCAATTTATACGCCCATGAGAGGACGTGCCCTATGCTCCCTAAGCTGTGTTTTTTCGATGTTTCAGGACACACCGTACACTTCTCCAGAGTGGCTGTTGGCAATTTACATCCCGCCCATCAGCGTAGCAAGGCTGCCATTTCTCCATGGCCTGTCCTGCATTTCTGGTTTTGACACTTTTTGCAGCATGGCCCTTTTGACCGATGGAAACGAGACTTCTTTGTAGCGCTGATTAGCCTTTCCAGGTTGCTTGGTTGGCCAAAAAGGGCGTATGCGTTTTTTCCTGAATATATTCAGGAAAAAACGCATACGCCCTGTTTGGCCAAGGGCATTATTGTCGACGTTTTACCACTTTTCATGTGCTTTTAAGGCGATTTGAATCTACCTCCTGAAACCTGTTTCCTGCAATTCTGCCTTGCCTCCAAATCCTCTTCGTTGCCTTCCCTCAATATATCTGTGGATGAGAGTTATCATTTATAGCTCTGCGGGTTTGTGAATTGCAGTGTCCCTGAGCTCCATTTTTCAACTGGCTTTTTTGGGAGCTGGCCGCAAAAGCGCGGAATTGCCTCAGGCCCTATTCTGCTTCTGGGCAGCAGGCTGAGCCTGTGGTTAATTCTTCTTACCGATGGGAAAATAGAGTGAGCTGTGCCTGTCCCAACACCTATATCTAGTCTCTCATTGGTTGCCCCTCTTCCCGTTCATCCTCAGGACAAATTGCAACCTGTAGGGAACAGGAGCTTAAAGGTGCTGATTCTCCAAGTAGGGAGATTTCTAGTAAAATAGCTGGAAAGGCGAACCCGAGCACAAGGAGATGAGAAATGAGGTGCGTATTAGAAACCTTTGAAAATCACACGGTGTACCATCTTCTGGGTTTCTCATGCATGTTTTCGATGTAGGAAGATGCCCTTGAACCTGGAGATTTGGGACCCATGGGATGGGTACCAGGCAGTATTACTTTAAAGGGTCTGCGTTTGCTCACCCAACCTCACCCAACCTTTCAGCCCCAAGAGTGTCCACCCTTATGTCTCATCCAGCTGTGGGTCTAGATATGGTCAATCCAGGTTGCATCACAGCCTCTGAACGAATTTTGTAAGAATTTCTCTCTCTTTCACTGTCTTTGTTTTACGGGTTTTTAAAAGTAATTTATTTTTATAATGGGGTTTAGCTGCTTTTCACGGCTGTGTTTATGCAGCTTTACACCCACTTGACCCACTTCCTGACAGATATCAATACATAGGTTTTAAGATTCTTACTAGTCACATATATTCTTGTGCGGTGAATAGGGGGTGTTGAGTCCTGTTCACTGAGCAAGGCGTAGGTCTTGTCTATTACATATTGGGTGTATGGAACGGTATCTGAGCGAATTTGAAACCCTTGTTTTATGCCTCACCCCACCTCACCTTTCCCGTTAAGCAGCCATAGTGTGTTTTCTAAACGTGTGACTCTGTTCTGTTTTGTAATTCAGTTCAAGTGTAGCGGTTTTTACATTCCCTCTATAAGTGATAGCTTATGATAAGTGTCTTTTTCTGTGTGACTTATTTCACTTAGAATCGTCGTACCTAAATCCACTCATCTTGCTTCTACTAGCCTTATGACATTGATTTCATGTCTGAGTGATATTCCATTGTACATAAGGACCACAACTTCTTTATCCATTTTTCTCTTTCCTGGGATATTTAAGGTGTCATGAAGTGGAGGTTCTTGTCAACAGAGCAGCCCTAAACTTTGGGGTGCCTGTGTCTTGCTGATTTTTAGTTATCCCAATCTATACGCCCATGAGAGGACGTGCCCTATGCTCCCTAAGCTGTGTTTTTTCGATGTTTCAGGACACACCTTACACTTCTCCAGAGTGGCTGTTGGCAATTTACATCCCGCCCATCAGCGTAGCAAGGCTGCCATTTCTCCATGGCCTGTCCTGCATTTCTGGTTTTGACACTTTTTGCAGCATGGCCCTTTTGACCGATGGGAAGCGAGACTTCTTTGTAGCGCTGATTAGCCTTTCCAGGTTGCTTGGTTGGCCAAACAGGGCGTATGCGTTTTTTCCTGAATATATTCAGGAAAAAACGCATACGCCCTGTTTGGCCAAGGGCATTATTGTCGACGTTTTACCACTTTTCATGTGCTTTTAAGGCGATTTGAATCTACCTCCTGAAACCTGTTTCCTGCAATTCTGCCTTGCTTTCAAATCCTCTTCGTTGCCTTCCCTCAATATATCTGTGGATGAGAGTTATCATTTATAGCTCTGCGGGTTTGTGAATTGCAGTGTCCCTGAGCTCCATTTTTCAACTGGCTTTTTTGGGAGCTGGCCGCAAAAGCGCGGAATTGCCTCAGGCCCTATTCTGCTTCTGGGCGGCAGGCTGAGCCTGTGGTTAATTCTTCTTACCGATGGGAAAATAGAGTGAGCTGTGCCTGTCCCAACACCTACATCTAGTCTCTCATTGGTTGCCCCTCTTCCCGTTCATCCTCAGGACAAATTGCAACCTGTAGGGAACAGGAGCTTAAAGGTGCTGATTCTCCAAGTAGGGAGATTGCTAGTAAAGTAGCTGGAAAGGTGAACCCGAACACAAGGAGATGAGAAATGAGGTGCGTATTAGAAACCTTTCAAAATCACACGGTGTACCATCTTCTGGGTTTCTCATGCATGTTTTCGATGTAGGAAGATGCCCTTGAACCTGGAGATTTGGGACCCATGGGATGGGTACCAGGCAGTATTACTTTAAAGGGTCTGCGTTTGCTCACCCAACCTCACCCAACCTCTCAGCCCCAAGAGTGTCCACCCTTATGTCTCATCCAGCTGTGGGTCTAGATATGGTCAATCCAGGTTGCATCACAGCCTCTGAACGAATTTTGTAAGAATTTCTCTCTCTTTCACTGTCTTTGTTTTACGGGTTTTTAAAAGTAATTTATTTTTATAATGGGGTTTAGCTGCTTTTCACAGCTGTGTTTATGCAGCTTTACACCCACTTGACCCACTTCCTGACAGATATCAATACATAGGTTTTAAGATTCTTACTAGTCACATATATTCTTGTGCGGTGAATAGGGGGTGTTGAGTCCTGTTCACTGAGCAAGGCGTAGGTCTTGTCTATTACATATTGGGTGTATGGAACGGTATCTGAGCGAATTTGAAACCCTTGTTTTATGCCTCACCCCACCTCACCTTTCCCGTTAAGCAGCCATAGTGTGTTTTCTAAACGTGTGACTCTGTTCTGTTTTGTGTTTCAGTTCAAGTGTAGCGGTTTTTACATTCCCTCTATAAGTGATAGCTTATGATAAGTGTCTTTTTCTGTGTGACTTATTTCACTTAGAATCGTCGTACCTAAATCCAATCATCTTGCTTCTCCTAGCCTTATGACATTGATTTCATGTCTGAGTGATATTCCATTGTACATAAGGACCACAACTTCTTTATCCATTTTTCTCTTTCCTGGGATATTTAAGGTGTCATGAAGTGGAGGTTCTTGTCAACAGAGCAGCCCTAAACTTTGGGGTGCCTGTGTCTTGCTGATTTTTAGTTATCCCAATCTATACGCCCATGAGAGGACGTGCCCTATGCTCCCTAAGCTGTGTTTTTTCGATGTTTCAGGACACACCTTACACTTCTCCAGAGTGGCTGTTGGCAATTTACATCCCGCCCATCAGCGTAGCAAGGCTGCCATTTCTCCATGGCCTGTCCTGCATTTCTGGTTTTGACACTTTTTGCAGCATGGCCCTTTTGACCGATGGGAAGCGAGACTTCTTTGTAGCGCTGATTAGCCTTTCCAGGTTGCTTGGTTGGCCAAACAGGGCGTATGCGTTTTTTCCTGAATATATTCAGGAAAAAACGCATACGCCCTGTTTGGCCAAGGGCATTATTGTCGACGTTTTACCACTTTTCATGTGCTTTTAAGGCGATTTGAATCTACCTCCTGAAACCTGTTTCCTGCAATTCTGCCTTGCTTTCAAATCCTCTTCGTTGCCTTCCCTCAATATATCTGTGGATGAGAGTTATCATTTATAGCTCTGCGGGTTTGTGAATTGCAGTGTCCCTGAGCTCCATTTTTCAACTGGCTTTTTTGGGAGCTGGCCGCAAAAGCGCGGAATTGCCTCAGGCCCTATTCTGCTTCTGGGCGGCAGGCTGAGCCTGTGGTTAATTCTTCTTACCGATGGGAAAATAGAGTGAGCTGTGCCTGTCCCAACACCTACATCTAGTCTCTCATTGGTTGCCCCTCTTCCCGTTCATCCTCAGGACAAATTGCAACCTGTAGGGAACAGGAGCTTAAAGGTGCTGATTCTCCAAGTAGGGAGATTGCTAGTAAAGTAGCTGGAAAGGTGAACCCGAACACAAGGAGATGAGAAATGAGGTGCGTATTAGAAACCTTTCAAAATCACACGGTGTACCATCTTCTGGGTTTCTCATGCATGTTTTCGATGTAGGAAGATGCCCTTGAACCTGGAGATTTGGGACCCATGGGATGGGTACCAGGCAGTATTACTTTAAAGGGTCTGCGTTTGCTCACCCAACCTCACCCAACCTCTCAGCCCCAAGAGTGTCCACCCTTATGTCTCATCCAGCTGTGGGTCTAGATATGGTCAATCCAGGTTGCATCACAGCCTCTGAACGAATTTTGTAAGAATTTCTCTCTCTTTCACTGTCTTTGTTTTACGGGTTTTTAAAAGTAATTTATTTTTATAATGGGGTTTAGCTGCTTTTCACGGCTGTGTTTATGCGGCTTTACACCCACTTGACTCACTTCCAGACAGATATCAATACATAGGTTTTAAGATTCTTACTAGTCACATATATTCTTGTGCGGTGAATAGGGGGTGTTGAGTCCTGTTCACTGAGCAAGGAGTAGGTCTTGTCTATTACATATTGGGTGTATGGAACGGTATCTGAGCGAATTTGAAACCCTTGTTTTATGCCTCACCCCACCTCACCTTTCCCGTTAAGCAGCCATAGTGTGTTTTCTAAACGTGTGACTCTGTTCTGTTTTGTAATTCAGTTCAAGTGTAGCGGTTTTTACATTCCCTCTATAAGTGATAGCTTATGATAAGTGTCTTTTTCTGTGTGACTTATTTCACTTAGAATCGTCGTACCTAAATCCACTCATCTTGCTTCTACTAGCCTTATGACATTGATTTCATGTCTGAGTGATATTCCATTGTACATAAGGACCACAAATTCTTTATCCATTTTTCTCTTTCCTGGGATATTTAAGGTGTCATGAAGTGGAGGTTCTTGTCAACAGAGCAGCCCTAAACTTTGGGGTGCCTGTGTCTTGCTGATTTTTAGTTTTCCCAATTTATACGCCCATGAGAGGACGTGCCCTATGCTCCCTAAGCTGTGTTTTTTCGATGTTTCAGGACACACCTTACACTTCTCCAGAGTGGCTGTTGGCAATTTACATCCCGCCCATCAGCGTAGCAAGGCTGCCATTTCTCCAGGGCCTGTCCTGCATTTCTGGTTTTGACACTTTTTGCAGCATGGCCCTTTTGACCGATGGGAAGCGAGACTTCTTTGTAGCGCTGATTAGCCTTTCCAGGTTGCTTGGTTGGCCAAACAGGGCGTATGCGTTTTTTCCTGAATATATTCAGGAAAAAACGCATACGCCCTGTTTGGCCAAGGGCATCATTGTCGACGTTTTACCACTTTTCATGTGCTTTAAAGGCGATTCGAATCTACCTCCTGAAACCTGTTTCCTGCAATCCTGCCTTGCTTTCAAATCCTCTTCGTTGCCTTCCCTCAATATATCTGTGGATGAGAGTTATCATTTATAGCTCTGCGGGTTTGTGAATTGCAGTGTCCCTGAGCTCCATTTTTCAACTGGCTTTTTTGGGAGCTGGCCGCAAAAGCGCGGGATTGCCTCAGGCCCTATTCAGCTTCTGGCCGGCAGGCTGAGCCTGTGGTTAATTCTTCTTCCCGATGGGAAAATAGAGTGACCTGTGCCTGTCCCAACACCAAGATCTAGTCTCTCATTGGTTTCCCCTCTTCCCGTTCATCCTCAGGACAAATTGCAACCTGTAGGGAACAGGAGCTTAAAGGTGCTGATTCTCCAAGTAGGGAGATTGCTAGTAAAGTAGCTGGAAAGGCGAACCCGAGCACAAGGAGATGAGAAATGAGGTGCGTATTAGAAACCTTTCAAAATCACACGGTGTACCATCTTCTGGGTTTCTCATGCATGTTTTCGATGTAGGAAGATGCCCTTGAACCTGGAGATTTGGGACCCATGGGATGGATACCAGGCAGTATTACTTTAAAGGGTCTGCGTTTGCTCACCCAACCTCACCCAACCGTTCAGCCCCAAGAGTGTCCACCCTTATGTCTCATCCAGCTGTGGGTCTAGATATGGTCAATCCAGGTTGCATCAGAGCCTCTGAACGAATTTTGTAATAATTTCTCTCGCTTTCACTGTCTTTGTTTTACGGGTTTTTAAAAGTAATTTATTTTTATAATGGGGTTTAGCTGCTTTTCACAGCTGTGTTTATGCAGCTTTACACCCACTTGACTCACTTCCAGACAGATATCAATACATAGGTTTTAAGATTCTTACTAGTCACATATATTCTTGTGCGGTGAATAGGGGGTGTTGAGTCCAGTTCACTGAGCAAGGAGTAGGTCTTGTCTATTACATATTGGGTGTATGGAACGGTATCTGAGCGAATTTGAAACCCTTGTTTTATGCCTCACCCCACCTCACCTTTCCCGTTAAGCAGCCATAGTGTGTTTTCTAAACGTGTGACTCTGTTCTGTTTTGTAATTCAGTTCAAGTGTAGCGGTTTTTACATTCCCTCTCTAAGTGATAGCTTATGATAAGTGTCTTTTTCTGTGTGACTTATTTCACTTAGAATCATCGTACCTAAATCCACTCATCTTGCTTCTACTAGCGTTATGACATTGATTTCATGTCTGAGTGATATTCCATTGTACATAAGGACCACAACTTCTTTATCCATTTTTCTCTTTCCTGGGATATTTAAGGTGTCATGAAGTGGAGGTTCTTGTCAACAGAGCAGCCCTAAACTTTGGGGTACCTGTGTCTTGCTGATTTTTAGTTTTCCCAATTTATACGCCCATGAGAGGACGTGCCCTATGCTCCCTAAGCTGTGTTTTTTCGATGTTTCAGGACACACCGTACACTTCTCCAGAGTGGCTGTTGGCAATTTACATCCCGCCCATCAGCGTAGCAAGGCTGCCATTTCTCCATGGCCTGTCCTGCATTTCTGGTTTTGACACTTTTTGCAGCATGGCCCTTTTGACCGATGGAAACGAGACTTCTTTGTAGCGCTGATTAGCCTTTCCAGGTTGCTTGGTTGGCCAAAAAGGGCGTATGCGTTTTTTCCTGAATATATTCAGGAAAAAACGCATACGCCCTGTTTGGCCAAGGGCATTATTGTCGACGTTTTACCACTTTTCATGTGCTTTTAAGGCGATTTGAATCTACCTCCTGAAACCTGTTTCCTGCAATTCTGCCTTGCTTTCAAATCCTCTTCGTTGCCTTCCCTCAATATATCTGTGGATGAGAGTTATCATTTATAGCTCTGCGGGTTTGTGAATTGCAGTGTCCCTGAGCTCCATTTTTCAACTGGCTTTTTTGGGAGCTGGCCGCAAAAGCGCGGAATTGCCTCAGGCCCTATTCTGCTTCTGGGCGGCAGGCTGAGCCTGTGGTTAATTCTTCTTACCGATGGGAAAATAGAGTGAGCTGTGCCTGTCCCAACACCTACATCTAGTCTCTCATTGGTTGCCCCTCTTCCCGTTCATCCTCAGGACAAATTGCAACCTGTAGGGAACAGGAGCTTAAAGGTGCTGATTCTCCAAGTAGGGAGATTGCTAGTAAAGTAGCTGGAAAGGTGAACCCGAGCACAAGGAGATGAGAAATGAGGTGCGTATTAGAAACCTTTCAAAATCACACGGTGTACCATCTTCTGGGTTTCTCATGCATGTTTTCGATGTAGGAAGATGCCCTTGAACCTGGAGATTTGGGACCCATGGGATGGGTACCAGGCAGTATTACTTTAAAGGGTCTGCGTTTGCTCACCCAACCTCACCCAACCTTTCAGCCCCAAGAGTGTCCACCCTTATGTCTCATCCAGCTGTGGGTCTAGATATGGTCAATCCAGGTTGCATCACAGCCTCTGAACGAATTTTGTAAGAATTTCTCTCTCTTTCACTGTCTTTGTTTTACGGGTTTTTAAAAGTAATTTATTTTTATAATGGGGTTTAGCTGCTTTTCACGGCTGTGTTTATGCGGCTTTACACCCACTTGACTCACTTCCAGACAGATATCAATACATAGGTTTTAAGATTCTTACTAGTCACATATATTCTTGTGCGGTGAATAGGGGGTGTTGAGTCCTGTTCACTGAGCAAGGCGTAGGTCTTGTCTATTACATATTGGGTGTATGGAACGGTATCTGAGCGAATTTGAAACCCTTGTTTTATGCCTCACCCCACCTCACCTTTCCCGTTAAGCAGCCATAGTGTGTTTTCTAAACGTGTGACTCTGTTCTGTTTTGTAATTCAGTTCAAGTGTAGCGGTTTTTACATTCCCTCTATAAGTGATAGCTTATGATAAGTGTCTTTTTCTGTGTGACTTATTTCACTTAGAATCGTCGTACCTAAATCCACTCATCTTGCTTCTACTAGCCTTATGACATTGATTTCATGTCTGAGTGATATTCCATTGTACATAAGGACCACAACTTCTTTATCCATTTTTCTCTTTCCTGGGATATTTAAGGTGTCATGAAGTGGAGGTTCTTGTCAACAGAGCAGCCCTAAACTTTGGGGTGCCTGTGTCTTGCTGATTTTTAGTTATCCCAATCTATACGCCCATGAGAGGACGTGCCCTATGCTCCCTAAGCTGTGTTTTTTCGATGTTTCAGGACACACCTTACACTTCTCCAGAGTGGCTGTTGGCAATTTACATCCCGCCCATCAGCGTAGCAAGGCTTCCATTTCTCCAGGGCCTGTCCTGCATTTCTGGTTTTGACACTTTTTGCAGCATGGCCCTTTTGACCGATGGGAAGCGAGACTTCTTTGTAGCGCTGATTAGCCTTTCCAGGTTGCTTGGTTGGCCAAACAGGGCGTATGCGTTTTTTCCTGAATATATTCAGGAAAAAACGCATACGCCCTGTTTGGCCAAGGGCATCATTGTCGACGTTTTACCACTTTTCATGTGCTTTAAAGGCGATTCGAATCTACCTCCTGAAACCTGTTTCCTGCAATCCTGCCTTGCTTTCAAATCCTCTTCGTTGCCTTCCCTCAATATATCTGTGGATGAGAGTTATCATTTATAGCTCTGCGGGTTTGTGAATTGCAGTGTCCCTGAGCTCCATTTTTCAACTGGCTTTTTTGGGAGCTGGCCGCAAAAGCGCGGGATTGCCTCAGGCCCTATTCAGCTTCTGGCCGGCAGGCTGAGCCTGTGGTTAATTCTTCTTCCCGATGGGAAAATAGAGTGACCTGTGCCTGTCCCAACACCAAGATCTAGTCTCTCATTGGTTTCCCCTCTTCCCGTTCATCCTCAGGACAAATTGCAACCTGTAGGGAACAGGAGCTTAAAGGTGCTGATTCTCCAAGTAGGGAGATTGCTAGTAAAGTAGCTGGAAAGGCGAACCCGAGCACAAGGAGATGAGAAATGAGGTGCGTATTAGAAACCTTTCAAAATCACACGGTGTACCATCTTCTGGGTTTCTCATGCATGTTTTCGATGTAGGAAGATGCCCTTGAACCTGGAGATTTGGGACCCATGGGATGGATACCAGGCAGTATTACTTTAAAGGGTCTGCGTTTGCTCACCCAACCTCACCCAACCGTTCAGCCCCAAGAGTGTCCACCCTTATGTCTCATCCAGCTGTGGGTCTAGATATGGTCAATCCAGGTTGCATCAGAGCCTCTGAACGAATTTTGTAATAATTTCTCTCGCTTTCACTGTCTTTGTTTTACGGGTTTTTAAAAGTAATTTATTTTTATAATGGGGTTTAGCTGCTTTTCACGGCTGTGTTTATGCAGCTTTACACCCACTTGACTCACTTCCAGACAGATATCAATACATAGGTTTTAAGATTCTTACTAGTCACATATATTCTTGTGCGGTGAATAGGGGGTGTTGAGTCCAGTTCACTGAGCAAGGAGTAGGTCTTGTCTATTACATATTGGGTGTATGGAACGGTATCTGAGCGAATTTGAAACCCTTGTTTTATGCCTCACCCCACCTCACCTTTCCCGTTAAGCAGCCATAGTGTGTTTTCTAAACGTGTGACTCTGTTCTGTTTTGTAATTCAGTTCAAGTGTAGCGGTTTTTACATTCCCTCTCTAAGTGATAGCTTATGATAAGTGTCTTTTTCTGTGTGACTTATTTCACTTAGAATCATCGTACCTAAATCCACTCATCTTGCTTCTACTAGCGTTATGACATTGATTTCATATCTGAGTGATATTCCATTGTACATAAGGACCACAACTTCTTTATCCATTTTTCTCTTTCCTGGGATATTTAAGGTGTCATGAAGTGGAGGTTCTTGTCAACAGAGCAGCCCTAAACTTTGGGGTACCTGTGTCTTGCTGATTTTTAGTTTTCCCAATTTATACGCCCATGAGAGGACGTGCCCTATGCTCCCTAAGCTGTGTTTTTTCGATGTTTCAGGACACACCGTACACTTCTCCAGAGTGGCTGTTGGCAATTTACATCCCGCCCATCAGCGTAGCAAGGCTGCCATTTCTCCATGGCCTGTCCTGCATTTCTGGTTTTGACACTTTTTGCAGCATGGCCCTTTTGACCGATGGAAACGAGACTTCTTTGTAGCGCTGATTAGCCTTTCCAGGTTGCTTGGTTGGCCAAAAAGGGCGTATGCGTTTTTTCCTGAATATATTCAGGAAAAAACGCATACGCCCTGTTTGGCCAAGGGCATTATTGTCGACGTTTTACCACTTTTCATGTGCTTTTAAGGCGATTTGAATCTACCTCCTGAAACCTGTTTCCTGCAATTCTGCCTTGCTTTCAAATCCTCTTCGTTGCCTTCCCTCAATATATCTGTGGATGAGAGTTATCATTTATAGCTCTGCGGGTTTGTGAATTGCAGTGTCCCTGAGCTCCATTTTTCAACTGGCTTTTTTGGGAGCTGGCCGCAAAAGCGCGGAATTGCCTCAGGCCCTATTCTGCTTCTGGGCGGCAGGCTGAGCCTGTGGTTAATTCTTCTTACCGATGGGAAAATAGAGTGAGCTGTGCCTGTCCCAACACCTATATCTAGTCTCTCATTGGTTGCCCCTCTTCCCGTTCATCCTCAGGACAAATTGCAACCTGTAGGGAACAGGAGCTTAAAGGTGCTGATTCTCCAAGTAGGGAGATTTCTAGTAAAATAGCTGGAAAGGCGAACCCGAGCACAAGGAGATGAGAAATGAGGTGCGTATTAGAAACCTTTGAAAATCACACGGTGTACCATCTTCTGGGTTTCTCATGCATGTTTTCGATGTAGGAAGATGCCCTTGAACCTGGAGATTTGGGACCCATGGGATGGGTACCAGGCAGTATTACTTTAAAGGGTCTGCGTTTGCTCACCCAACCTCACCCAACCTTTCAGCCCCAAGAGTGTCCACCCTTATGTCTCATCCAGCTGTGGGTCTAGATATGGTCAATCCAGGTTGCATCACAGCCTCTGAACGAATTTTGTAAGAATTTCTCTCTCTTTCACTGTCTTTGTTTTACGGGTTTTTAAAAGTAATTTATTTTTATAATGGGGTTTAGCTGCTTTTCACGGCTGTGTTTATGCAGCTTTACACCCACTTGACCCACTTCCTGACAGATATCAATACATAGGTTTTAAGATTCTTACTAGTCACATATATTCTTGTGCGGTGAATAGGGGGTGTTGAGTCCTGTTCACTGAGCAAGGCGTAGGTCTTGTCTATTACATATTGGGTGTATGGAACGGTATCTGAGCGAATTTGAAACCCTTGTTTTATGCCTCACCCCACCTCACCTTTCCCGTTAAGCAGCCATAGTGTGTTTTCTAAACGTGTGACTCTGTTCTGTTTTGTGTTTCAGTTCAAGTGTAGCGGTTTTTACATTCCCTCTATAAGTGATAGCTTATGATAAGTGTCTTTTTCTGTGTGACTTATTTCACTTAGAATCGTCGTACCTAAATCCACTCATCTTGCTTCTACTAGCCTTATGACATTGATTTCATGTCTGAGTGATATTCCATTGTACATAAGGACCACAACTTCTTTATCCATTTTTCTCTTTCCTGGGATATTTAAGGTGTCATGAAGTGGAGGTTCTTGTCAACAGAGCAGCCCTAAACTTTGGGGTGCCTGTGTCTTGCTGATTTTTAGTTATCCCAATCTATACGCCCATGAGAGGACGTGCCCTATGCTCCCTAAGCTGTGTTTTTTCGATGTTTCAGGACACACCTTACACTTCTCCAGAGTGGCTGTTGGCAATTTACATCCCGCCCATCAGCGTAGCAAGGCTGCCATTTCTCCATGGCCTGTCCTGCATTTCTGGTTTTGACACTTTTTGCAGCATGGCCCTTTTGACCGATGGGAAGCGAGACTTCTTTGTAGCGCTGATTAGCCTTTCCAGGTTGCTTGGTTGGCCAAAAAGGGCGTATGCGTTTTTTCCTGAATATATTCAGGAAAAAACGCATACGCCCTGTTTGGCCAAGGGCATTATTGTCGACGTTTTACCACTTTTCATGTGCTTTTAAGGCGATTTGAATCTACCTCCTGAAACCTGTTTCCTGCAATTCTGCCTTGCTTTCAAATCCTCTTCGTTGCCTTCCCTCAATATATCTGTGGATGAGAGTTATCATTTATAGCTCTGCGGGTTTGTGAATTGCAGTGTCCCTGAGCTCCATTTTTCAACTGGCTTTTTTGGGAGCTGGCCGCAAAAGCGCGGAATTGCCTCAGGCCCTATTCTGCTTCTGGGCGGCAGGCTGAGCCTGTGGTTAATTCTTCTTACCGATGGGAAAATAGAGTGAGCTGTGCCTGTCCCAACACCTACATCTAGTCTCTCATTGGTTGCCCCTCTTCCCGTTCATCCTCAGGACAAATTGCAACCTGTAGGGAACAGGAGCTTAAAGGTGCTGATTCTCCAAGTAGGGAGATTGCTAGTAAAGTAGCTGGAAAGGTGAACCCGAACACAAGGAGATGAGAAATGAGGTGCGTATTAGAAACCTTTCAAAATCACACGGTGTACCATCTTCTGGGTTTCTCATGCATGTTTTCGATGTAGGAAGATGCCCTTGAACCTGGAGATTTGGGACCCATGGGATGGGTACCAGGCAGTATTACTTTAAAGGGTCTGCGTTTGCTCACCCAACCTCACCCAACCTCTCAGCCCCAAGAGTGTCCACCCTTATGTCTCATCCAGCTGTGGGTCTAGATATGGTCAATCCAGGTTGCATCACAGCCTCTGAACGAATTTTGTAAGAATTTCTCTCTCTTTCACTGTCTTTGTTTTACGGGTTTTTAAAAGTAATTTATTTTTATAATGGGGTTTAGCTGCTTTTCACGGCTGTGTTTATGCGGCTTTACACCCACTTGACTCACTTCCAGACAGATATCAATACATAGGTTTTAAGATTCTTACTAGTCACATATATTCTTGTGCGGTGAATAGGGGGTGTTGAGTCCTGTTCACTGAGCAAGGAGTAGGTCTTGTCTATTACATATTGGGTGTATGGAACGGTATCTGAGCGAATTTGAAACCCTTGTTTTATGCCTCACCCCACCTCACCTTTCCCGTTAAGCAGCCATAGTGTGTTTTCTAAACGTGTGACTCTGTTCTGTTTTGTAATTCAGTTCAAGTGTAGCGGTTTTTACATTCCCTCTATAAGTGATAGCTTATGATAAGTGTCTTTTTCTGTGTGACTTATTTCACTTAGAATCGTCGTACCTAAATCCACTCATCTTGCTTCTACTAGCCTTATGACATTGATTTCATGTCTGAGTGATATTCCATTGTACATAAGGACCACAACTTCTTTATCCATTTTTCTCTTTCCTGGGATATTTAAGGTGTCATGAAGTGGAGGTTCTTGTCAACAGAGCAGCCCTAAACTTTGGGGTGCCTGTGTCTTGCTGATTTTTAGTTTTCCCAATTTATACGCCCATGAGAGGACGTGCCCTATGCTCCTAGAGCTGTGTTTTTTCGATGTTTCAGGACACACCTTACACTTCTCCAGAGTGGCTGTTGGCAATTTACATCCCGCCCATCAGCGTAGCAAGGCTGCCATTTCTCCAGGGCCTGTCCTGCATTTCTGGTTTTGACACTTTTTGCAGCATGGCCCTTTTGACCGATGGGAAGCGAGACTTCTTTGTAGCGCTGATTAGCCTTTCCAGGTTGCTTGGTTGGCCAAACAGGGCGTATGCGTTTTTTCCTGAATATATTCAGGAAAAAACGCATACGCCCTGTTTGGCCAAGGGCATCATTGTGGACGTTTTACCACTTTTCATGTGCTTTAAAGGCGATTCGAATCTACCTCCTGAAACCTGTTTCCTGCAATCCTGCCTTGCTTTCAAATCCTCTTCGTTGCCTTCCCTCAATATATCTGTGGATGAGAGTTATCATTTATAGCTCTGCGGGTTTGTGAATTGCAGTGTCCCTGAGCTCCATTTTTCAACTGGCTTTTTTGGGAGCTGGCCGCAAAAGCGCGGGATTGCCTCAGGCCCTATTCAGCTTCTGGGCGGCAGGCTGAGCCTGTGGTTAATTCTTCTTACCGATGGGAAAATAGAGTGAGCTGTGCCTGTCCCAACACCTACATCTAGTCTCTCATTGGTTGCCCCTCTTCCCGTTCATCCTCAGGACAAATTGCAACCTGTAGGGAACAGGAGCTTAAAGGTGCTGATTCTCCAAGTAGGGAGATTGCTAGTAAAGTAGCTGGAAAGGTGAACCCGAACACAAGGAGATGAGAAATGAGGTGCGTATTAGAAACCTTTCAAAATCACACGGTGTACCATCTTCTGGGTTTCTCATGCATGTTTTCGATGTAGGAAGATGCCCTTGAACCTGGAGATTTGGGACCCATGGGATGGGTACCAGGCAGTATTACTTTAAAGGGTCTGCGTTTGCTCACCCAACCTCACCCAACCTCTCAGCCCCAAGAGTGTCCACCCTTATGTCTCATCCAGCTGTGGGTCTAGATATGGTCAATCCAGGTTGCATCACAGCCTCTGAACGAATTTTGTAAGAATTTCTCTCTCTTTCACTGTCTTTGTTTTACGGGTTTTTAAAAGTAATTTATTTTTATAATGGGGTTTAGCTGCTTTTCACGGCTGTGTTTATGCAGCTTTACACCCACTTGACCCACTTCCTGACAGATATCAATACATAGGTTTTAAGATTCTTACTAGTCACATATATTCTTGTGCGGTGAATAGGGGGTGTTGAGTCCTGTTCACTGAGCAAGGCGTAGGTCTTGTCTATTACATATTGGGTGTATGGAACGGTATCTGAGCGAATTTGAAACCCTTGTTTTATGCCTCACCCCACCTCACCTTTCCCGTTAAGCAGCCATAGTGTGTTTTCTAAACGTGTGACTCTGTTCTGTTTTGTAATTCAGTTCAAGTGTAGCGGTTTTTACATTCCCTCTATAAGTGATAGCTTATGATAAGTGTCTTTTTCTGTGTGACTTATTTCACTTAGAATCGTCATACCTAAATCCACTCATCTTGCTTCTACTAGCCTTATGACATTGATTTCATGTCTGAGTGATATTCCATTGTACATAAGGACCACAACTTCTTTATCCATTTTTCCCTTTCCTGGGATATTTAAGGTGTCATGAAGTGGAGGTTCTTGTCAACAGAGCAGCCCTAAACTTTGGGGTGCCTGTGTCTTGCTGATTTTTAGTTTTCCCAATCTATACGCCCATGAGAGGACGTGCCCTATGCTCCCTAAGCTGTGTTTTTTCGATGTTTCAGGACACACCGTACACTTCTCCAGAGTGGCTGTTGGCAATTTACATCCCGCCCATCAGCGTAGCAAGGCTGCCATTTCTCCATGGCCTGTCCTGCATTTCTGGTTTTGACACTTTTTGCAGCATGGCCCTTTTGACCGATGGGAAGCGAGACTTCTTTGTAGCGCTGATTAGCCTTTCCAGGTTGCTTGGTTGGCCAAAAAGGGCGTATGCGTTTTTTCCTGAATATATTCAGGAAAAAACGCATACGCCCTGTTTGGCCAAGGGCATTATTGTCGACGTTTTACCACTTTTCATGTGCTTTTAAGGCGATTTGAATCTACCTCCTGAAACCTGTTTCCTGCAATTCTGCCTTGCTTTCAAATCCTCTTCGTTGCCTTCCCTCAATATATCTGTGGATGAGAGTTATCATTTATAGCTCTGCGGGTTTGTGAATTGCAGTGTCCCTGAGCTCCATTTTTCAACTGGCTTTTTTGGGAGCTGGCCGCAAAAGCGCGGAATTGCCTCAGGCCCTATTCTGCTTCTGGGCGGCAGGCTGAGCCTGTGGTTAATTCTTCTTACCGATGGGAAAATAGAGTGAGCTGTGCCTGTCCCAACACCTACATCTAGTCTCTCATTGGTTGCCCCTCTTCCCGTTCATCCTCAGGACAAATTGCAACCTGTAGGGAACAGGAGCTTAAAGGTGCTGATTCTCCAAGTAGGGAGATTGCTAGTAAAGTAGCTGGAAAGGTGAACCCGAACACAAGGAGATGAGAAATGAGGTGCGTATTAGAAACCTTTCAAAATCACACGGTGTACCATCTTCTGGGTTTCTCATGCATGTTTTCGATGTAGGAAGATGCCCTTGAACCTGGAGATTTGGGACCCATGGGATGGGTACCAGGCAGTATTACTTTAAAGGGTCTGCGTTTGCTCACCCAACCTCACCCAACCTCTCAGCCCCAAGAGTGTCCACCCTTATGTCTCATCCAGCTGTGGGTCTAGATATGGTCAATCCAGGTTGCATCACAGCCTCTGAACGAATTTTGTAAGAATTTCTCTCTCTTTCACTGTCTTTGTTTTACGGGTTTTTAAAAGTAATTTATTTTTATAATGGGGTTTAGCTGCTTTTCACGGCTGTGTTTATGCGGCTTTACACCCACTTGACTCACTTCCAGACAGATATCAATACATAGGTTTTAAGATTCTTACTAGTCACATATATTCTTGTGCGGTGAATAGGGGGTGTTGAGTCCTGTTCACTGAGCAAGGAGTAGGTCTTGTCTATTACATATTGGGTGTATGGAACGGTATCTGAGCGAATTTGAAACCCTTGTTTTATGCCTCACCCCACCTCACCTTTCCCGTTAAGCAGCCATAGTGTGTTTTCTAAACGTGTGACTCTGTTCTGTTTTGTAATTCAGTTCAAGTGTAGCGGTTTTTACATTCCCTCTATAAGTGATAGCTTATGATAAGTGTCTTTTTCTGTGTGACTTATTTCACTTAGAATCGTCGTACCTAAATCCACTCATCTTGCTTCTACTAGCCTTATGACATTGATTTCATGTCTGAGTGATATTCCATTGTACATAAGGACCACAACTTCTTTATCCATTTTTCTCTTTCCTGGGATATTTAAGGTGTCATGAAGTGGAGGTTCTTGTCAACAGAGCAGCCCTAAACTTTGGGGTGCCTGTGTCTTGCTGATTTTTAGTTTTCCCAATTTATACGCCCATGAGAGGACGTGCCCTATGCTCCTAGAGCTGTGTTTTTTCGATGTTTCAGGACACACCTTACACTTCTCCAGAGTGGCTGTTGGCAATTTACATCCCGCCCATCAGCGTAGCAAGGCTGCCATTTCTCCAGGGCCTGTCCTGCATTTCTGGTTTTGACACTTTTTGCAGCATGGCCCTTTTGACCGATGGGAAGCGAGACTTCTTTGTAGCGCTGATTAGCCTTTCCAGGTTGCTTGGTTGGCCAAACAGGGCGTATGCGTTTTTTCCTGAATATATTCAGGAAAAAACGCATACGCCCTGTTTGGCCAAGGGCATCATTGTCGACGTTTTACCACTTTTCATGTGCTTTAAAGGCGATTCGAATCTACCTCCTGAAACCTGTTTCCTGCAATCCTGCCTTGCTTTCAAATCCTCTTCGTTGCCTTCCCTCAATATATCTGTGGATGAGAGTTATCATTTATAGCTCTGCGGGTTTGTGAATTGCAGTGTCCCTGAGCTCCATTTTTCAACTGGCTTTTTTGGGAGCTGGCCGCAAAAGCGCGGGATTGCCTCAGGCCCTATTCAGCTTCTGGCCGGCAGGCTGAGCCTGTGGTTAATTCTTCTTCCCGATGGGAAAATAGAGTGACCTGTGCCTGTCCCAACACCAAGATCTAGTCTCTCATTGGTTTCCCCTCTTCCCGTTCATCCTCAGGACAAATTGCAACCTGTAGGGAACAGGAGCTTAAAGGTGCTGATTCTCCAAGTAGGGAGATTGCTAGTAAAGTAGCTGGAAAGGCGAACCCGAGCACAAGGAGATGAGAAATGAGGTGCGTATTAGAAACCTTTCAAAATCACACGGTGTACCATCTTCTGGGTTTCTCATGCATGTTTTCGATGTAGGAAGATGCCCTTGAACCTGGAGATTTGGGACCCATGGGATGGATACCAGGCAGTATTACTTTAAAGGGTCTGCGTTTGCTCACCCAACCTCACCCAACCGTTCAGCCCCAAGAGTGTCCACCCTTATGTCTCATCCAGCTGTGGGTCTAGATATGGTCAATCCAGGTTGCATCAGAGCCTCTGAACGAATTTTGTAATAATTTCTCTCGCTTTCACTGTCTTTGTTTTACGGGTTTTTAAAAGTAATTTATTTTTATAATGGGGTTTAGCTGCTTTTCACAGCTGTGTTTATGCAGCTTTACACCCACTTGACTCACTTCCAGACAGATATCAATACATAGGTTTTAAGATTCTTACTAGTCACATATATTCTTGTGCGGTGAATAGGGGGTGTTGAGTCCAGTTCACTGAGCAAGGAGTAGGTCTTGTCTATTACATATTGGGTGTATGGAACGGTATCTGAGCGAATTTGAAACCCTTGTTTTATGCCTCACCCCACCTCACCTTTCCCGTTAAGCAGCCATAGTGTGTTTTCTAAACGTGTGACTCTGTTCTGTTTTGTAATTCAGTTCAAGTGTAGCGGTTTTTACATTCCCTCTCTAAGTGATAGCTTATGATAAGTGTCTTTTTCTGTGTGACTTATTTCACTTAGAATCATCGTACCTAAATCCACTCATCTTGCTTCTACTAGCGTTATGACATTGATTTCATGTCTGAGTGATATTCCATTGTACATAAGGACCACAACTTCTTTATCCATTTTTCTCTTTCCTGGGATATTTAAGGTGTCATGAAGTGGAGGTTCTTGTCAACAGAGCAGCCCTAAACTTTGGGGTACCTGTGTCTTGCTGATTTTTAGTTTTCCCAATTTATACGCCCATGAGAGGACGTGCCCTATGCTCCCTAAGCTGTGTTTTTTCGATGTTTCAGGACACACCGTACACTTCTCCAGAGTGGCTGTTGGCAATTTACATCCCGCCCATCAGCGTAGCAAGGCTGCCATTTCTCCATGGCCTGTCCTGCATTTCTGGTTTTGACACTTTTTGCAGCATGGCCCTTTTGACCGATGGAAACGAGACTTCTTTGTAGCGCTGATTAGCCTTTCCAGGTTGCTTGGTTGGCCAAACAGGGCGTATGCGTTTTTTCCTGAATATATTCAGGAAAAAACGCATACGCCCTGTTTGGCCAAGGGCATTATTGTCGACGTTTTACCACTTTTCATGTGCTTTTAAGGCGATTTGAATCTACCTCCTGAAACCTGTTTCCTGCAATTCTGCCTTGCTTTCAAATCCTCTTCGTTGCCTTCCCTCAATATATCTGTGGATGAGAGTTATCATTTATAGCTCTGCGGGTTTGTGAATTGCAGTGTCCCTGAGCTCCATTTTTCAACTGGCTTTTTTGGGAGCTGGCCGCAAAAGCGCGGAATTGCCTCAGGCCCTATTCTGCTTCTGGGCGGCAGGCTGAGCCTGTGGTTAATTCTTCTTACCGATGGGAAAATAGAGTGAGCTGTGCCTGTCCCAACACCTACATCTAGTCTCTCATTGGTTGCCCCTCTTCCCGTTCATCCTCAGGACAAATTGCAACCTGTAGGGAACAGGAGCTTAAAGGTGCTGATTCTCCAAGTAGGGAGATTGCTAGTAAAGTAGCTGGAAAGGTGAACCCGAGCACAAGGAGATGAGAAATGAGGTGCGTATTAGAAACCTTTCAAAATCACACGGTGTACCAACTTCTGGGTTTCTCATGCATGTTTTCGATGTAGGAAGATGCCCTTGAACCTGGAGATTTGGGACCCATGGGATGGGTACCAGGCAGTATTACTTTAAAGGGTCTGCGTTTGCTCACCCAACCTCACCCAACCTTTCAGCCCCAAGAGTGTCCACCCTTATGTCTCATCCAGCTGTGGGTCTAGATATGGTCAATCCAGGTTGCATCACAGCCTCTGAACGAATTTTGTAAGAATTTCTCTCTCTTTCACTGTCTTTGTTTTACGGGTTTTTAAAAGTAATTTATTTTTATAATGGGGTTTAGCTGCTTTTCACGGCTGTGTTTATGCGGCTTTACACCCACTTGACTCACTTCCAGACAGATATCAATACATAGGTTTTAAGATTCTTACTAGTCACATATATTCTTGTGCGGTGAATAGGGGGTGTTGAGTCCTGTTCACTGAGCAAGGCGTAGGTCTTGTCTATTACATATTGGGTGTATGGAACGGTATCTGAGCGAATTTGAAACCCTTGTTTTATGCCTCACCCCACCTCACCTTTCCCGTTAAGCAGCCATAGTGTGTTTTCTAAACGTGTGACTCTGTTCTGTTTTGTAATTCAGTTCAAGTGTAGCGGTTTTTACATTCCCTCTATAAGTGATAGCTTATGATAAGTGTCTTTTTCTGTGTGACTTATTTCACTTAGAATCATCGTACCTAAATCCACTCATCTTGCTTCTACTAGCCTTATGACATTGATTTCATGTCTGAGTGATATTCCATTGTACATAAGGACCACAACTTCTTTATCCATTTTTCTCTTTCCTGGGATATTTAAGGTGTCATGAAGTGGAGGTTCTTGTCAACAGAGCAGCCCTAAACTTTGGGGTGCCTGTGTCTTGCTGATTTTTAGTTATCCCAATCTATACGCCCATGAGAGGACGTGCCCTATGCTCCCTAAGCTGTGTTTTTTCGATGTTTCAGGACACACCTTACACTTCTCCAGAGTGGCTGTTGGCAATTTACATCCCGCCCATCAGCGTAGCAAGGCTTCCATTTCTCCAGGGCCTGTCCTGCATTTCTGGTTTTGACACTTTTTGCAGCATGGCCCTTTTGACCGATGGGAAGCGAGACTTCTTTGTAGCGCTGATTAGACTTTCCAGGTTGCTTGGTTGGCCAAACAGGGCGTATGCGTTTTTTCCTGAATATATTCAGGAAAAAACGCATACGCCCTGTTTGGCCAAGGGCATCATTGTCGACGTTTTACCACTTTTCATGTGCTTTAAAGGCGATTCGAATCTACCTCCTGAAACCTGTTTCCTGCAATCCTGCCTTGCTTTCAAATCCTCTTCGTTGCCTTCCCTCAATATATCTGTGGATGAGAGTTATCATTTATAGCTCTGCGGGTTTGTGAATTGCAGTGTCCCTGAGCTCCATTTTTCAACTGGCTTTTTTGGGAGCTGGCCGCAAAAGCGCGGGATTGCCTCAGGCCCTATTCAGCTTCTGGCCGGCAGGCTGAGCCTGTGGTTAATTCTTCTTCCCGATGGGAAAATAGAGTGACCTGTGCCTGTCCCAACACCAAGATCTAGTCTCTCATTGGTTTCCCCTCTTCCCGTTCATCCTCAGGACAAATTGCAACCTGTAGGGAACAGGAGCTTAAAGGTGCTGATTCTCCAAGTAGGGAGATTGCTAGTAAAGTAGCTGGAAAGGCAAACCCGAGCACAAGGAGATGAGAAATGAGGTGCGTATTAGAAACCTTTCAAAATCACACGGTGTACCATCTTCTGGGTTTCTCATGCATGTTTTCGATGTAGGAAGATGCCCTTGAACCTGGAGATTTGGGACCCATGGGATGGATACCAGGCAGTATTACTTTAAAGGGTCTGCGTTTGCTCACCCAACCTCACCCAACCGTTCAGCCCCAAGAGTGTCCACCCTTATGTCTCATCCAGCTGTGGGTCTAGATATGGTCAATCCAGGTTGCATCAGAGCCTCTGAACGAATTTTGTAATAATTTCTCTCGCTTTCACTGTCTTTGTTTTACGGGTTTTTAAAAGTAATTTATTTTTATAATGGGGTTTAGCTGCTTTTCACGGCTGTGTTTATGCAGCTTTACACCCACTTGACTCACTTCCAGACAGATATCAATACATAGGTTTTAAGATTCTTACTAGTCACATATATTCTTGTGCGGTGAATAGGGGGTGTTGAGTCCAGTTCACTGAGCAAGGAGTAGGTCTTGTCTATTACATATTGGGTGTATGGAACGGTATCTGAGCGAATTTGAAACCCTTGTTTTATGCCTCACCCCACCTCACCTTTCCCGTTAAGCAGCCATAGTGTGTTTTCTAAACGTGTGACTCTGTTCTGTTTTGTAATTCAGTTCAAGTGTAGCGGTTTTTACATTCCCTCTCTAAGTGATAGCTTATGATAAGTGTCTTTTTCTGTGTGACTTATTTCACTTAGAATCATCGTACCTAAATCCACTCATCTTGCTTCTACTAGCGTTATGACATTGATTTCATGTCTGAGTGATATTCCATTGTACATAAGGACCACAACTTCTTTATCCATTTTTCTCTTTCCTGGGATATTTAAGGTGTCATGAAGTGGAGGTTCTTGTCAACAGAGCAGCCCTAAACTTTGGGGTACCTGTGTCTTGCTGATTTTTAGTTTTCCCAATTTATACGCCCATGAGAGGACGTGCCCTATGCTCCCTAAGCTGTGTTTTTTCGATGTTTCAGGACACACCGTACACTTCTCCAGAGTGGCTGTTGGCAATTTACATCCCGCCCATCAGCGTAGCAAGGCTGCCATTTCTCCATGGCCTGTCCTGCATTTCTGGTTTTGACACTTTTTGCAGCATGGCCCTTTTGACCGATGGAAACGAGACTTCTTTGTAGCGCTGATTAGCCTTTCCAGGTTGCTTGGTTGGCCAAAAAGGGCGTATGCGTTTTTTCCTGAATATATTCAGGAAAAAACGCATACGCCCTGTTTGGCCAAGGGCATTATTGTCGACGTTTTACCACTTTTCATGTGCTTTTAAGGCGATTTGAATCTACCTCCTGAAACCTGTTTCCTGCAATTCTGCCTTGCTTTCAAATCCTCTTCGTTGCCTTCCCTCAATATATCTGTGGATGAGAGTTATCATTTATAGCTCTGCGGGTTTGTGAATTGCAGTGTCCCTGAGCTCCATTTTTCAACTGGCTTTTTTGGGAGCTGGCCGCAAAAGCGCGGAATTGCCTCAGGCCCTATTCTGCTTCTGGGCGGCAGGCTGAGCCTGTGGTTAATTCTTCTTACCGATGGGAAAATAGAGTGAGCTGTGCCTGTCCCAACACCTATATCTAGTCTCTCATTGGTTGCCCCTCTTCCCGTTCATCCTCAGGACAAATTGCAACCTGTAGGGAACAGGAGCTTAAAGGTGCTGATTCTCCAAGTAGGGAGATTTCTAGTAAAATAGCTGGAAAGGCGAACCCGAGCACAAGGAGATGAGAAATGAGGTGCGTATTAGAAACCTTTGAAAATCACACGGTGTACCATCTTCTGGGTTTCTCATGCATGTTTTCGATGTAGGAAGATGCCCTTGAACCTGGAGATTTGGGACCCATGGGATGGGTACCAGGCAGTATTACTTTAAAGGGTCTGCGTTTGCTCACCCAACCTCACCCAACCTTTCAGCCCCAAGAGTGTCCACCCTTATGTCTCATCCAGCTGTGGGTCTAGATATGGTCAATCCAGGTTGCATCACAGCCTCTGAACGAATTTTGTAAGAATTTCTCTCTCTTTCACTGTCTTTGTTTTACGGGTTTTTAAAAGTAATTTATTTTTATAATGGGGTTTAGCTGCTTTTCACGGCTGTGTTTATGCAGCTTTACACCCACTTGACCCACTTCCTGACAGATATCAATACATAGGTTTTAAGATTCTTACTAGTCACATATATTCTTGTGCGGTGAATAGGGGGTGTTGAGTCCTGTTCACTGAGCAAGGAGTAGGTCTTGTCTATTACATATTGGGTGTATGGAACGGTATCTGAGCGAATTTGAAACCCTTGTTTTATGCCTCACCCCACCTCACCTTTCCCGTTAAGCAGCCATAGTGTGTTTTCTAAACGTGTGACTCTGTTCTGTTTTGTAATTCAGTTCAAGTGTAGCGGTTTTTACATTCCCTCTATAAGTGATAGCTTATGATAAGTGTCTTTTTCTGTGTGACTTATTTCACTTAGAATCGTCGTACCTAAATCCACTCATCTTGCTTCTACTAGCCTTATGACATTGATTTCATGTCTGAGTGATATTCCATTGTACATAAGGACCACAACTTCTTTATCCATTTTTCTCTTTCCTGGGATATTTAAGGTGTCATGAAGTGGAGGTTCTTGTCAACAGAGCAGCCCTAAACTTTGGGGTGCCTGTGTCTTGCTGATTTTTAGTTATCCCAATCTATACGCCCATGAGAGGACGTGCCCTATGCTCCCTAAGCTGTGTTTTTTCGATGTTTCAGGACACACCTTACACTTCTCCAGAGTGGCTGTTGGCAATTTACATCCCGCCCATCAGCGTAGCAAGGCTGCCATTTCTCCATGGCCTGTCCTGCATTTCTGGTTTTGACACTTTTTGCAGCATGGCCCTTTTGACCGATGGGAAGCGAGACTTCTTTGTAGCGCTGATTAGCCTTTCCAGGTTGCTTGGTTGGCCAAAAAGGGCGTATGCGTTTTTTCCTGAATATATTCAGGAAAAAACGCATACGCCCTGTTTGGCCAAGGGCATTATTGTCGACGTTTTACCACTTTTCATGTGCTTTTAAGGCGATTTGAATCTACCTCCTGAAACCTGTTTCCTGCAATTCTGCCTTGCTTTCAAATCCTCTTCGTTGCCTTCCCTCAATATATCTGTGGATGAGAGTTATCATTTATAGCTCTGCGGGTTTGTGAATTGCAGTGTCCCTGAGCTCCATTTTTCAACTGGCTTTTTTGGGAGCTGGCCGCAAAAGCGCGGAATTGCCTCAGGCCCTATTCTGCTTCTGGGCGGCAGGCTGAGCCTGTGGTTAATTCTTCTTACCGATGGGAAAATAGAGTGAGCTGTGCCTGTCCCAACACCTACATCTAGTCTCTCATTGGTTGCCCCTCTTCCCGTTCATCCTCAGGACAAATTGCAACCTGTAGGGAACAGGAGCTTAAAGGTGCTGATTCTCCAAGTAGGGAGATTGCTAGTAAAGTAGCTGGAAAGGTGAACCCGAACACAAGGAGATGAGAAATGAGGTGCGTATTAGAAACCTTTCAAAATCACACGGTGTACCATCTTCTGGGTTTCTCATGCATGTTTTCGATGTAGGAAGATGCCCTTGAACCTGGAGATTTGGGACCCATGGGATGGGTACCAGGCAGTATTACTTTAAAGGGTCTGCGTTTGCTCACCCAACCTCACCCAACCTCTCAGCCCCAAGAGTGTCCACCCTTATGTCTCATCCAGCTGTGGGTCTAGATATGGTCAATCCAGGTTGCATCACAGCCTCTGAACGAATTTTGTAAGAATTTCTCTCTCTTTCACTGTCTTTGTTTTACGGGTTTTTAAAAGTAATTTATTTTTATAATGGGGTTTAGCTGCTTTTCACGGCTGTGTTTATGCGGCTTTACACCCACTTGACTCACTTCCAGACAGATATCAATACATAGGTTTTAAGATTCTTACTAGTCACATATATTCTTGTGCGGTGAATAGGGGGTGTTGAGTCCTGTTCACTGAGCAAGGAGTAGGTCTTGTCTATTACATATTGGGTGTATGGAACGGTATCTGAGCGAATTTGAAACCCTTGTTTTATGCCTCACCCCACCTCACCTTTCCCGTTAAGCAGCCATAGTGTGTTTTCTAAACGTGTGACTCTGTTCTGTTTTGTAATTCAGTTCAAGTGTAGCGGTTTTTACATTCCCTCTATAAGTGATAGCTTATGATAAGTGTCTTTTTCTGTGTGACTTATTTCACTTAGAATCGTCGTACCTAAATCCACTCATCTTGCTTCTACTAGCCTTATGACATTGATTTCATGTCTGAGTGATATTCCATTGTACATAAGGACCACAACTTCTTTATCCATTTTTCTCTTTCCTGGGATATTTAAGGTGTCATGAAGTGGAGGTTCTTGTCAACAGAGCAGCCCTAAACTTTGGGGTGCCTGTGTCTTGCTGATTTTTAGTTTTCCCAATCTATACGCCCATGAGAGGACGTGCCCTATGCTCCTAGAGCTGTGTTTTTTCGATGTTTCAGGACACACCTTACACTTCTCCAGAGTGGCTGTTGGCAATTTACATCCCGCCCATCAGCGTAGCAAGGCTGCCATTTCTCCAGGGCCTGTCCTGCATTTCTGGTTTTGACACTTTTTGCAGCATGGCCCTTTTGACCGATGGGAAGCGAGACTTCTTTGTAGCGCTGATTAGCCTTTCCAGGTTGCTTGGTTGGCCAAACAGGGCGTATGCGTTTTTTCCTGAATATATTCAGGAAAAAACGCATACGCCCTGTTTGGCCAAGGGCATCATTGTCGACGTTTTACCACTTTTCATGTGCTTTAAAGGCGATTCGAATCTACCTCCTGAAACCTGTTTCCTGCAATCCTGCCTTGCTTTCAAATCCTCTTCGTTGCCTTCCCTCAATATATCTGTGGATGAGAGTTATCATTTATAGCTCTGCGGGTTTGTGAATTGCAGTGTCCCTGAGCTCCATTTTTCAACTGGCTTTTTTGGGAGCTGGCCGCAAAAGCGCGGGATTGCCTCAGGCCCTATTCAGCTTCTGGCCGGCAGGCTGAGCCTGTGGTTAATTCTTCTTCCCGATGGGAAAATAGAGTGACCTGTGCCTGTCCCAACACCAAGATCTAGTCTCTCATTGGTTTCCCCTCTTCCCGTTCATCCTCAGGACAAATTGCAACCTGTAGGGAACAGGAGCTTAAAGGTGCTGATTCTCCAAGTAGGGAGATTGCTAGTAAAGTAGCTGGAAAGGCGAACCCGAGCACAAGGAGATGAGAAATGAGGTGCGTATTAGAAACCTTTCAAAATCACACGGTGTACCATCTTCTGGGTTTCTCATGCATGTTTTCGATGTAGGAAGATGCCCTTGAACCTGGAGATTTGGGACCCATGGGATGGATACCAGGCAGTATTACTTTAAAGGGTCTGCGTTTGCTCACCCAACCTCACCCAACCGTTCAGCCCCAAGAGTGTCCACCCTTATGTCTCATCCAGCTGTGGGTCTAGATATGGTCAATCCAGGTTGCATCAGAGCCTCTGAACGAATTTTGTAATAATTTCTCTCGCTTTCACTGTCTTTGTTTTACGGGTTTTTAAAAGTAATTTATTTTTATAATGGGGTTTAGCTGCTTTTCACAGCTGTGTTTATGCAGCTTTACACCCACTTGACTCACTTCCAGACAGATATCAATACATAGGTTTTAAGATTCTTACTAGTCACATATATTCTTGTGCGGTGAATAGGGGGTGTTGAGTCCAGTTCACTGAGCAAGGAGTAGGTCTTGTCTATTACATATTGGGTGTATGGAACGGTATCTGAGCGAATTTGAAACCCTTGTTTTATGCCTCACCCCACCTCACCTTTCCCGTTAAGCAGCCATAGTGTGTTTTCTAAACGTGTGACTCTGTTCTGTTTTGTAATTCAGTTCAAGTGTAGCGGTTTTTACATTCCCTCTCTAAGTGATAGCTTATGATAAGTGTCTTTTTCTGTGTGACTTATTTCACTTAGAATCATCGTACCTAAATCCACTCATCTTGCTTCTACTAGCGTTATGACATTGATTTCATGTCTGAGTGATATTCCATTGTACATAAGGACCACAACTTCTTTATCCATTTTTCTCTTTCCTGGGATATTTAAGGTGTCATGAAGTGGAGGTTCTTGTCAACAGAGCAGCCCTAAACTTTGGGGTACCTGTGTCTTGCTGATTTTTAGTTTTCCCAATTTATACGCCCATGAGAGGACGTGCCCTATGCTCCCTAAGCTGTGTTTTTTCGATGTTTCAGGACACACCGTACACTTCTCCAGAGTGGCTGTTGGCAATTTACATCCCGCCCATCAGCGTAGCAAGGCTGCCATTTCTCCATGGCCTGTCCTGCATTTCTGGTTTTGACACTTTTTGCAGCATGGCCCTTTTGACCGATGGAAACGAGACTTCTTTGTAGCGCTGATTAGCCTTTCCAGGTTGCTTGGTTGGCCAAACAGGGCGTATGCGTTTTTTCCTGAATATATTCAGGAAAAAACGCATACGCCCTGTTTGGCCAAGGGCATTATTGTCGACGTTTTACCACTTTTCATGTGCTTTTAAGGCGATTTGAATCTACCTCCTGAAACCTGTTTCCTGCAATTCTGCCTTGCTTTCAAATCCTCTTCGTTGCCTTCCCTCAATATATCTGTGGATGAGAGTTATCATTTATAGCTCTGCGGGTTTGTGAATTGCAGTGTCCCTGAGCTCCATTTTTCAACTGGCTTTTTTGGGAGCTGGCCGCAAAAGCGCGGAATTGCCTCAGGCCCTATTCTGCTTCTGGGCGGCAGGCTGAGCCTGTGGTTAATTCTTCTTACCGATGGGAAAATAGAGTGAGCTGTGCCTGTCCCAACACCTACATCTAGTCTCTCATTGGTTGCCCCTCTTCCCGTTCATCCTCAGGACAAATTGCAACCTGTAGGGAACAGGAGCTTAAAGGTGCTGATTCTCCAAGTAGGGAGATTGCTAGTAAAGTAGCTGGAAAGGTGAACCCGAGCACAAGGAGATGAGAAATGAGGTGCGTATTAGAAACCTTTCAAAATCACACGGTGTACCATCTTCTGGGTTTCTCATGCATGTTTTCGATGTAGGAAGATGCCCTTGAACCTGGAGATTTGGGACCCATGGGATGGGTACCAGGCAGTATTACTTTAAAGGGTCTGCGTTTGCTCACCCAACCTCACCCAACCTTTCAGCCCCAAGAGTGTCCACCCTTATGTCTCATCCAGCTGTGGGTCTAGATATGGTCAATCCAGGTTGCATCACAGCCTCTGAACGAATTTTGTAAGAATTTCTCTCTCTTTCACTGTCTTTGTTTTACGGGTTTTTAAAAGTAATTTATTTTTATAATGGGGTTTAGCTGCTTTTCACGGCTGTGTTTATGCGGCTTTACACCCACTTGACTCACTTCCAGACAGATATCAATACATAGGTTTTAAGATTCTTACTAGTCACATATATTCTTGTGCGGTGAATAGGGGGTGTTGAGTCCTGTTCACTGAGCAAGGCGTAGGTCTTGTCTATTACATATTGGGTGTATGGAACGGTATCTGAGCGAATTTGAAACCCTTGTTTTATGCCTCACCCCACCTCACCTTTCCCGTTAAGCAGCCATAGTGTGTTTTCTAAACGTGTGACTCTGTTCTGTTTTGTAATTCAGTTCAAGTGTAGCGGTTTTTACATTCCCTCTATAAGTGATAGCTTATGATAAGTGTCTTTTTCTGTGTGACTTATTTCACTTAGAATCATCGTACCTAAATCCACTCATCTTGCTTCTACTAGCCTTATGACATTGATTTCATGTCTGAGTGATATTCCATTGTACATAAGGACCACAACTTCTTTATCCATTTTTCTCTTTCCTGGGATATTTAAGGTGTCATGAAGTGGAGGTTCTTGTCAACAGAGCAGCCCTAAACTTTGGGGTGCCTGTGTCTTGCTGATTTTTAGTTATCCCAATCTATACGCCCATGAGAGGACGTGCCCTATGCTCCCTAAGCTGTGTTTTTTCGATGTTTCAGGACACACCTTACACTTCTCCAGAGTGGCTGTTGGCAATTTACATCCCGCCCATCAGCGTAGCAAGGCTTCCATTTCTCCAGGGCCTGTCCTGCATTTCTGGTTTTGACACTTTTTGCAGCATGGCCCTTTTGACCGATGGGAAGCGAGACTTCTTTGTAGCGCTGATTAGCCTTTCCAGGTTGCTTGGTTGGCCAAACAGGGCGTATGCGTTTTTTCCTGAATATATTCAGGAAAAAACGCATACGCCCTGTTTGGCCAAGGGCATCATTGTCGACGTTTTACCACTTTTCATGTGCTTTAAAGGCGATTCGAATCTACCTCCTGAAACCTGTTTCCTGCAATCCTGCCTTGCTTTCAAATCCTCTTCGTTGCCTTCCCTCAATATATCTGTGGATGAGAGTTATCATTTATAGCTCTGCGGGTTTGTGAATTGCAGTGTCCCTGAGCTCCATTTTTCAACTGGCTTTTTTGGGAGCTGGCCGCAAAAGCGCGGGATTGCCTCAGGCCCTATTCAGCTTCTGGCCGGCAGGCTGAGCCTGTGGTTAATTCTTCTTCCCGATGGGAAAATAGAGTGACCTGTGCCTGTCCCAACACCAAGATCTAGTCTCTCATTGGTTTCCCCTCTTCCCGTTCATCCTCAGGACAAATTGCAACCTGTAGGGAACAGGAGCTTAAAGGTGCTGATTCTCCAAGTAGGGAGATTGCTAGTAAAGTAGCTGGAAAGGCAAACCCGAGCACAAGGAGATGAGAAATGAGGTGCGTATTAGAAACCTTTCAAAATCACACGGTGTACCATCTTCTGGGTTTCTCATGCATGTTTTCGATGTAGGAAGATGCCCTTGAACCTGGAGATTTGGGACCCATGGGATGGATACCAGGCAGTATTACTTTAAAGGGTCTGCGTTTGCTCACCCAACCTCACCCAACCGTTCAGCCCCAAGAGTGTCCACCCTTATGTCTCATCCAGCTGTGGGTCTAGATATGGTCAATCCAGGTTGCATCAGAGCCTCTGAACGAATTTTGTAATAATTTCTCTCGCTTTCACTGTCTTTGTTTTACGGGTTTTTAAAAGTAATTTATTTTTATAATGGGGTTTAGCTGCTTTTCACGGCTGTGTTTATGCAGCTTTACACCCACTTGACTCACTTCCAGACAGATATCAATACATAGGTTTTAAGATTCTTACTAGTCACATATATTCTTGTGCGGTGAATAGGGGGTGTTGAGTCCAGTTCACTGAGCAAGGAGTAGGTCTTGTCTATTACATATTGGGTGTATGGAACGGTATCTGAGCGAATTTGAAACCCTTGTTTTATGCCTCACCCCACCTCACCTTTCCCGTTAAGCAGCCATAGTGTGTTTTCTAAACGTGTGACTCTGTTCTGTTTTGTAATTCAGTTCAAGTGTAGCGGTTTTTACATTCCCTCTCTAAGTGATAGCTTATGATAAGTGTCTTTTTCTGTGTGACTTATTTCACTTAGAATCATCGTACCTAAATCCACTCATCTTGCTTCTACTAGCGTTATGACATTGATTTCATGTCTGAGTGATATTCCATTGTACATAAGGACCACAACTTCTTTATCCATTTTTCTCTTTCCTGGGATATTTAAGGTGTCATGAAGTGGAGGTTCTTGTCAACAGAGCAGCCCTAAACTTTGGGGTACCTGTGTCTTGCTGATTTTTAGTTTTCCCAATTTATACGCCCATGAGAGGACGTGCCCTATGCTCCCTAAGCTGTGTTTTTTCGATGTTTCAGGACACACCGTACACTTCTCCAGAGTGGCTGTTGGCAATTTACATCCCGCCCATCAGCGTAGCAAGGCTGCCATTTCTCCATGGCCTGTCCTGCATTTCTGGTTTTGACACTTTTTGCAGCATGGCCCTTTTGACCGATGGAAACGAGACTTCTTTGTAGCGCTGATTAGCCTTTCCAGGTTGCTTGGTTGGCCAAAAAGGGCGTATGCGTTTTTTCCTGAATATATTCAGGAAAAAACGCATACGCCCTGTTTGGCCAAGGGCATTATTGTCGACGTTTTACCACTTTTCATGTGCTTTTAAGGCGATTTGAATCTACCTCCTGAAACCTGTTTCCTGCAATTCTGCCTTGCTTCCAAATCCTCTTCGTTGCCTTCCCTCAATATATCTGTGGATGAGAGTTATCATTTATAGCTCTGCGGGTTTGTGAATTGCAGTGTCCCTGAGCTCCATTTTTCAACTGGCTTTTTTGGGAGCTGGCCGCAAAAGCGCGGAATTGCCTCAGGCCCTATTCTGCTTCTGGGCGGCAGGCTGAGCCTGTGGTTAATTCTTCTTACCGATGGGAAAATAGAGTGAGCTGTGCCTGTCCCAACACCTATATCTAGTCTCTCATTGGTTGCCCCTCTTCCCGTTCATCCTCAGGACAAATTGCAACCTGTAGGGAACAGGAGCTTAAAGGTGCTGATTCTCCAAGTAGGGAGATTTCTAGTAAAATAGCTGGAAAGGCGAACCCGAGCACAAGGAGATGAGAAATGAGGTGCGTATTAGAAACCTTTGAAAATCACACGGTGTACCATCTTCTGGGTTTCTCATGCATGTTTTCGATGTAGGAAGATGCCCTTGAACCTGGAGATTTGGGACCCATGGGATGGGTACCAGGCAGTATTACTTTAAAGGGTCTGCGTTTGCTCACCCAACCTCACCCAACCGTTCAGCCCCAAGAGTGTCCACCCTTATGTCTCATCCAGCTGTGGGTCTAGATATGGTCAATCCAGGTTGCATCAGAGCCTCTGAACGAATTTTGTAATAATTTCTCTCGCTTTCACTGTCTTTGTTTTACGGGTTTTTAAAAGTAATTTATTTTTATAATGGGGTTTAGCTGCTTTTCACGGCTGTGTTTATGCAGCTTTACACCCACTTGACTCACTTCCAGACAGATATCAATACATAGGTTTTAAGATTCTTACTAGTCACATATATTCTTGTGCGGTGAATAGGGGGTGTTGAGTCCAGTTCACTGAGCAAGGAGTAGGTCTTGTCTATTACATATTGGGTGTATGGAACGGTATCTGAGCGAATTTGAAACCCTTGTTTTATGCCTCACCCCACCTCACCTTTCCCGTTAAGCAGCCATAGTGTGTTTTCTAAACGTGTGACTCTGTTCTGTTTTGTAATTCAGTTCAAGTGTAGCGGTTTTTACATTCCCTCTCTAAGTGATAGCTTATGATAAGTGTCTTTTTCTGTGTGACTTATTTCACTTAGAATCATCGTACCTAAATCCACTCATCTTGCTTCTACTAGCGTTATGACATTGATTTCATGTCTGAGTGATATTCCATTGTACATAAGGACCACAACTTCTTTATCCATTTTTCTCTTTCCTGGGATATTTAAGGTGTCATGAAGTGGAGGTTCTTGTCAACAGAGCAGCCCTAAACTTTGGGGTACCTGTGTCTTGCTGATTTTTAGTTTTCCCAATTTATACGCCCATGAGAGGACGTGCCCTATGCTCCCTAAGCTGTGTTTTTTCGATGTTTCAGGACACACCGTACACTTCTCCAGAGTGGCTGTTGGCAATTTACATCCCGCCCATCAGCGTAGCAAGGCTGCCATTTCTCCATGGCCTGTCCTGCATTTCTGGTTTTGACACTTTTTGCAGCATGGCCCTTTTGACCGATGGAAACGAGACTTCTTTGTAGCGCTGATTAGCCTTTCCAGGTTGCTTGGTTGGCCAAAAAGGGCGTATGCGTTTTTTCCTGAATATATTCAGGAAAAAACGCATACGCCCTGTTTGGCCAAGGGCATTATTGTCGACGTTTTACCACTTTTCATGTGCTTTTAAGGCGATTTGAATCTACCTCCTGAAACCTGTTTCCTGCAATTCTGCCTTGCTTTCAAATCCTCTTCGTTGCCTTCCCTCAATATATCTGTGGATGAGAGTTATCATTTATAGCTCTGCGGGTTTGTGAATTGCAGTGTCCCTGAGCTCCATTTTTCAACTGGCTTTTTTGGGAGCTGGCCGCAAAAGCGCGGAATTGCCTCAGGCCCTATTCTGCTTCTGGGCAGCAGGCTGAGCCTGTGGTTAATTCTTCTTACCGATGGGAAAATAGAGTGAGCTGTGCCTGTCCCAACACCTATATCTAGTCTCTCATTGGTTGCCCCTCTTCCCGTTCATCCTCAGGACAAATTGCAACCTGTAGGGAACAGGAGCTTAAAGGTGCTGATTCTCCAAGTAGGGAGATTTCTAGTAAAATAGCTGGAAAGGCGAACCCGAGCACAAGGAGATGAGAAATGAGGTGCGTATTAGAAACCTTTGAAAATCACACGGTGTACCATCTTCTGGGTTTCTCATGCATGTTTTCGATGTAGGAAGATGCCCTTGAACCTGGAGATTTGGGACCCATGGGATGGGTACCAGGCAGTATTACTTTAAAGGGTCTGCGTTTGCTCACCCAACCTCACCCAACCTTTCAGCCCCAAGAGTGTCCACCCTTATGTCTCATCCAGCTGTGGGTCTAGATATGGTCAATCCAGGTTGCATCACAGCCTCTGAACGAATTTTGTAAGAATTTCTCTCTCTTTCACTGTCTTTGTTTTACGGGTTTTTAAAAGTAATTTATTTTTATAATGGGGTTTAGCTGCTTTTCACGGCTGTGTTTATGCAGCTTTACACCCACTTGACCCACTTCCTGACAGATATCAATACATAGGTTTTAAGATTCTTACTAGTCACATATATTCTTGTGCGGTGAATAGGGGGTGTTGAGTCCTGTTCACTGAGCAAGGCGTAGGTCTTGTCTATTACATATTGGGTGTATGGAACGGTATCTGAGCGAATTTGAAACCCTTGTTTTATGCCTCACCCCACCTCACCTTTCCCGTTAAGCAGCCATAGTGTGTTTTCTAAACGTGTGACTCTGTTCTGTTTTGTAATTCAGTTCAAGTGTAGCGGTTTTTACATTCCCTCTATAAGTGATAGCTTATGATAAGTGTCTTTTTCTGTGTGACTTATTTCACTTAGAATCGTCGTACCTAAATCCACTCATCTTGCTTCTACTAGCCTTATGACATTGATTTCATGTCTGAGTGATATTCCATTGTACATAAGGACCACAACTTCTTTATCCATTTTTCTCTTTCCTGGGATATTTAAGGTGTCATGAAGTGGAGGTTCTTGTCAACAGAGCAGCCCTAAACTTTGGGGTGCCTGTGTCTTGCTGATTTTTAGTTATCCCAATCTATACGCCCATGAGAGGACGTGCCCTATGCTCCCTAAGCTGTGTTTTTTCGATGTTTCAGGACACACCTTACACTTCTCCAGAGTGGCTGTTGGCAATTTACATCCCGCCCATCAGCGTAGCAAGGCTGCCATTTCTCCATGGCCTGTCCTGCATTTCTGGTTTTGACACTTTTTGCAGCATGGCCCTTTTGACCGATGGGAAGCGAGACTTCTTTGTAGCGCTGATTAGCCTTTCCAGGTTGCTTGGTTGGCCAAAAAGGGCGTATGCGTTTTTTCCTGAATATATTCAGGAAAAAACGCATACGCCCTGTTTGGCCAAGGGCATTATTGTCGACGTTTTACCACTTTTCATGTGCTTTTAAGGCGATTTGAATCTACCTCCTGAAACCTGTTTCCTGCAATTCTGCCTTGCTTTCAAATCCTCTTCGTTGCCTTCCCTCAATATATCTGTGGATGAGAGTTATCATTTATAGCTCTGCGGGTTTGTGAATTGCAGTGTCCCTGAGCTCCATTTTTCAACTGGCTTTTTTGGGAGCTGGCCGCAAAAGCGCGGAATTGCCTCAGGCCCTATTCTGCTTCTGGGCGGCAGGCTGAGCCTGTGGTTAATTCTTCTTACCGATGGGAAAATAGAGTGAGCTGTGCCTGTCCCAACACCTACATCTAGTCTCTCATTGGTTGCCCCTCTTCCCGTTCATCCTCAGGACAAATTGCAACCTGTAGGGAACAGGAGCTTAAAGGTGCTGATTCTCCAAGTAGGGAGATTGCTAGTAAAGTAGCTGGAAAGGTGAACCCGAACACAAGGAGATGAGAAATGAGGTGCGTATTAGAAACCTTTCAAAATCACACGGTGTACCATCTTCTGGGTTTCTCATGCATGTTTTCGATGTAGGAAGATGCCCTTGAACCTGGAGATTTGGGACCCATGGGATGGGTACCAGGCAGTATTACTTTAAAGGGTCTGCGTTTGCTCACCCAACCTCACCCAACCTCTCAGCCCCAAGAGTGTCCACCCTTATGTCTCATCCAGCTGTGGGTCTAGATATGGTCAATCCAGGTTGCATCACAGCCTCTGAACGAATTTTGTAAGAATTTCTCTCTCTTTCACTGTCTTTGTTTTACGGGTTTTTAAAAGTAATTTATTTTTATAATGGGGTTTAGCTGCTTTTCACGGCTGTGTTTATGCGGCTTTACACCCACTTGACTCACTTCCAGACAGATATCAATACATAGGTTTTAAGATTCTTACTAGTCACATATATTCTTGTGCGGTGAATAGGGGGTGTTGAGTCCTGTTCACTGAGCAAGGAGTAGGTCTTGTCTATTACATATTGGGTGTATGGAACGGTATCTGAGCGAATTTGAAACCCTTGTTTTATGCCTCACCCCACCTCACCTTTCCCGTTAAGCAGCCATAGTGTGTTTTCTAAACGTGTGACTCTGTTCTGTTTTGTAATTCAGTTCAAGTGTAGCGGTTTTTACATTCCCTCTATAAGTGATAGCTTATGATAAGTGTCTTTTTCTGTGTGACTTATTTCACTTAGAATCGTCGTACCTAAATCCACTCATCTTGCTTCTACTAGCCTTATGACATTGATTTCATGTCTGAGTGATATTCCATTGTACATAAGGACCACAACTTCTTTATCCATTTTTCTCTTTCCTGGGATATTTAAGGTGTCATGAAGTGGAGGTTCTTGTCAACAGAGCAGCCCTAAACTTTGGGGTGCCTGTGTCTTGCTGATTTTTAGTTTTCCCAATTTATACGCCCATGAGAGGACGTGCCCTATGCTCCTAGAGCTGTGTTTTTTCGATGTTTCAGGACACACCTTACACTTCTCCAGAGTGGCTGTTGGCAATTTACATCCCGCCCATCAGCGTAGCAAGGCTGCCATTTCTCCAGGGCCTGTCCTGCATTTCTGGTTTTGACACTTTTTGCAGCATGGCCCTTTTGACCGATGGGAAGCGAGACTTCTTTGTAGCGCTGATTAGCCTTTCCAGGTTGCTTGGTTGGCCAAACAGGGCGTATGCGTTTTTTCCTGAATATATTCAGGAAAAAACGCATACGCCCTGTTTGGCCAAGGGCATCATTGTGGACGTTTTACCACTTTTCATGTGCTTTAAAGGCGATTCGAATCTACCTCCTGAAACCTGTTTCCTGCAATCCTGCCTTGCTTTCAAATCCTCTTCGTTGCCTTCCCTCAATATATCTGTGGATGAGAGTTATCATTTATAGCTCTGCGGGTTTGTGAATTGCAGTGTCCCTGAGCTCCATTTTTCAACTGGCTTTTTTGGGAGCTGGCCGCAAAAGCGCGGGATTGCCTCAGGCCCTATTCAGCTTCTGGGCGGCAGGCTGAGCCTGTGGTTAATTCTTCTTACCGATGGGAAAATAGAGTGAGCTGTGCCTGTCCCAACACCTACATCTAGTCTCTCATTGGTTGCCCCTCTTCCCGTTCATCCTCAGGACAAATTGCAACCTGTAGGGAACAGGAGCTTAAAGGTGCTGATTCTCCAAGTAGGGAGATTGCTAGTAAAGTAGCTGGAAAGGTGAACCCGAACACAAGGAGATGAGAAATGAGGTGCGTATTAGAAACCTTTCAAAATCACACGGTGTACCATCTTCTGGGTTTCTCATGCATGTTTTCGATGTAGGAAGATGCCCTTGAACCTGGAGATTTGGGACCCATGGGATGGGTACCAGGCAGTATTACTTTAAAGGGTCTGCGTTTGCTCACCCAACCTCACCCAACCTCTCAGCCCCAAGAGTGTCCACCCTTATGTCTCATCCAGCTGTGGGTCTAGATATGGTCAATCCAGGTTGCATCACAGCCTCTGAACGAATTTTGTAAGAATTTCTCTCTCTTTCACTGTCTTTGTTTTACGGGTTTTTAAAAGTAATTTATTTTTATAATGGGGTTTAGCTGCTTTTCACGGCTGTGTTTATGCAGCTTTACACCCACTTGACCCACTTCCTGACAGATATCAATACATAGGTTTTAAGATTCTTACTAGTCACATATATTCTTGTGCGGTGAATAGGGGGTGTTGAGTCCTGTTCACTGAGCAAGGCGTAGGTCTTGTCTATTACATATTGGGTGTATGGAACGGTATCTGAGCGAATTTGAAACCCTTGTTTTATGCCTCACCCCACCTCACCTTTCCCGTTAAGCAGCCATAGTGTGTTTTCTAAACGTGTGACTCTGTTCTGTTTTGTAATTCAGTTCAAGTGTAGCGGTTTTTACATTCCCTCTATAAGTGATAGCTTATGATAAGTGTCTTTTTCTGTGTGACTTATTTCACTTAGAATCGTCATACCTAAATCCACTCATCTTGCTTCTACTAGCCTTATGACATTGATTTCATGTCTGAGTGATATTCCATTGTACATAAGGACCACAACTTCTTTATCCATTTTTCCCTTTCCTGGGATATTTAAGGTGTCATGAAGTGGAGGTTCTTGTCAACAGAGCAGCCCTAAACTTTGGGGTGCCTGTGTCTTGCTGATTTTTAGTTTTCCCAATCTATACGCCCATGAGAGGACGTGCCCTATGCTCCCTAAGCTGTGTTTTTTCGATGTTTCAGGACACACCGTACACTTCTCCAGAGTGGCTGTTGGCAATTTACATCCCGCCCATCAGCGTAGCAAGGCTGCCATTTCTCCATGGCCTGTCCTGCATTTCTGGTTTTGACACTTTTTGCAGCATGGCCCTTTTGACCGATGGGAAGCGAGACTTCTTTGTAGCGCTGATTAGCCTTTCCAGGTTGCTTGGTTGGCCAAAAAGGGCGTATGCGTTTTTTCCTGAATATATTCAGGAAAAAACGCATACGCCCTGTTTGGCCAAGGGCATTATTGTCGACGTTTTACCACTTTTCATGTGCTTTTAAGGCGATTTGAATCTACCTCCTGAAACCTGTTTCCTGCAATTCTGCCTTGCTTTCAAATCCTCTTCGTTGCCTTCCCTCAATATATCTGTGGATGAGAGTTATCATTTATAGCTCTGCGGGTTTGTGAATTGCAGTGTCCCTGAGCTCCATTTTTCAACTGGCTTTTTTGGGAGCTGGCCGCAAAAGCGCGGAATTGCCTCAGGCCCTATTCTGCTTCTGGGCGGCAGGCTGAGCCTGTGGTTAATTCTTCTTACCGATGGGAAAATAGAGTGAGCTGTGCCTGTCCCAACACCTACATCTAGTCTCTCATTGGTTGCCCCTCTTCCCGTTCATCCTCAGGACAAATTGCAACCTGTAGGGAACAGGAGCTTAAAGGTGCTGATTCTCCAAGTAGGGAGATTGCTAGTAAAGTAGCTGGAAAGGTGAACCCGAACACAAGGAGATGAGAAATGAGGTGCGTATTAGAAACCTTTCAAAATCACACGGTGTACCATCTTCTGGGTTTCTCATGCATGTTTTCGATGTAGGAAGATGCCCTTGAACCTGGAGATTTGGGACCCATGGGATGGGTACCAGGCAGTATTACTTTAAAGGGTCTGCGTTTGCTCACCCAACCTCACCCAACCTCTCAGCCCCAAGAGTGTCCACCCTTATGTCTCATCCAGCTGTGGGTCTAGATATGGTCAATCCAGGTTGCATCACAGCCTCTGAACGAATTTTGTAAGAATTTCTCTCTCTTTCACTGTCTTTGTTTTACGGGTTTTTAAAAGTAATTTATTTTTATAATGGGGTTTAGCTGCTTTTCACGGCTGTGTTTATGCAGCTTTACACCCACTTGACCCACTTCCTGACAGATATCAATACATAGGTTTTAAGATTCTTACTAGTCACATATATTCTTGTGCGGTGAATAGGGGGTGTTGAGTCCTGTTCACTGAGCAAGGCGTAGGTCTTGTCTATTACATATTGGGTGTATGGAACGGTATCTGAGCGAATTTGAAACCCTTGTTTTATGCCTCACCCCACCTCACCTTTCCCGTTAAGCAGCCATAGTGTGTTTTCTAAACGTGTGACTCTGTTCTGTTTTGTAATTCAGTTCAAGTGTAGCGGTTTTTACATTCCCTCTATAAGTGATAGCTTATGATAAGTGTCTTTTTCTGTGTGACTTATTTCACTTAGAATCGTCATACCTAAATCCACTCATCTTGCTTCTACTAGCCTTATGACATTGATTTCATGTCTGAGTGATATTCCATTGTACATAAGGACCACAACTTCTTTATCCATTTTTCCCTTTCCTGGGATATTTAAGGTGTCATGAAGTGGAGGTTCTTGTCAACAGAGCAGCCCTAAACTTTGGGGTGCCTGTGTCTTGCTGATTTTTAGTTTTCCCAATCTATACGCCCATGAGAGGACGTGCCCTATGCTCCCTAAGCTGTGTTTTTTCGATGTTTCAGGACACACCGTACACTTCTCCAGAGTGGCTGTTGGCAATTTACATCCCGCCCATCAGCGTAGCAAGGCTGCCATTTCTCCATGGCCTGTCCTGCATTTCTGGTTTTGACACTTTTTGCAGCATGGCCCTTTTGACCGATGGGAAGCGAGACTTCTTTGTAGCGCTGATTAGCCTTTCCAGGTTGCTTGGTTGGCCAAAAAGGGCGTATGCGTTTTTTCCTGAATATATTCAGGAAAAAACGCATACGCCCTGTTTGGCCAAGGGCATTATTGTCGACGTTTTACCACTTTTCATGTGCTTTTAAGGCGATTTGAATCTACCTCCTGAAACCTGTTTCCTGCAATTCTGCCTTGCTTTCAAATCCTCTTCGTTGCCTTCCCTCAATATATCTGTGGATGAGAGTTATCATTTATAGCTCTGCGGGTTTGTGAATTGCAGTGTCCCTGAGCTCCATTTTTCAACTGGCTTTTTTGGGAGCTGGCCGCAAAAGCGCGGAATTGCCTCAGGCCCTATTCTGCTTCTGGGCGGCAGGCTGAGCCTGTGGTTAATTCTTCTTACCGATGGGAAAATAGAGTGAGCTGTGCCTGTCCCAACACCTACATCTAGTCTCTCATTGGTTGCCCCTCTTCCCGTTCATCCTCAGGACAAATTGCAACCTGTAGGGAACAGGAGCTTAAAGGTGCTGATTCTCCAAGTAGGGAGATTGCTAGTAAAGTAGCTGGAAAGGTGAACCCGAACACAAGGAGATGAGAAATGAGGTGCGTATTAGAAACCTTTCAAAATCACACGGTGTACCATCTTCTGGGTTTCTCATGCATGTTTTCGATGTAGGAAGATGCCCTTGAACCTGGAGATTTGGGACCCATGGGATGGGTACCAGGCAGTATTACTTTAAAGGGTCTGCGTTTGCTCACCCAACCTCACCCAACCTCTCAGCCCCAAGAGTGTCCACCCTTATGTCTCATCCAGCTGTGGGTCTAGATATGGTCAATCCAGGTTGCATCACAGCCTCTGAACGAATTTTGTAAGAATTTCTCTCTCTTTCACTGTCTTTGTTTTACGGGTTTTTAAAAGTAATTTATTTTTATAATGGGGTTTAGCTGCTTTTCACGGCTGTGTTTATGCAGCTTTACACCCACTTGACCCACTTCCTGACAGATATCAATACATAGGTTTTAAGATTCTTACTAGTCACATATATTCTTGTGCGGTGAATAGGGGGTGTTGAGTCCTGTTCACTGAGCAAGGCGTAGGTCTTGTCTATTACATATTGGGTGTATGGAACGGTATCTGAGCGAATTTGAAACCCTTGTTTTATGCCTCACCCCACCTCACCTTTCCCGTTAAGCAGCCATAGTGTGTTTTCTAAACGTGTGACTCTGTTCTGTTTTGTAATTCAGTTCAAGTGTAGCGGTTTTTACATTCCCTCTATAAGTGATAGCTTATGATAAGTGTCTTTTTCTGTGTGACTTATTTCACTTAGAATCGTCATACCTAAATCCACTCATCTTGCTTCTACTAGCCTTATGACATTGATTTCATGTCTGAGTGATATTCCATTGTACATAAGGACCACAACTTCTTTATCCATTTTTCCCTTTCCTGGGATATTTAAGGTGTCATGAAGTGGAGGTTCTTGTCAACAGAGCAGCCCTAAACTTTGGGGTGCCTGTGTCTTGCTGATTTTTAGTTTTCCCAATCTATACGCCCATGAGAGGACGTGCCCTATGCTCCCTAAGCTGTGTTTTTTCGATGTTTCAGGACACACCGTACACTTCTCCAGAGTGGCTGTTGGCAATTTACATCCCGCCCATCAGCGTAGCAAGGCTGCCATTTCTCCATGGCCTGTCCTGCATTTCTGGTTTTGACACTTTTTGCAGCATGGCCCTTTTGACCGATGGGAAGCGAGACTTCTTTGTAGCGCTGATTAGCCTTTCCAGGTTGCTTGGTTGGCCAAAAAGGGCGTATGCGTTTTTTCCTGAATATATTCAGGAAAAAACGCATACGCCCTGTTTGGCCAAGGGCATTATTGTCGACGTTTTACCACTTTTCATGTGCTTTTAAGGCGATTTGAATCTACCTCCTGAAACCTGTTTCCTGCAATTCTGCCTTGCTTTCAAATCCTCTTCGTTGCCTTCCCTCAATATATCTGTGGATGAGAGTTATCATTTATAGCTCTGCGGGTTTGTGAATTGCAGTGTCCCTGAGCTCCATTTTTCAACTGGCTTTTTTGGGAGCTGGCCGCAAAAGCGCGGAATTGCCTCAGGCCCTATTCTGCTTCTGGGCGGCAGGCTGAGCCTGTGGTTAATTCTTCTTACCGATGGGAAAATAGAGTGAGCTGTGCCTGTCCCAACACCTACATCTAGTCTCTCATTGGTTGCCCCTCTTCCCGTTCATCCTCAGGACAAATTGCAACCTGTAGGGAACAGGAGCTTAAAGGTGCTGATTCTCCAAGTAGGGAGATTGCTAGTAAAGTAGCTGGAAAGGTGAACCCGAACACAAGGAGATGAGAAATGAGGTGCGTATTAGAAACCTTTCAAAATCACACGGTGTACCATCTTCTGGGTTTCTCATGCATGTTTTCGATGTAGGAAGATGCCCTTGAACCTGGAGATTTGGGACCCATGGGATGGGTACCAGGCAGTATTACTTTAAAGGGTCTGCGTTTGCTCACCCAACCTCACCCAACCTCTCAGCCCCAAGAGTGTCCACCCTTATGTCTCATCCAGCTGTGGGTCTAGATATGGTCAATCCAGGTTGCATCACAGCCTCTGAACGAATTTTGTAAGAATTTCTCTCTCTTTCACTGTCTTTGTTTTACGGGTTTTTAAAAGTAATTTATTTTTATAATGGGGTTTAGCTGCTTTTCACGGCTGTGTTTATGCAGCTTTACACCCACTTGACCCACTTCCTGACAGATATCAATACATAGGTTTTAAGATTCTTACTAGTCACATATATTCTTGTGCGGTGAATAGGGGGTGTTGAGTCCTGTTCACTGAGCAAGGCGTAGGTCTTGTCTATTACATATTGGGTGTATGGAACGGTATCTGAGCGAATTTGAAACCCTTGTTTTATGCCTCACCCCACCTCACCTTTCCCGTTAAGCAGCCATAGTGTGTTTTCTAAACGTGTGACTCTGTTCTGTTTTGTAATTCAGTTCAAGTGTAGCGGTTTTTACATTCCCTCTATAAGTGATAGCTTATGATAAGTGTCTTTTTCTGTGTGACTTATTTCACTTAGAATCGTCATACCTAAATCCACTCATCTTGCTTCTACTAGCCTTATGACATTGATTTCATGTCTGAGTGATATTCCATTGTACATAAGGACCACAACTTCTTTATCCATTTTTCCCTTTCCTGGGATATTTAAGGTGTCATGAAGTGGAGGTTCTTGTCAACAGAGCAGCCCTAAACTTTGGGGTGCCTGTGTCTTGCTGATTTTTAGTTTTCCCAATCTATACGCCCATGAGAGGACGTGCCCTATGCTCCCTAAGCTGTGTTTTTTCGATGTTTCAGGACACACCGTACACTTCTCCAGAGTGGCTGTTGGCAATTTACATCCCGCCCATCAGCGTAGCAAGGCTGCCATTTCTCCATGGCCTGTCCTGCATTTCTGGTTTTGACACTTTTTGCAGCATGGCCCTTTTGACCGATGGGAAGCGAGACTTCTTTGTAGCGCTGATTAGCCTTTCCAGGTTGCTTGGTTGGCCAAAAAGGGCGTATGCGTTTTTTCCTGAATATATTCAGGAAAAAACGCATACGCCCTGTTTGGCCAAGGGCATTATTGTCGACGTTTTACCACTTTTCATGTGCTTTTAAGGCGATTTGAATCTACCTCCTGAAACCTGTTTCCTGCAATTCTGCCTTGCTTTCAAATCCTCTTCGTTGCCTTCCCTCAATATATCTGTGGATGAGAGTTATCATTTATAGCTCTGCGGGTTTGTGAATTGCAGTGTCCCTGAGCTCCATTTTTCAACTGGCTTTTTTGGGAGCTGGCCGCAAAAGCGCGGAATTGCCTCAGGCCCTATTCTGCTTCTGGGCGGCAGGCTGAGCCTGTGGTTAATTCTTCTTACCGATGGGAAAATAGAGTGAGCTGTGCCTGTCCCAACACCTACATCTAGTCTCTCATTGGTTGCCCCTCTTCCCGTTCATCCTCAGGACAAATTGCAACCTGTAGGGAACAGGAGCTTAAAGGTGCTGATTCTCCAAGTAGGGAGATTGCTAGTAAAGTAGCTGGAAAGGTGAACCCGAACACAAGGAGATGAGAAATGAGGTGCGTATTAGAAACCTTTCAAAATCACACGGTGTACCATCTTCTGGGTTTCTCATGCATGTTTTCGATGTAGGAAGATGCCCTTGAACCTGGAGATTTGGGACCCATGGGATGGGTACCAGGCAGTATTACTTTAAAGGGTCTGCGTTTGCTCACCCAACCTCACCCAACCTCTCAGCCCCAAGAGTGTCCACCCTTATGTCTCATCCAGCTGTGGGTCTAGATATGGTCAATCCAGGTTGCATCACAGCCTCTGAACGAATTTTGTAAGAATTTCTCTCTCTTTCACTGTCTTTGTTTTACGGGTTTTTAAAAGTAATTTATTTTTATAATGGGGTTTAGCTGCTTTTCACGGCTGTGTTTATGCAGCTTTACACCCACTTGACCCACTTCCTGACAGATATCAATACATAGGTTTTAAGATTCTTACTAGTCACATATATTCTTGTGCGGTGAATAGGGGGTGTTGAGTCCTGTTCACTGAGCAAGGCGTAGGTCTTGTCTATTACATATTGGGTGTATGGAACGGTATCTGAGCGAATTTGAAACCCTTGTTTTATGCCTCACCCCACCTCACCTTTCCCGTTAAGCAGCCATAGTGTGTTTTCTAAACGTGTGACTCTGTTCTGTTTTGTAATTCAGTTCAAGTGTAGCGGTTTTTACATTCCCTCTATAAGTGATAGCTTATGATAAGTGTCTTTTTCTGTGTGACTTATTTCACTTAGAATCGTCATACCTAAATCCACTCATCTTGCTTCTACTAGCCTTATGACATTGATTTCATGTCTGAGTGATATTCCATTGTACATAAGGACCACAACTTCTTTATCCATTTTTCCCTTTCCTGGGATATTTAAGGTGTCATGAAGTGGAGGTTCTTGTCAACAGAGCAGCCCTAAACTTTGGGGTGCCTGTGTCTTGCTGATTTTTAGTTTTCCCAATCTATACGCCCATGAGAGGACGTGCCCTATGCTCCCTAAGCTGTGTTTTTTCGATGTTTCAGGACACACCGTACACTTCTCCAGAGTGGCTGTTGGCAATTTACATCCCGCCCATCAGCGTAGCAAGGCTGCCATTTCTCCATGGCCTGTCCTGCATTTCTGGTTTTGACACTTTTTGCAGCATGGCCCTTTTGACCGATGGGAAGCGAGACTTCTTTGTAGCGCTGATTAGCCTTTCCAGGTTGCTTGGTTGGCCAAAAAGGGCGTATGCGTTTTTTCCTGAATATATTCAGGAAAAAACGCATACGCCCTGTTTGGCCAAGGGCATTATTGTCGACGTTTTACCACTTTTCATGTGCTTTTAAGGCGATTTGAATCTACCTCCTGAAACCTGTTTCCTGCAATTCTGCCTTGCTTTCAAATCCTCTTCGTTGCCTTCCCTCAATATATCTGTGGATGAGAGTTATCATTTATAGCTCTGCGGGTTTGTGAATTGCAGTGTCCCTGAGCTCCATTTTTCAACTGGCTTTTTTGGGAGCTGGCCGCAAAAGCGCGGAATTGCCTCAGGCCCTATTCTGCTTCTGGGCGGCAGGCTGAGCCTGTGGTTAATTCTTCTTACCGATGGGAAAATAGAGTGAGCTGTGCCTGTCCCAACACCTACATCTAGTCTCTCATTGGTTGCCCCTCTTCCCGTTCATCCTCAGGACAAATTGCAACCTGTAGGGAACAGGAGCTTAAAGGTGCTGATTCTCCAAGTAGGGAGATTGCTAGTAAAGTAGCTGGAAAGGTGAACCCGAACACAAGGAGATGAGAAATGAGGTGCGTATTAGAAACCTTTCAAAATCACACGGTGTACCATCTTCTGGGTTTCTCATGCATGTTTTCGATGTAGGAAGATGCCCTTGAACCTGGAGATTTGGGACCCATGGGATGGGTACCAGGCAGTATTACTTTAAAGGGTCTGCGTTTGCTCACCCAACCTCACCCAACCTCTCAGCCCCAAGAGTGTCCACCCTTATGTCTCATCCAGCTGTGGGTCTAGATATGGTCAATCCAGGTTGCATCACAGCCTCTGAACGAATTTTGTAAGAATTTCTCTCTCTTTCACTGTCTTTGTTTTACGGGTTTTTAAAAGTAATTTATTTTTATAATGGGGTTTAGCTGCTTTTCACGGCTGTGTTTATGCAGCTTTACACCCACTTGACCCACTTCCTGACAGATATCAATACATAGGTTTTAAGATTCTTACTAGTCACATATATTCTTGTGCGGTGAATAGGGGGTGTTGAGTCCTGTTCACTGAGCAAGGCGTAGGTCTTGTCTATTACATATTGGGTGTATGGAACGGTATCTGAGCGAATTTGAAACCCTTGTTTTATGCCTCACCCCACCTCACCTTTCCCGTTAAGCAGCCATAGTGTGTTTTCTAAACGTGTGACTCTGTTCTGTTTTGTAATTCAGTTCAAGTGTAGCGGTTTTTACATTCCCTCTATAAGTGATAGCTTATGATAAGTGTCTTTTTCTGTGTGACTTATTTCACTTAGAATCGTCATACCTAAATCCACTCATCTTGCTTCTACTAGCCTTATGACATTGATTTCATGTCTGAGTGATATTCCATTGTACATAAGGACCACAACTTCTTTATCCATTTTTCCCTTTCCTGGGATATTTAAGGTGTCATGAAGTGGAGGTTCTTGTCAACAGAGCAGCCCTAAACTTTGGGGTGCCTGTGTCTTGCTGATTTTTAGTTTTCCCAATCTATACGCCCATGAGAGGACGTGCCCTATGCTCCCTAAGCTGTGTTTTTTCGATGTTTCAGGACACACCGTACACTTCTCCAGAGTGGCTGTTGGCAATTTACATCCCGCCCATCAGCGTAGCAAGGCTGCCATTTCTCCATGGCCTGTCCTGCATTTCTGGTTTTGACACTTTTTGCAGCATGGCCCTTTTGACCGATGGGAAGCGAGACTTCTTTGTAGCGCTGATTAGCCTTTCCAGGTTGCTTGGTTGGCCAAAAAGGGCGTATGCGTTTTTTCCTGAATATATTCAGGAAAAAACGCATACGCCCTGTTTGGCCAAGGGCATTATTGTCGACGTTTTACCACTTTTCATGTGCTTTTAAGGCGATTTGAATCTACCTCCTGAAACCTGTTTCCTGCAATTCTGCCTTGCTTTCAAATCCTCTTCGTTGCCTTCCCTCAATATATCTGTGGATGAGAGTTATCATTTATAGCTCTGCGGGTTTGTGAATTGCAGTGTCCCTGAGCTCCATTTTTCAACTGGCTTTTTTGGGAGCTGGCCGCAAAAGCGCGGAATTGCCTCAGGCCCTATTCTGCTTCTGGGCGGCAGGCTGAGCCTGTGGTTAATTCTTCTTACCGATGGGAAAATAGAGTGAGCTGTGCCTGTCCCAACACCTACATCTAGTCTCTCATTGGTTGCCCCTCTTCCCGTTCATCCTCAGGACAAATTGCAACCTGTAGGGAACAGGAGCTTAAAGGTGCTGATTCTCCAAGTAGGGAGATTGCTAGTAAAGTAGCTGGAAAGGTGAACCCGAACACAAGGAGATGAGAAATGAGGTGCGTATTAGAAACCTTTCAAAATCACACGGTGTACCATCTTCTGGGTTTCTCATGCATGTTTTCGATGTAGGAAGATGCCCTTGAACCTGGAGATTTGGGACCCATGGGATGGGTACCAGGCAGTATTACTTTAAAGGGTCTGCGTTTGCTCACCCAACCTCACCCAACCTCTCAGCCCCAAGAGTGTCCACCCTTATGTCTCATCCAGCTGTGGGTCTAGATATGGTCAATCCAGGTTGCATCACAGCCTCTGAACGAATTTTGTAAGAATTTCTCTCTCTTTCACTGTCTTTGTTTTACGGGTTTTTAAAAGTAATTTATTTTTATAATGGGGTTTAGCTGCTTTTCACGGCTGTGTTTATGCAGCTTTACACCCACTTGACCCACTTCCTGACAGATATCAATACATAGGTTTTAAGATTCTTACTAGTCACATATATTCTTGTGCGGTGAATAGGGGGTGTTGAGTCCTGTTCACTGAGCAAGGCGTAGGTCTTGTCTATTACATATTGGGTGTATGGAACGGTATCTGAGCGAATTTGAAACCCTTGTTTTATGCCTCACCCCACCTCACCTTTCCCGTTAAGCAGCCATAGTGTGTTTTCTAAACGTGTGACTCTGTTCTGTTTTGTAATTCAGTTCAAGTGTAGCGGTTTTTACATTCCCTCTATAAGTGATAGCTTATGATAAGTGTCTTTTTCTGTGTGACTTATTTCACTTAGAATCGTCATACCTAAATCCACTCATCTTGCTTCTACTAGCCTTATGACATTGATTTCATGTCTGAGTGATATTCCATTGTACATAAGGACCACAACTTCTTTATCCATTTTTCCCTTTCCTGGGATATTTAAGGTGTCATGAAGTGGAGGTTCTTGTCAACAGAGCAGCCCTAAACTTTGGGGTGCCTGTGTCTTGCTGATTTTTAGTTTTCCCAATCTATACGCCCATGAGAGGACGTGCCCTATGCTCCCTAAGCTGTGTTTTTTCGATGTTTCAGGACACACCGTACACTTCTCCAGAGTGGCTGTTGGCAATTTACATCCCGCCCATCAGCGTAGCAAGGCTGCCATTTCTCCATGGCCTGTCCTGCATTTCTGGTTTTGACACTTTTTGCAGCATGGCCCTTTTGACCGATGGGAAGCGAGACTTCTTTGTAGCGCTGATTAGCCTTTCCAGGTTGCTTGGTTGGCCAAAAAGGGCGTATGCGTTTTTTCCTGAATATATTCAGGAAAAAACGCATACGCCCTGTTTGGCCAAGGGCATTATTGTCGACGTTTTACCACTTTTCATGTGCTTTTAAGGCGATTTGAATCTACCTCCTGAAACCTGTTTCCTGCAATTCTGCCTTGCTTTCAAATCCTCTTCGTTGCCTTCCCTCAATATATCTGTGGATGAGAGTTATCATTTATAGCTCTGCGGGTTTGTGAATTGCAGTGTCCCTGAGCTCCATTTTTCAACTGGCTTTTTTGGGAGCTGGCCGCAAAAGCGCGGAATTGCCTCAGGCCCTATTCTGCTTCTGGGCGGCAGGCTGAGCCTGTGGTTAATTCTTCTTACCGATGGGAAAATAGAGTGAGCTGTGCCTGTCCCAACACCTACATCTAGTCTCTCATTGGTTGCCCCTCTTCCCGTTCATCCTCAGGACAAATTGCAACCTGTAGGGAACAGGAGCTTAAAGGTGCTGATTCTCCAAGTAGGGAGATTGCTAGTAAAGTAGCTGGAAAGGTGAACCCGAACACAAGGAGATGAGAAATGAGGTGCGTATTAGAAACCTTTCAAAATCACACGGTGTACCATCTTCTGGGTTTCTCATGCATGTTTTCGATGTAGGAAGATGCCCTTGAACCTGGAGATTTGGGACCCATGGGATGGGTACCAGGCAGTATTACTTTAAAGGGTCTGCGTTTGCTCACCCAACCTCACCCAACCTCTCAGCCCCAAGAGTGTCCACCCTTATGTCTCATCCAGCTGTGGGTCTAGATATGGTCAATCCAGGTTGCATCACAGCCTCTGAACGAATTTTGTAAGAATTTCTCTCTCTTTCACTGTCTTTGTTTTACGGGTTTTTAAAAGTAATTTATTTTTATAATGGGGTTTAGCTGCTTTTCACGGCTGTGTTTATGCAGCTTTACACCCACTTGACCCACTTCCTGACAGATATCAATACATAGGTTTTAAGATTCTTACTAGTCACATATATTCTTGTGCGGTGAATAGGGGGTGTTGAGTCCTGTTCACTGAGCAAGGCGTAGGTCTTGTCTATTACATATTGGGTGTATGGAACGGTATCTGAGCGAATTTGAAACCCTTGTTTTATGCCTCACCCCACCTCACCTTTCCCGTTAAGCAGCCATAGTGTGTTTTCTAAACGTGTGACTCTGTTCTGTTTTGTAATTCAGTTCAAGTGTAGCGGTTTTTACATTCCCTCTATAAGTGATAGCTTATGATAAGTGTCTTTTTCTGTGTGACTTATTTCACTTAGAATCGTCATACCTAAATCCACTCATCTTGCTTCTACTAGCCTTATGACATTGATTTCATGTCTGAGTGATATTCCATTGTACATAAGGACCACAACTTCTTTATCCATTTTTCCCTTTCCTGGGATATTTAAGGTGTCATGAAGTGGAGGTTCTTGTCAACAGAGCAGCCCTAAACTTTGGGGTGCCTGTGTCTTGCTGATTTTTAGTTTTCCCAATCTATACGCCCATGAGAGGACGTGCCCTATGCTCCCTAAGCTGTGTTTTTTCGATGTTTCAGGACACACCGTACACTTCTCCAGAGTGGCTGTTGGCAATTTACATCCCGCCCATCAGCGTAGCAAGGCTGCCATTTCTCCATGGCCTGTCCTGCATTTCTGGTTTTGACACTTTTTGCAGCATGGCCCTTTTGACCGATGGGAAGCGAGACTTCTTTGTAGCGCTGATTAGCCTTTCCAGGTTGCTTGGTTGGCCAAAAAGGGCGTATGCGTTTTTTCCTGAATATATTCAGGAAAAAACGCATACGCCCTGTTTGGCCAAGGGCATTATTGTCGACGTTTTACCACTTTTCATGTGCTTTTAAGGCGATTTGAATCTACCTCCTGAAACCTGTTTCCTGCAATTCTGCCTTGCTTTCAAATCCTCTTCGTTGCCTTCCCTCAATATATCTGTGGATGAGAGTTATCATTTATAGCTCTGCGGGTTTGTGAATTGCAGTGTCCCTGAGCTCCATTTTTCAACTGGCTTTTTTGGGAGCTGGCCGCAAAAGCGCGGAATTGCCTCAGGCCCTATTCTGCTTCTGGGCGGCAGGCTGAGCCTGTGGTTAATTCTTCTTACCGATGGGAAAATAGAGTGAGCTGTGCCTGTCCCAACACCTACATCTAGTCTCTCATTGGTTGCCCCTCTTCCCGTTCATCCTCAGGACAAATTGCAACCTGTAGGGAACAGGAGCTTAAAGGTGCTGATTCTCCAAGTAGGGAGATTGCTAGTAAAGTAGCTGGAAAGGTGAACCCGAACACAAGGAGATGAGAAATGAGGTGCGTATTAGAAACCTTTCAAAATCACACGGTGTACCATCTTCTGGGTTTCTCATGCATGTTTTCGATGTAGGAAGATGCCCTTGAACCTGGAGATTTGGGACCCATGGGATGGGTACCAGGCAGTATTACTTTAAAGGGTCTGCGTTTGCTCACCCAACCTCACCCAACCTCTCAGCCCCAAGAGTGTCCACCCTTATGTCTCATCCAGCTGTGGGTCTAGATATGGTCAATCCAGGTTGCATCACAGCCTCTGAACGAATTTTGTAAGAATTTCTCTCTCTTTCACTGTCTTTGTTTTACGGGTTTTTAAAAGTAATTTATTTTTATAATGGGGTTTAGCTGCTTTTCACGGCTGTGTTTATGCGGCTTTACACCCACTTGACTCACTTCCAGACAGATATCAATACATAGGTTTTAAGATTCTTACTAGTCACATATATTCTTGTGCGGTGAATAGGGGGTGTTGAGTCCTGTTCACTGAGCAAGGAGTAGGTCTTGTCTATTACATATTGGGTGTATGGAACGGTATCTGAGCGAATTTGAAACCCTTGTTTTATGCCTCACCCCACCTCACCTTTCCCGTTAAGCAGCCATAGTGTGTTTTCTAAACGTGTGACTCTGTTCTGTTTTGTAATTCAGTTCAAGTGTAGCGGTTTTTACATTCCCTCTATAAGTGATAGCTTATGATAAGTGTCTTTTTCTGTGTGACTTATTTCACTTAGAATCGTCGTACCTAAATCCACTCATCTTGCTTCTACTAGCCTTATGACATTGATTTCATGTCTGAGTGATATTCCATTGTACATAAGGACCACAACTTCTTTATCCATTTTTCTCTTTCCTGGGAAATTTAAGGTGTCATGAAGTGGAGGTTCTTGTCAACAGAGCAGCCCTAAACTTTGGGGTGCCTGTGTCTTGCTGATTTTTAGTTTTCCCAATTTATACGCCCATGAGAGGACGTGCCCTATGCTCCTAGAGCTGTGTTTTTTCGATGTTTCAGGACACACCTTACACTTCTCCAGAGTGGCTGTTGGCAATTTACATCCCGCCCATCAGCGTAGCAAGGCTGCCATTTCTCCAGGGCCTGTCCTGCATTTCTGGTTTTGACACTTTTTGCAGCATGGCCCTTTTGACCGATGGGAAGCGAGACTTCTTTGTAGCGCTGATTAGCCTTTCCAGGTTGCTTGGTTGGCCAAACAGGGCGTATGCGTTTTTTCCTGAATATATTCAGGAAAAAACGCATACGCCCTGTTTGGCCAAGGGCATCATTGTCGACGTTTTACCACTTTTCATGTGCTTTAAAGGCGATTCGAATCTACCTCCTGAAACCTGTTTCCTGCAATCCTGCCTTGCTTTCAAATCCTCTTCGTTGCCTTCCCTCAATATATCTGTGGATGAGAGTTATCATTTATAGCTCTGCGGGTTTGTGAATTGCAGTGTCCCTGAGCTCCATTTTTCAACTGGCTTTTTTGGGAGCTGGCCGCAAAAGCGCGGGATTGCCTCAGGCCCTATTCAGCTTCTGGCCGGCAGGCTGAGCCTGTGGTTAATTCTTCTTCCCGATGGGAAAATAGAGTGACCTGTGCCTGTCCCAACACCAAGATCTAGTCTCTCATTGGTTTCCCCTCTTCCCGTTCATCCTCAGGACAAATTGCAACCTGTAGGGAACAGGAGCTTAAAGGTGCTGATTCTCCAAGTAGGGAGATTGCTAGTAAAGTAGCTGGAAAGGCAAACCCGAGCACAAGGAGATGAGAAATGAGGTGCGTATTAGAAACCTTTCAAAATCACACGGTGTACCATCTTCTGGGTTTCTCATGCATGTTTTGGATGTAGGAAGATGCCCTTGAACCTGGAGATTTGGGACCCATGGGATGGATACCAGGCAGTATTACTTTAAAGGGTCTGCGTTTGCTCACCCAACCTCACCCAACCGTTCAGCCCCAAGAGTGTCCACCCTTATGTCTCATCCAGCTGTGGGTCTAGATATGGTCAATCCAGGTTGCATCAGAGCCTCTGAACGAATTTTGTAATAATTTCTCTCGCTTTCACTGTCTTTGTTTTACGGGTTTTTAAAAGTAATTTATTTTTATAATGGGGTTTAGCTGCTTTTCACGGCTGTGTTTATGCAGCTTTACACCCACTTGACCCACTTCCTGACAGATATCAATACATAGGTTTTAAGATTCTTACTAGTCACATATATTCTTGTGCGGTGAATAGGGGGTGTTGAGTCCTGTTCACTGAGCAAGGCGTAGGTCTTGTCTATTACATATTGGGTGTATGGAACGGTATCTGAGCGAATTTGAAACCCTTGTTTTATGCCTCACCCCACCTCACCTTTCCCGTTAAGCAGCCATAGTGTGTTTTCTAAACGTGTGACTCTGTTCTGTTTTGTAATTCAGTTCAAGTGTAGCGGTTTTTACATTCCCTCTATAAGTGATAGCTTATGATAAGTGTCTTTTTCTGTGTGACTTATTTCACTTAGAATCGTCATACCTAAATCCACTCATCTTGCTTCTACTAGCCTTATGACATTGATTTCATGTCTGAGTGATATTCCATTGTACATAAGGACCACAACTTCTTTATCCATTTTTCCCTTTCCTGGGATATTTAAGGTGTCATGAAGTGGAGGTTCTTGTCAACAGAGCAGCCCTAAACTTTGGGGTGCCTGTGTCTTGCTGATTTTTAGTTTTCCCAATCTATACGCCCATGAGAGGACGTGCCCTATGCTCCCTAAGCTGTGTTTTTTCGATGTTTCAGGACACACCTTACACTTCTCCAGAGTGGCTGTTGGCAATTTACATCCCGCCCATCAGCGTAGCAAGGCTGCCATTTCTCCATGGCCTGTCCTGCATTTCTGGTTTTGACACTTTTTGCAGCATGGCCCTTTTGACCGATGGGAAGCGAGACTTCTTTGTAGCGCTGATTAGCCTTTCCAGGTTGCTTGGTTGGCCAAAAAGGGCGTATGCGTTTTTTCCTGAATATATTCAGGAAAAAACGCATACGCCCTGTTTGGCCAAGGGCATTATTGTCGACGTTTTACCACTTTTCATGTGCTTTTAAGGCGATTTGAATCTACCTCCTGAAACCTGTTTCCTGCAATTCTGCCTTGCTTTCAAATCCTCTTCGTTGCCTTCCCTCAATATATCTGTGGATGAGAGTTATCATTTATAGCTCTGCGGGTTTGTGAATTGCAGTGTCCCTGAGCTCCATTTTTCAACTGGCTTTTTTGGGAGCTGGCCGCAAAAGCGCGGAATTGCCTCAGGCCCTATTCTGCTTCTGGGCGGCAGGCTGAGCCTGTGGTTAATTCTTCTTACCGATGGGAAAATAGAGTGAGCTGTGCCTGTCCCAACACCTACATCTAGTCTCTCATTGGTTGCCCCTCTTCCCGTTCATCCTCAGGACAAATTGCAACCTGTAGGGAACAGGAGCTTAAAGGTGCTGATTCTCCAAGTAGGGAGATTGCTAGTAAAGTAGCTGGAAAGGTGAACCCGAACACAAGGAGATGAGAAATGAGGTGCGTATTAGAAACCTTTCAAAATCACACGGTGTACCATCTTCTGGGTTTCTCATGCATGTTTTCGATGTAGGAAGATGCCCTTGAACCTGGAGATTTGGGACCCATGGGATGGGTACCAGGCAGTATTACTTTAAAGGGTCTGCGTTTGCTCACCCAACCTCACCCAACCTCTCAGCCCCAAGAGTGTCCACCCTTATGTCTCATCCAGCTGTGGGTCTAGATATGGTCAATCCAGGTTGCATCACAGCCTCTGAACGAATTTTGTAAGAATTTCTCTCTCTTTCACTGTCTTTGTTTTACGGGTTTTTAAAAGTAATTTATTTTTATAATGGGGTTTAGCTGCTTTTCACGGCTGTGTTTATGCGGCTTTACACCCACTTGACTCACTTCCAGACAGATATCAATACATAGGTTTTAAGATTCTTACTAGTCACATATATTCTTGTGCGGTGAATAGGGGGTGTTGAGTCCTGTTCACTGAGCAAGGAGTAGGTCTTGTCTATTACATATTGGGTGTATGGAACGGTATCTGAGCGAATTTGAAACCCTTGTTTTATGCCTCACCCCACCTCACCTTTCCCGTTAAGCAGCCATAGTGTGTTTTCTAAACGTGTGACTCTGTTCTGTTTTGTAATTCAGTTCAAGTGTAGCGGTTTTTACATTCCCTCTATAAGTGATAGCTTATGATAAGTGTCTTTTTCTGTGTGACTTATTTCACTTAGAATCGTCGTACCTAAATCCACTCATCTTGCTTCTACTAGCCTTATGACATTGATTTCATGTCTGAGTGATATTCCATTGTACATAAGGACCACAACTTCTTTATCCATTTTTCTCTTTCCTGGGATATTTAAGGTGTCATGAAGTGGAGGTTCTTGTCAACAGAGCAGCCCTAAACTTTGGGGTGCCTGTGTCTTGCTGATTTTTAGTTTTCCCAATTTATACGCCCATGAGAGGACGTGCCCTATGCTCCTAGAGCTGTGTTTTTTCGATGTTTCAGGACACACCTTACACTTCTCCAGAGTGGCTGTTGGCAATTTACATCCCGCCCATCAGCGTAGCAAGGCTGCCATTTCTCCAGGGCCTGTCCTGCATTTCTGGTTTTGACACTTTTTGCAGCATGGCCCTTTTGACCGATGGGAAGCGAGACTTCTTTGTAGCGCTGATTAGCCTTTCCAGGTTGCTTGGTTGGCCAAACAGGGCGTATGCGTTTTTTCCTGAATATATTCAGGAAAAAACGCATACGCCCTGTTTGGCCAAGGGCATCATTGTCGACGTTTTACCACTTTTCATGTGCTTTAAAGGCGATTCGAATCTACCTCCTGAAACCTGTTTCCTGCAATCCTGCCTTGCTTTCAAATCCTCTTCGTTGCCTTCCCTCAATATATCTGTGGATGAGAGTTATCATTTATAGCTCTGCGGGTTTGTGAATTGCAGTGTCCCTGAGCTCCATTTTTCAACTGGCTTTTTTGGGAGCTGGCCGCAAAAGCGCGGAATTGCCTCAGGCCCTATTCTGCTTCTGGGCGGCAGGCTGAGCCTGTGGTTAATTCTTCTTACCGATGGGAAAATAGAGTGAGCTGTGCCTGTCCCAACACCTATATCTAGTCTCTCATTGGTTGCCCCTCTTCCCGTTCATCCTCAGGACAAATTGCAACCTGTAGGGAACAGGAGCTTAAAGGTGCTGATTCTCCAAGTAGGGAGATTTCTAGTAAAATAGCTGGAAAGGCGAACCCGAGCACAAGGAGATGAGAAATGAGGTGCGTATTAGAAACCTTTGAAAATCACACGGTGTACCATCTTCTGGGTTTCTCATGCATGTTTTCGATGTAGGAAGATGCCCTTGAACCTGGAGATTTGGGACCCATGGGATGGGTACCAGGCAGTATTACTTTAAAGGGTCTGCGTTTGCTCACCCAACCTCACCCAACCTTTCAGCCCCAAGAGTGTCCACCCTTATGTCTCATCCAGCTGTGGGTCTAGATATGGTCAATCCAGGTTGCATCACAGCCTCTGAACGAATTTTGTAAGAATTTCTCTCTCTTTCACTGTCTTTGTTTTACGGGTTTTTAAAAGTAATTTATTTTTATAATGGGGTTTAGCTGCTTTTCACGGCTGTGTTTATGCAGCTTTACACCCACTTGACCCACTTCCTGACAGATATCAATACATAGGTTTTAAGATTCTTACTAGTCACATATATTCTTGTGCGGTGAATAGGGGGTGTTGAGTCCTGTTCACTGAGCAAGGCGTAGGTCTTGTCTATTACATATTGGGTGTATGGAACGGTATCTGAGCGAATTTGAAACCCTTGTTTTATGCCTCACCCCACCTCACCTTTCCCGTTAAGCAGCCATAGTGTGTTTTCTAAACGTGTGACTCTGTTCTGTTTTGTAATTCAGTTCAAGTGTAGCGGTTTTTACATTCCCTCTATAAGTGATAGCTTATGATAAGTGTCTTTTTCTGTGTGACTTATTTCACTTAGAATCGTCATACCTAAATCCACTCATCTTGCTTCTACTAGCCTTATGACATTGATTTCATGTCTGAGTGATATTCCATTGTACATAAGGACCACAACTTCTTTATCCATTTTTCCCTTTCCTGGGATATTTAAGGTGTCATGAAGTGGAGGTTCTTGTCAACAGAGCAGCCCTAAACTTTGGGGTGCCTGTGTCTTGCTGATTTTTAGTTTTCCCAATCTATACGCCCATGAGAGGACGTGCCCTATGCTCCCTAAGCTGTGTTTTTTCGATGTTTCAGGACACACCTTACACTTCTCCAGAGTGGCTGTTGGCAATTTACATCCCGCCCATCAGCGTAGCAAGGCTGCCATTTCTCCATGGCCTGTCCTGCATTTCTGGTTTTGACACTTTTTGCAGCATGGCCCTTTTGACCGATGGGAAGCGAGACTTCTTTGTAGCGCTGATTAGCCTTTCCAGGTTGCTTGGTTGGCCAAAAAGGGCGTATGCGTTTTTTCCTGAATATATTCAGGAAAAAACGCATACGCCCTGTTTGGCCAAGGGCATTATTGTCGACGTTTTACCACTTTTCATGTGCTTTTAAGGCGATTTGAATCTACCTCCTGAAACCTGTTTCCTGCAATTCTGCCTTGCTTTCAAATCCTCTTCGTTGCCTTCCCTCAATATATCTGTGGATGAGAGTTATCATTTATAGCTCTGCGGGTTTGTGAATTGCAGTGTCCCTGAGCTCCATTTTTCAACTGGCTTTTTTGGGAGCTGGCCGCAAAAGCGCGGAATTGCCTCAGGCCCTATTCTGCTTCTGGGCGGCAGGCTGAGCCTGTGGTTAATTCTTCTTACCGATGGGAAAATAGAGTGAGCTGTGCCTGTCCCAACACCTACATCTAGTCTCTCATTGGTTGCCCCTCTTCCCGTTCATCCTCAGGACAAATTGCAACCTGTAGGGAACAGGAGCTTAAAGGTGCTGATTCTCCAAGTAGGGAGATTGCTAGTAAAGTAGCTGGAAAGGTGAACCCGAACACAAGGAGATGAGAAATGAGGTGCGTATTAGAAACCTTTCAAAATCACACGGTGTACCATCTTCTGGGTTTCTCATGCATGTTTTCGATGTAGGAAGATGCCCTTGAACCTGGAGATTTGGGACCCATGGGATGGGTACCAGGCAGTATTACTTTAAAGGGTCTGCGTTTGCTCACCCAACCTCACCCAACCTCTCAGCCCCAAGAGTGTCCACCCTTATGTCTCATCCAGCTGTGGGTCTAGATATGGTCAATCCAGGTTGCATCACAGCCTCTGAACGAATTTTGTAAGAATTTCTCTCTCTTTCACTGTCTTTGTTTTACGGGTTTTTAAAAGTAATTTATTTTTATAATGGGGTTTAGCTGCTTTTCACGGCTGTGTTTATGCGGCTTTACACCCACTTGACTCACTTCCAGACAGATATCAATACATAGGTTTTAAGATTCTTACTAGTCACATATATTCTTGTGCGGTGAATAGGGGGTGTTGAGTCCTGTTCACTGAGCAAGGAGTAGGTCTTGTCTATTACATATTGGGTGTATGGAACGGTATCTGAGCGAATTTGAAACCCTTGTTTTATGCCTCACCCCACCTCACCTTTCCCGTTAAGCAGCCATAGTGTGTTTTCTAAACGTGTGACTCTGTTCTGTTTTGTAATTCAGTTCAAGTGTAGCGGTTTTTACATTCCCTCTATAAGTGATAGCTTATGATAAGTGTCTTTTTCTGTGTGACTTATTTCACTTAGAATCGTCGTACCTAAATCCACTCATCTTGCTTCTACTAGCCTTATGACATTGATTTCATGTCTGAGTGATATTCCATTGTACATAAGGACCACAACTTCTTTATCCATTTTTCTCTTTCCTGGGATATTTAAGGTGTCATGAAGTGGAGGTTCTTGTCAACAGAGCAGCCCTAAACTTTGGGGTGCCTGTGTCTTGCTGATTTTTAGTTTTCCCAATTTATACGCCCATGAGAGGACGTGCCCTATGCTCCTAGAGCTGTGTTTTTTCGATGTTTCAGGACACACCTTACACTTCTCCAGAGTGGCTGTTGGCAATTTACATCCCGCCCATCAGCGTAGCAAGGCTGCCATTTCTCCAGGGCCTGTCCTGCATTTCTGGTTTTGACACTTTTTGCAGCATGGCCCTTTTGACCGATGGGAAGCGAGACTTCTTTGTAGCGCTGATTAGCCTTTCCAGGTTGCTTGGTTGGCCAAACAGGGCGTATGCGTTTTTTCCTGAATATATTCAGGAAAAAACGCATACGCCCTGTTTGGCCAAGGGCATCATTGTCGACGTTTTACCACTTTTCATGTGCTTTAAAGGCGATTCGAATCTACCTCCTGAAACCTGTTTCCTGCAATTCTGCCTTGCTTTCAAATCCTCTTCGTTGCCTTCCCTCAATATATCTGTGGATGAGAGTTATCATTTATAGCTCTGCGGGTTTGTGAATTGCAGTGTCCCTGAGCTCCATTTTTCAACTGGCTTTTTTGGGAGCTGGCCGCAAAAGCGCGGGATTGCCTCAGGCCCTATTCTGCTTCTGGGCGGCAGGCTGAGCCTGTGGTTAATTCTTTTTCCCGATGGGAAAATAGAGTGAGCTGTGCCTGTCCCAACACCTACATCTAGTCTCTCATTGGTTGCCCCTCTTCCCGTTCATCCTCAGGACAAATTGCAACCTGTAGGGAACAGGAGCTTAAAGGTGCTGATTCTCCAAGTAGGGAGATTGCTAGTAAAGTAGCTGGAAAGGCGAACCCGAGCACAAGGAGATGAGAAATGAGGTGCGTATTAGAAACCTTTCAAAATCACACGGTGTACCATCTTCTGGGTTTCTCATGCATGTTTTCGATGTAGGAAGATGCCCTTGAACCTGGAGATTTGGGACCCATGGGATGGTTACCAGGCAGTATTACTTTAAAGGGTCTGCGTTTGCTCACCCAACCTCACCCAACCTTTCAGCCCCAAGAGTGTCCACCCTTATGTCTCATCCAGCTGTGGGTCTAGATATGGTCAATCCAGGTTGCATCACAGCCTCTGAACGAATTTTGTAAGAATTTCTCTCTCTTTCACTGTCTTTGTTTTACGGGTTTTTAAAAGTAATTTATTTTTATAATGGGGTTTAGCTGCTTTTCACGGCTGTGTTTATGCAGCTTTACACCCACTTGACCCACTTCCTGACAGATATCAATACATAGGTTTTAAGATTCTTACTAGTCACATATATTCTTGTGCGGTGAATAGGGGGTGTTGAGTCCTGTTCACTGAGCAAGGCGTAGGTCTTGTCTATTACATATTGGGTGTATGGAACGGTATCTGAGCGAATTTGAAACCCTTGTTTTATGCCTCACCCCACCTCACCTTTCCCGTTAAGCAGCCATAGTGTGTTTTCTAAACGTGTGACTCTGTTCTGTTTTGTAATTCAGTTCAAGTGTAGCGGTTTTTACATTCCCTCTATAAGTGATAGCTTATGATAAGTGTCTTTTTCTGTGTGACTTATTTCACTTAGAATCGTCGTACCTAAATCCACTCATCTTGCTTCTACTAGCCTTATGACATTGATTTCATGTCTGAGTGATATTCCATTGTACATAAGGACCAAAACTTCTTTATCCATTTTTCTCTTTCCTGGGATATTTAAGGTGTCATGAAGTGGAGGTTCTTGTCAACAGAGCAGCCCTAAACTTTGGGGTGCCTGTGTCTTGCTGATTTTTAGTTTTCCCAATTTATACGCCCATGAGAGGACGTGCCCTATGCTCCCTAAGCTGTGTTTTTTCGATGTTTCAGGACACACCGTACACTTCTCCAGAGTGGCTGTTGGCAATTTACATCCCGCCCATCAGCGTAGCAAGGCTGCCATTTCTCCATGGCCTGTCCTGCATTTCTGGTTTTGACACTTTTTGCAGCATGGCCCTTTTGACCGATGGGAAGCGAGACTTCTTTGTAGCGCTGATTAGCCTTTCCAGGTTGCTTGGTTGGCCAAAAAGGGCGTATGCGTTTTTTCCTGAATATATTCAGGAAAAAACGCATACGCCCTGTTTGGCCAAGGGCATTATTGTCGACGTTTTACCACTTTTCATGTGCTTTTAAGGCGATTTGAATCTACCTCCTGAAACCTGTTTCCTGCAATTCTGCCTTGCTTTCAAATCCTCTTCGTTGCCTTCCCTCAATATATCTGTGGATGAGAGTTATCATTTATAGCTCTGCGGGTTTGTGAATTGCAGTGTCCCTGAGCTCCATTTTTCAACTGGCTTTTTTGGGAGCTGGCCGCAAAAGCGCGGAATTGCCTAAGGCCCTATTCTGCTTCTGGGCGGCAGGCTGAGCCTGTGGTTAATTCTTCTTACCGATGGGAAAATAGAGTGAGCTGTGCCTGTCCCAACACCTACATCTAGTCTCTCATTGGTTGCCCCTCTTCCCGTTCATCCTCAGGACAAATTGCAACCTGTAGGGAACAGGAGCTTAAAGGTGCTGATTCTCCAAGTAGGGAGATTGCTAGTAAAGTAGCTGGAAAGGTGAACCCGAGCACAAGGAGATGAGAAATGAGGTGCGTATTAGAAACCTTTCAAAATCACATGGTGTACCATCTTCTGGGTTTCTCATGCATGTTTTCGATGTAGGAAGATGCCCTTGAACCTGGAGATTTGGGACCCATGGGATGGGTACCAGGCAGTATTACTTTAAAGGGTCTGCGTTTGCTCACCCAACCTCACCCAACCTTTCAGCCCCAAGAGTGTCCACCCTTATGTCTCATCCAGCTGTGGGTCTAGATATGGTCAATCCAGGTTGCATCACAGCCTCTGAACGAATTTTGTAATAATTTCGCTTTCTTTCACTGTCTTTGTTTTACGGGTTTTTAAAAGTAATTTATTTTTATAATGGGGTTTAGCTGCTTTTCACGGCTGTGTTTATGCGGCTTTACACCCACTTGACTCACTTCCAGACAGATATCAATACATCGGTTTTAAGATTCTTACTAGTCACATATATTCTTGTGCGGTGAATAGGGGGTGTTGAGTCCTGTTCACTGAGCAAGGAGTAGGTCTTGTCTATTACATATTGGGTGTATGGAACGGTATCTGAGCGAATTTGAAACCCTTGTTTTATGCCTCACCCCACCTCACCTTTCCCGTTAAGCAGCCATAGTGTGTTTTCTAAACGTGTGACTCTGTTCTGATTTGTAATTCAGTTCAAGTGTAGCGGTTTTTACATTCCCTCTATAAGTGATAGCTTATGATAAGTGTCTTTTTCTGTGTGACTTATTTCACTTAGAATCATCGTACCTAAATCCACTCATCTTGCTTCTACTAGCGTTATGACATTGATTTCATGTCTGAGTGATATTCCATTGTACATAAGGACCACAACTTCTTTATCCATTTTTCTCTTTCCTGGGATATTTAAGGTGTCATGAAGTGGAGGTTCTTGTCAACAGAGCAGCCCTAAACTTTGGGGTACCTGTGTCTTGCTGATTTTTAGTTTTCCCAATTTATACGCCCATGAGAGGACGTGCCCTATGCTCCCTAAGCTGTGTTTTTTCGATGTTTCAGGACACACCGTACACTTCTCCAGAGTGGCTGTTGGCAATTTACATCCCGCCCATCAGCGTAGCAAGGCTGCCATTTCTCCATGGCCTGTCCTGCATTTCTGGTTTTGACACTTTTTGCAGCATGGCCCTTTTGACCGATGGAAACGAGACTTCTTTGTAGCGCTGATTAGCCTTTCCAGGTTGCTTGGTTGGCCAAAAAGGGTGTATGCGTTTTTTCCTGAATATATTCAGGAAAAAACGCATACGCCCTGTTTGGCCAAGGGCATCATTGTCGACGTTTTACCACTTTTCATGTGCTTTAAAGGCGATTCGAATCTACCTCCTGATACCTGTTTCCTGCAATCCTGCCTTGCTTTCAAATCCTCTTCGTTGCCTTCCCTCAATATATCTGTGGATGAGAGTTATCATTTATAGCTCTGCGGGTTTGTGAATTGCAGTGTCCCTGAGCTCCATTTTTCAACTGGCTTTTTTGGGAGCTGGCCGCAAAAGCGCGGGATTGCCTCAGGCCCTATTCTGCTTCTGGGCGGCAGGCTGAGCCTGTGGTTAATTCTTCTTACCGATGGGAAAATAGAGTGAGCTGTGCCTGTCCCAACACCTACATCTAGTCTCTCATTGGTTGCCCCTCTTCCCGTTCATCCTCAGGACAAATTGCAACCTGTAGGGAACAGGAGCTTAAAGGTGCTGATTCTCCAAGTAGGGAGATTGCTAGTAAAGTAGCTGGAAAGGTGAACCCGAACACAAGGAGATGAGAAATGAGGTGCGTATTAGAAACCTTTCAAAATCACACGGTGTACCATCTTCTGGGTTTCTCATGCATGTTTTCGATGTAGGAAGATGCCCTTGAACCTGGAGATTTGGGACCCATGGGATGGGTACCAGGCAGTATTACTTTAAAGGGTCTGCGTTTGCTCACCCAACCTCACCCAACCTCTCAGCCCCAAGAGTGTCCACCCTTATGTCTCATCCAGCTGTGGGTCTAGATATGGTCAATCCAGGTTGCATCACAGCCTCTGAACGAATTTTGTAAGAATTTCTCTCTCTTTCACTGTCTTTGTTTTACGGGTTTTTAAAAGTAATTTATTTTTATAATGGGGTTTAGCTGCTTTTCACGGCTGTGTTTATGCGGCTTTACACCCACTTGACTCACTTCCAGACAGATATCAATACATAGGTTTTAAGATTCTTACTAGTCACATATATTCTTGTGCGGTGAATAGGGGGTGTTGAGTCCTGTTCACTGAGCAAGGAGTAGGTCTTGTCTATTACATATTGGGTGTATGGAACGGTATCTGAGCGAATTTGAAACCCTTGTTTTATGCCTCACCCCACCTCACCTTTCCCGTTAAGCAGCCATAGTGTGTTTTCTAAACGTGTGACTCTGTTCTGTTTTGTAATTCAGTTCAAGTGTAGCGGTTTTTACATTCCCTCTATAAGTGATAGCTTATGATAAGTGTCTTTTTCTGTGTGACTTATTTCACTTAGAATCGTCGTACCTAAATCCACTCATCTTGCTTCTACTAGCCTTATGACATTGATTTCATGTCTGAGTGATATTCCATTGTACATAAGGACCAAAACTTCTTTATCCATTTTTCTCTTTCCTGGGATATTTCAGGTGTCATGAAGTGGAGGTTCTTGTCAACAGAGCAGCCCTAAACTTTGGGGTGCCTGTGTCTTGCTGATTTTTAGTTTTCCCAATTTATACGCCCATGAGAGGACGTGCCCTATGCTCCTAGAGCTGTGTTTTTTCGATGTTTCAGGACACACCTTACACTTCTCCAGAGTGGCTGTTGGCAATTTACATCCCGCCCATCAGCGTAGCAAGGCTGCCATTTCTCCAGGGCCTGTCCTGCATTTCTGGTTTTGACACTTTTTGCAGCATGGCCCTTTTGACCGATGGGAAGCGAGACTTCTTTGTAGCGCTGATTAGCCTTTCCAGGTTGCTTGGTTGGCCAAACAGGGCGTATGCGTTTTTTCCTGAATATATTCAGGAAAAAACGCATACGCCCTGTTTGGCCAAGGGCATCATTGTCGACGTTTTACCACTTTTCATGTGCTTTAAAGGCGATTCGAATCTACCTCCTGAAACCTGTTTCCTGCAATCCTGCCTTGCTTTCAAATCCTCTTCGTTGCCTTCCCTCAATATATCTGTGGATGAGAGTTATCATTTATAGCTCTGCGGGTTTGTGAATTGCAGTGTCCCTGAGCTCCATTTTTCAACTGGCTTTTTTGGGAGCTGGCCGCAAAAGCGCGGAATTGCCTCAGGCCCTATTCTGCTTCTGGGCGGCAGGCTGAGCCTGTGGTTAATTCTTCTTACCGATGGGAAAATAGAGTGAGCTGTGCCTGTCCCAACACCTATATCTAGTCTCTCATTGGTTGCCCCTCTTCCCGTTCATCCTCAGGACAAATTGCAACCTGTAGGGAACAGGAGCTTAAAGGTGCTGATTCTGCAAGTAGGGAGATTTCTAGTAAAATAGCTGGAAAGGCGAACCCGAGCACAAGGAGATGAGAAATGAGGTGCGTATTAGAAACCTTTGAAAATCACACGGTGTACCATCTTCTGGGTTTCTCATGCATGTTTTCGATGTAGGAAGATGCCCTTGAACCTGGAGATTTGGGACCCATGGGATGGGTACCAGGCAGTATTACTTTAAAGGGTCTGCGTTTGCTCACCCAACCTCACCCAACCTTTCAGCCCCAAGAGTGTCCACCCTTATGTCTCATCCAGCTGTGGGTCTAGATATGGTCAATCCAGGTTGCATCACAGCCTCTGAACGAATTTTGTAAGAATTTCTCTCTCTTTCACTGTCTTTGTTTTACGGGTTTTTAAAAGTAATTTATTTTTATAATGGGGTTTAGCTGCTTTTCACGGCTGTGTTTATGCGGCTTTACACCCACTTGACCCACTTCCTGACAGATATCAATACATAGGTTTTAAGATTCTTACTAGTCACATATATTCTTGTGCGGTGAATAGGGGGTGTTGAGTCCTGTTCACTGAGCAAGGCGTAGGTCTTGTCTATTACATATTGGGTGTATGGAACGGTATCTGAGCGAATTTGAAACCCTTGTTTTATGCCTCACCCCACCTCACCTTTCCCGTTAAGCAGCCATAGTGTGTTTTCTAAACGTGTGACTCTGTTCTGTTTTGTAATTCAGTTCAAGTGTAGCGGTTTTTACATTCCCTCTATAAGTGATAGCTTATGATAAGTGTCTTTTTCTGTGTGACTTATTTCACTTAGAATCGTCATACCTAAATCCACTCATCTTGCTTCTACTAGCCTTATGACATTGATTTCATGTCTGAGTGATATTCCATTGTACATAAGGACCACAACTTCTTTATCCATTTTTCCCTTTCCTGGGATATTTAAGGTGTCATGAAGTGGAGGTTCTTGTCAACAGAGCAGCCCTAAACTTTGGGGTGCCTGTGTCTTGCTGATTTTTAGTTTTCCCAATCTATACGCCCATGAGAGGACGTGCCCTATGCTCCCTAAGCTGTGTTTTTTCGATGTTTCAGGACACACCTTACACTTCTCCAGAGTGGCTGTTGGCAATTTACATCCCGCCCATCAGCGTAGCAAGGCTGCCATTTCTCCATGGCCTGTCCTGCATTTCTGGTTTTGACACTTTTTGCAGCATGGCCCTTTTGACCGATGGGAAGCGAGACTTCTTTGTAGCGCTGATTAGCCTTTCCAGGTTGCTTGGTTGGCCAAAAAGGGCGTATGCGTTTTTTCCTGAATATATTCAGGAAAAAACGCATACGCCCTGTTTGGCCAAGGGCATTATTGTCGACGTTTTACCACTTTTCATGTGCTTTTAAGGCGATTTGAATCTACCTCCTGAAACCTGTTTCCTGCAATTCTGCCTTGCTTTCAAATCCTCTTCGTTGCCTTCCCTCAATATATCTGTGGATGAGAGTTATCATTTATAGCTCTGCGGGTTTGTGAATTGCAGTGTCCCTGAGCTCCATTTTTCAACTGGCTTTTTTGGGAGCTGGCCGCAAAAGCGCGGAATTGCCTCAGGCCCTATTCTGCTTCTGGGCGGCAGGCTGAGCCTGTGGTTAATTCTTCTTACCGATGGGAAAATAGAGTGAGCTGTGCCTGTCCCAACACCTACATCTAGTCTCTCATTGGTTGCCCCTCTTCCCGTTCATCCTCAGGACAAATTGCAACCTGTAGGGAACAGGAGCTTAAAGGTGCTGATTCTCCAAGTAGGGAGATTGCTAGTAAAGTAGCTGGAAAGGTGAACCCGAACACAAGGAGATGAGAAATGAGGTGCGTATTAGAAACCTTTCAAAATCACACGGTGTACCATCTTCTGGGTTTCTCATGCATGTTTTCGATGTAGGAAGATGCCCTTGAACCTGGAGATTTGGGACCCATGGGATGGGTACCAGGCAGTATTACTTTAAAGGGTCTGCGTTTGCTCACCCAACCTCACCCAACCTCTCAGCCCCAAGAGTGTCCACCCTTATGTCTCATCCAGCTGTGGGTCTAGATATGGTCAATCCAGGTTGCATCACAGCCTCTGAACGAATTTTGTAAGAATTTCTCTCTCTTTCACTGTCTTTGTTTTACGGGTTTTTAAAAGTAATTTATTTTTATAATGGGGTTTAGCTGCTTTTCACGGCTGTGTTTATGCGGCTTTACACCCACTTGACTCACTTCCAGACAGATATCAATACATAGGTTTTAAGATTCTTACTAGTCACATATATTCTTGTGCGGTGAATAGGGGGTGTTGAGTCCTGTTCACTGAGCAAGGAGTAGGTCTTGTCTATTACATATTGGGTGTATGGAACGGTATCTGAGCGAATTTGAAACCCTTGTTTTATGCCTCACCCCACCTCACCTTTCCCGTTAAGCAGCCATAGTGTGTTTTCTAAACGTGTGACTCTGTTCTGTTTTGTAATTCAGTTCAAGTGTAGCGGTTTTTACATTCCCTCTATAAGTGATAGCTTATGATAAGTGTCTTTTTCTGTGTGACTTATTTCACTTAGAATCGTCGTACCTAAATCCACTCATCTTGCTTCTACTAGCCTTATGACATTGATTTCATGTCTGAGTGATATTCCATTGTACATAAGGACCAAAACTTCTTTATCCATTTTTCTCTTTCCTGGGATATTTAAGGTGTCATGAAGTGGAGGTTCTTGTCAACAGAGCAGCCCTAAACTTTGGGGTGCCTGTGTCTTGCTGATTTTTAGTTTTCCCAATTTATACGCCCATGAGAGGACGTGCCCTATGCTCCTAGAGCTGTGTTTTTTCGATGTTTCAGGACACACCTTACACTTCTCCAGAGTGGCTGTTGGCAATTTACATCCCGCCCATCAGCGTAGCAAGGCTGCCATTTCTCCAGGGCCTGTCCTGCATTTCTGGTTTTGACACTTTTTGCAGCATGGCCCTTTTGACCGATGGGAAGCGAGACTTCTTTGTAGCGCTGATTAGCCTTTCCAGGTTGCTTGGTTGGCCAAACAGGGCGTATGCGTTTTTTCCTGAATATATTCAGGAAAAAACGCATACGCCCTGTTTGGCCAAGGGCATCATTGTCGACGTTTTACCACTTTTCATGTGCTTTAAAGGCGATTCGAATCTACCTCCTGAAACCTGTTTCCTGCAATCCTGCCTTGCTTTCAAATCCTCTTCGTTGCCTTCCCTCAATATATCTGTGGATGAGAGTTATCATTTATAGCTCTGCGGGTTTGTGAATTGCAGTGTCCCTGAGCTCCATTTTTCAACTGGCTTTTTTGGGAGCTGGCCGCAAAAGCGCGGGATTGCCTCAGGCCCTATTCAGCTTCTGGCCGGCAGGCTGAGCCTGTGGTTAATTCTTCTTCCCGATGGGAAAATAGAGTGACCTGTGCCTGTCCCAACACCAAGATCTAGTCTCTCATTGGTTTCCCCTCTTCCCGTTCATCCTCAGGACAAATTGCAACCTGTAGGGAACAGGAGCTTAAAGGTGCTGATTCTCCAAGTAGGGAGATTGCTAGTAAAGTAGCTGGAAAGGCGAACCCGAGCACAAGGAGATGAGAAATGAGGTGCGTATTAGAAACCTTTCAAAATCACACGGTGTACCATCTTCTGGGTTTCTCATGCATGTTTTCGATGTAGGAAGATGCCCTTGAACCTGGAGATTTGGGACCCATGGGATGGATACCAGGCAGTATTACTTTAAAGGGTCTGCGTTTGCTCACCCAACCTCACCCAACCGTTCAGCCCCAAGAGTGTCCACCCTTATGTCTCATCCAGCTGTGGGTCTAGATATGGTCAATCCAGGTTGCATCAGAGCCTCTGAACGAATTTTGTAATAATTTCTCTCGCTTTCACTGTCTTTGTTTTACGGGTTTTAAAAGTAATTTATTTTTATAATGGGGTTTAGCTGCTTTTCACAGCTGTGTTTATGCAGCTTTACACCCACTTGACTCACTTCCAGACAGATATCAATACATAGGTTTTAAGATTCTTACTAGTCACATATATTCTTGTGCGGTGAATAGGGGGTGTTGAGTCCAGTTCACTGAGCAAGGAGTAGGTCTTGTCTATTACATATTGGGTGTATGGAACGGTATCTGAGCGAATTTGAAACCCTTGTTTTATGCCTCACCCCACCTCACCTTTCCCGTTAAGCAGCCATAGTGTGTTTTCTAAACGTGTGACTCTGTTCTGTTTTGTAATTCAGTTCAAGTGTAGCGGTTTTTACATTCCCTCTCTAAGTGATAGCTTATGATAAGTGTCTTTTTCTGTGTGACTTATTTCACTTAGAATCATCGTACCTAAATCCACTCATCTTGCTTCTACTAGCGTTATGACATTGATTTCATGTCTGAGTGATATTCCATTGTACATAAGGACCACAACTTCTTTATCCATTTTTCTCTTTCCTGGGATATTTAAGGTGTCATGAAGTGGAGGTTCTTGTCAACAGAGCAGCCCTAAACTTTGGGGTACCTGTGTCTTGCTGATTTTTAGTTTTCCCAATTTATACGCCCATGAGAGGACGTGCCCTATGCTCCCTAAGCTGTGTTTTTTCGATGTTTCAGGACACACCGTACACTTCTCCAGAGTGGCTGTTGGCAATTTACATCCCGCCCATCAGCGTAGCAAGGCTGCCATTTCTCCATGGCCTGTCCTGCATTTCTGGTTTTGACACTTTTTGCAGCATGGCCCTTTTGACCGATGGAAACGAGACTTCTTTGTAGCGCTGATTAGCCTTTCCAGGTTGCTTGGTTGGCCAAAAAGGGCGTATGCGTTTTTTCCTGAATATATTCAGGAAAAAACGCATATGCCCTGTTTGGCCAAGGGCATTATTGTCGACGTTTTACCACTTTTCATGTGCTTTTAAGGCGATTTGAATCTACCTCCTGAAACCTGTTTCCTGCAATTCTGCCTTGCTTTCAAATCCTCTTCGTTGCCTTCCCTCAATATATCTGTGGATGAGAGTTATCATTTATAGCTCTGCGGGTTTGTGAATTGCAGTGTCCCTGAGCTCCATTTTTCAACTGGCTTTTTTGGGAGCTGGCCGCAAAAGCGCGGAATTGCCTCAGGCCCTATTCTGCTTCTGGGCAGCAGGCTGAGCCTGTGGTTAATTCTTCTTACCGATGGGAAAATAGAGTGAGCTGTGCCTGTCCCAACACCTATATCTAGTCTCTCATTGGTTGCCCCTCTTCCCGTTCATCCTCAGGACAAATTGCAACCTGTAGGGAACAGGAGCTTAAAGGTGCTGATTCTCCAAGTAGGGAGATTTCTAGTAAAATAGCTGAAAAGGCGAACCCGAGCACAAGGAGATGAGAAATGAGGTGCGTATTAGAAACCTTTGAAAATCACACGGTGTACCATCTTCTGGGTTTCTCATGCATGTTTTCGATGTAGGAAGATGCCCTTGAACCTGGAGATTTGGGACCCATGGGATGGGTACCAGGCAGTATTACTTTAAAGGGTCTGCGTTTGCTCACCCAACCTCACCCAACCTTTCAGCCCCAAGAGTGTCCACCCTTATGTCTCATCCAGCTGTGGGTCTAGATATGGTCAATCCAGGTTGCATCACAGCCTCTGAACGAATTTTGTAAGAATTTCTCTCTCTTTCACTGTCTTTGTTTTACGGGTTTTTAAAAGTAATTTATTTTTATAATGGGGTTTAGCTGCTTTTCACGGCTGTGTTTATGCGGCTTTACACCCACTTGACCCACTTCCTGACAGATATCAATACATAGGTTTTAAGATTCTTACTAGTCACATATATTCTTGTGCGGTGAATAGGGGGTGTTGAGTCCTGTTCACTGAGCAAGGCGTAGGTCTTGTCTATTACATATTGGGTGTATGGAACGGTATCTGAGCGAATTTGAAACCCTTGTTTTATGCCTCACCCCACCTCACCTTTCCCGTTAAGCAGCCATAGTGTGTTTTCTAAACGTGTGACTCTGTTCTGTTTTGTAATTCAGTTCAAGTGTAGCGGTTTTTACATTCCCTCTATAAGTGATAGCTTATGATAAGTGTCTTTTTCTGTGTGACTTAGTTCACTTAGAATCGTCGTACCTAAATCCACTCATCTTGCTTCTACTAGCCTTATGACATTGATTTCATGTCTGAGTGATATTCCATTGTACATAAGGACCACAACTTCTTTATCCATTTTTCTCTATCCTGGGATATTTAAGGTGTCATGAAGTGGAGGTTCTTGTCAACAGAGCAGCCCTAAACTTTGGGGTGCCTGTGTCTTGCTGATTTTTAGTTATCCCAATCTATACGCCCATGAGAGGACGTGCCCTATGCTCCCTAAGCTGTGTTTTTTCGATGTTTCAGGACACACCTTACACTTCTCCAGAGTGGCTGTTGGCAATTTACATCCCGCCCATCAGCGTAGCAAGGCTTCCATTTCTCCAGGGCCTGTCCTGCATTTCTGGTTTTGACACTTTTTGCAGCATGGCCCTTTTGACCGATGGGAAGCGAGACTTCTTTGTAGCGCTGATTAGCCTTTCCAGGTTGCTTGGTTGGCCAAACAGGGCGTATGCGTTTTTTCCTGAATATATTCAGGAAAAAACGCATACGCCCTGTTTGGCCAAGGGCATCATTGTCGACGTTTTACCACTTTTCATGTGCTTTAAAGGCGATTCGAATCTACCTCCTGATACCTGTTTCCTGCAATCCTGCTTTGCTTTCAAATCCTCTTCGTTGCCTTCCCTCAATATATCTGTGGATGAGAGTTATCATTTATAGCTCTGCGGGTTTGTGAATTGCAGTGTCCCTGAGCTCCATTTTTCAACTGGCTTTTTTGGGAGCTGGCCGCAAAAGCGCGGGATTGCCTCAGGCCCTATTCTGCTTCTGGGCGGCAGGCTGAGCCTGTGGTTAATTCTTTTTCCCGATGGGAAAATAGAGTGAGCTGTGCCTGTCCCAACACCTACATCTAGTCTCTCATTGGTTGCCCCTCTTCCCGTTCATCCTCAGGACAAATTGCAACCTGTAGGGAACAGGAGCTTAAAGGTGCTGATTCTCCAAGTAGGGAGATTGCTAGTAAAGTAGCTGGAAAGGCGAACCCGAGCACAAGGAGATGAGAAATGAGGTGCGTATTAGAAACCTTTCAAAATCACACGGTGTACCATCTTCTGGGTTTCTCATGCATGTTTTCGATGTAGGAAGATGCCCTTGAACCTGGAGATTTGGGACCCATGGGATGGGTACCAGGCAGTATTACTTTAAAGGGTCTGCATTTGCTCACCCAGCCTCACCCAACCTTTCAGCCCCAAGAGTGTCCACCCTTATGTCTCATCCAGCTGTGGGTCTAGATATGGTCAATCCAGGTTGCATCACAGCCTCTGAACGAATTTTGTAAGAATTTCTCTCTCTTTCACTGTCTTTGTTTTACGGGTTTTTAAAAGTAATTTATTTTTATAATGGGGTTTAGCTGCTTTTCACGGCTGTGTTTATGCGGCTTTACACCCACTTGACTCACTTCCAGACAGATATCAATACATAGGTTTTAAGATTCTTACTAGTCACATATATTCTTGAGCGGTGAATAGGGGGTGTTGAGTCCTGTTCACTGAGCAAGGAGTAGGTCTTGTCTATTACATATTGGGTGTATGGAACGGTATCTGAGCGAATTTGAAACCCTTGTTTTATGCCTCACCCCACCTCACCTTTCCCGTTAAGCAGCCATAGTGTGTTTTCTAAACGTGTGACTCTGTTCTGTTTTGTAATTCAGTTCAAGTGTAGCGGTTTTTACATTCCCTCTATAAGTGATAGCTTATGATAAGTGTCTTTTTCTGTGTGACTTATTTCACTTAGAATCGTCGTACCTAAATCCACTCATCTTGCTTCTACTAGCCTTATGACATTGATTTCATGTCTGAGTGATATTCCATTGTACATAAGGACCAAAACTTCTTTATCCATTTTTCTCTTTCCTGGGATATTTCAGGTGTCATGAAGTGGAGGTTCTTGTCAACAGAGCAGCCCTAAACTTTGGGGTGCCTGTGTCTTGCTGATTTTTAGTTTTCCCAATTTATACGCCCATGAGAGGACGTGCCCTATGCTCCCTAAGCTGTGTTTTTTCGATGTTTCAGGACACACCGTACACTTCTCCAGAGTGGCTGTTGGCAATTTACATCCCGCCCATCAGCGTAGCAAGGCTGCCATTTCTCCATGGCCTGTCCTGCATTTCTGGTTTTGACACTTTTTGCAGCATGGCCCTTTTGACCGATGGGAAGCGAGACTTCTTTGTAGCGCTGATTAGCCTTTCCAGGTTGCTTGGTTGGCCAAAAAGGGCGTATGCGTTTTTTCCTGAATATATTCAGGAAAAAACGCATACGCCCTGTTTGGCCAAGGGCATTATTGTCGACGTTTTACCACTTTTCATGTGCTTTTAAGGCGATTTGAATCTACCTCCTGAAACCTGTTTCCTGCAATTCTGCCTTGCTTTCAAATCCTCTTCGTTGCCTTCCCTCAATATATCTGTGGATGAGAGTTATCATTTATAGCTCTGCGGGTTTGTGAATTGCAGTGTCCCTGAGCTCCATTTTTCAACTGGCTTTTTTGGGAGCTGGCCGCAAAAGCGCGGAATTGCCTAAGGCCCTATTCTGCTTCTGGGCGGCAGGCTGAGCCTGTGGTTAATTCTTCTTACCGATGGGAAAATAGAGTGAGCTGTGCCTGTCCCAACACCTACATCTAGTCTCTCATTGGTTGCCCCTCTTCCCGTTCATCCTCAGGACAAATTGCAACCTGTAGGGAACAGGAGCTTAAAGGTGCTGATTCTCCAAGTAGGGAGATTGCTAGTAAAGTAGCTGGAAAGGTGAACCCGAGCACAAGGAGATGAGAAATGAGGTGCGTATTAGAAACCTTTCAAAATCACATGGTGTACCATCTTCTGGGTTTCTCATGCATGTTTTCGATGTAGGAAGATGCCCTTGAACCTGGAGATTTGGGACCCATGGGATGGGTACCAGGCAGTATTACTTTAAAGGGTCTGCGTTTGCTCACCCAACCTCACCCAACCTTTCAGCCCCAAGAGTGTCCACCCTTATGTCTCATCCAGCTGTGGGTCTAGATATGGTCAATCCAGGTTGCATCACAGCCTCTGAACGAATTTTGTAAGAATTTCTCTCTCTTTCACTGTCTTTGTTTTACGGGTTTTTAAAAGTAATTTATTTTTATAATGGGGTTTAGCTGCTTTTCACGGCTGTGTTTATGCGGCTTTACACCCACTTGACTCACTTCCAGACAGATATCAATACATAGGTTTTAAGATTCTTACTAGTCACATATATTCTTGTGCGGTGAATAGGGGGTGTTGAGTCCTGTTCACTGAGCAAGGAGTAGGTCTTGTCTATTACATATTGGGTGTATGGAACGGTATCTGAGCGAATTTGAAACCCTTGTTTTATGCCTCACCCCACCTCACCTTTCCCGTTAAGCAGCCATAGTGTGTTTTCTAAACGTGTGACTCTGTTCTGTTTTGTAATTCAGTTCAAGTGTAGCGGTTTTTACATTCCCTCTATAAGTGATAGCTTATGATAAGTGTCTTTTTCTGTGTGACTTATTTCACTTAGAATCGTCGTACCTAAATCCACTCATCTTGCTTCTACTAGCCTTATGACATTGATTTCATGTCTGAGTGATATTCCATTGTACATAAGGACCACAACTTCTTTATCCATTTTTCTCTTTCCTGGGATATTTAAGGTGTCATGAAGTGGAGGTTCTTGTCAACAGAGCAGCCCTAAACTTTGGGGTGCCTGTGTCTTGCTGATTTTTAGTTTTCCCAATTTATACGCCCATGAGAGGACGTGCCCTATGCTCCTAGAGCTGTGTTTTTTCAATGTTTCAGGACACACCTTACACTTCTCCAGAGTGGCTGTTGGCAATTTACATCCCGCCCATCAGAGTAGCAAGGCTGCCATTTCTCCAGGGCCTGTCCTGCATTTCTGGTTTTGACACTTTTTGCAGCATGGCCCTTTTGACCGATGGGAAGCGAGACTTCTTTGTAGCGCTGATTAGCCTTTCCAGGTTGCTTGGTTGGCCAAACAGGGCGTATGCGTTTTTTCCTGAATATATTCAGGAAAAAACGCATACGCCCTGTTTGGCCAAGGGCATCATTGTCGACGTTTTACCACTTTTCATGTGCTTTAAAGGCGATTCGAATCTACCTCCTGAAACCTGTTTCCTGCAATTCTGCCTTGCTTTCAAATCCTCTTCGTTGCCTTCCCTCAATATATCTGTGGATGAGAGTTATCATTTATAGCTCTGCGGGTTTGTGAATTGCAGTGTCCCTGAGCTCCATTTTTCAACTGGCTTTTTTGGGAGCTGGCCGCAAAAGCGCGGGATTGCCTCAGGCCCTATTCTGCTTCTGGGCGGCAGGCTGAGCCTGTGGTTAATTCTTTTTCCCGATGGGAAAATAGAGTGAGCTGTGCCTGTCCCAACACCTACATCTAGTCTCTCATTGGTTGCCCCTCTTCCCGTTCATCCTCAGGACAAATTGCAACCTGTAGGGAACAGGAGCTTAAAGGTGCTGATTCTCCAAGTAGGGAGATTGCTAGTAAAGTAGCTGGAAAGGCGAACCCGAGCACAAGGAGATGAGAAATGAGGTGCGTATTAGAAACCTTTCAAAATCACACGGTGTACCATCTTCTGGGTTTCTCATGCATGTTTTCGATGTAGGAAGATGCCCTTGAACCTGGAGATTTGGGACCCATGGGATGGGTACCAGGCAGTATTACTTTAAAGGGTCTGCGTTTGCTCACCCAACCTCACCCAACCTTTCAGCCCCAAGAGTGTCCACCCTTATGTCTCATCCAGCTGTGGGTCTAGATATGGTCAATCCAGGTTGCATCACAGCCTCTGAACGAATTTTGTAAGAATTTCTCTCTCTTTCACTGTCTTTGTTTTACGGGTTTTTAAAAGTAATTTATTTTTATAATGGGGTTTAGCTGCTTTTCACGGCTGTGTTTATGCAGCTTTACACCCACTTGACCCACTTCCTGACAGATATCAATACATAGGTTTTAAGATTCTTACTAGTCACATATATTCTTGTGCGGTGAATAGGGGGTGTTGAGTCCTGTTCACTGAGCAAGGCGTAGGTCTTGTCTATTACATATTGGGTGTATGGAACGGTATCTGAGCGAATTTGAAACCCTTGTTTTATGCCTCACCCCACCTCACCTTTCCCGTTAAGCAGCCATAGTGTGTTTTCTAAACGTGTGACTCTGTTCTGTTTTGTAATTCAGTTCAAGTGTAGCGGTTTTTACATTCCCTCTATAAGTGATAGCTTATGATAAGTGTCTTTTTCTGTGTGACTTATTTCACTTAGAATCGTCGTACCTAAATCCACTCATCTTGCTTCTACTAGCCTTATGACATTGATTTCATGTCTGAGTGATATTCCATTGTACATAAGGACCAAAACTTCTTTATCCATTTTTCTCTTTCCTGGGATATTTAAGGTGTCATGAAGTGGAGGTTCTTGTCAACAGAGCAGCCCTAAACTTTGGGGTGCCTGTGTCTTGCTGATTTTTAGTTTTCCCAATTTATACGCCCATGAGAGGACGTGCCCTATGCTCCCTAAGCTGTGTTTTTTCGATGTTTCAGGACACACCGTACACTTCTCCAGAGTGGCTGTTGGCAATTTACATCCCGCCCATCAGCGTAGCAAGGCTGCCATTTCTCCATGGCCTGTCCTGCATTTCTGGTTTTGACACTTTTTGCAGCATGGCCCTTTTGACCGATGGGAAGCGAGACTTCTTTGTAGCGCTGATTAGCCTTTCCAGGTTGCTTGGTTGGCCAAAAAGGGCGTATGCGTTTTTTCCTGAATATATTCAGGAAAAAACGCATACGCCCTGTTTGGCCAAGGGCATTATTGTCGACGTTTTACCACTTTTCATGTGCTTTTAAGGCGATTTGAATCTACCTCCTGAAACCTGTTTCCTGCAATTCTGCCTTGCTTTCAAATCCTCTTCGTTGCCTTCCCTCAATATATCTGTGGATGAGAGTTATCATTTATAGCTCTGCGGGTTTGTGAATTGCAGTGTCCCTGAGCTCCATTTTTCAACTGGCTTTTTTGGGAGCTGGCCGCAAAAGCGCGGAATTGCCTAAGGCCCTATTCTGCTTCTGGGCGGCAGGCTGAGCCTGTGGTTAATTCTTCTTACCGATGGGAAAATAGAGTGAGCTGTGCCTGTCCCAACACCTACATCTAGTCTCTCATTGGTTGCCCCTCTTCCCGTTCATCCTCAGGACAAATTGCAACCTGTAGGGAACAGGAGCTTAAAGGTGCTGATTCTCCAAGTAGGGAGATTGCTAGTAAAGTAGCTGGAAAGGTGAACCCGAGCACAAGGATATGAGAAATGAGGTGCGTATTAGAAACCTTTCAAAATCACATGGTGTACCATCTTCTGGGTTTCTCATGCATGTTTTCGATGTAGGAAGATGCCCTTGAACCTGGAGATTTGGGACCCATGGGATGGGTACCAGGCAGTATTACTTTAAAGGGTCTGCGTTTGCTCACCCAACCTCACCCAACCTTTCAGCCCCAAGAGTGTCCACCCTTATGTCTCATCCAGCTGTGGGTCTAGATATGGTCAATCCAGGTTGCATCACAGCCTCTGAACGAATTTTGTAAGAATTTCTCTCTCTTTCACTGTCTTTGTTTTACGGGTTTTTAAAAGTAATTTATTTTTATAATGGGGTTTAGCTGCTTTTCACGGCTGTGTTTATGCGGCTTTACACCCACTTGACTCACTTCCAGACAGATATCAATACATCGGTTTTAAGATTCTTACTAGTCACATATATTCTTGTGCGGTGAATAGGGGGTGTTGAGTCCTGTTCACTGAGCAAGGAGTAGGTCTTGTCTATTACATATTGGGTGTATGGAACGGTATCTGAGCGAATTTGAAACCCTTGTTTTATGCCTCACCCCACCTCACCTTTCCCGTTAAGCAGCCATAGTGTGTTTTCTAAACGTGTGACTCTGTTCTGATTTGTAATTCAGTTCAAGTGTAGCGGTTTTTACATTCCCTCTATAAGTGATAGCTTATGATAAGTGTCTTTTTCTGTGTGACTTATTTCACTTAGAATCATCGTACCTAAATCCACTCATCTTGCTTCTACTAGCGTTATGACATTGATTTCATGTCTGAGTGATATTCCATTGTACATAAGGACCACAACTTCTTTATCCATTTTTCTCTTTCCTGGGATATTTAAGGTGTCATGAAGTGGAGGTTCTTGTCAACAGAGCAGCCCTAAACTTTGGGGTACCTGTGTCTTGCTGATTTTTAGTTTTCCCAATTTATACGCCCATGAGAGGACGTGCCCTATGCTCCCTAAGCTGTGTTTTTTCGATGTTTCAGGACACACCGTACACTTCTCCAGAGTGGCTGTTGGCAATTTACATCCCGCCCATCAGCGTAGCAAGGCTGCCATTTCTCCATGGCCTGTCCTGCATTTCTGGTTTTGACACATTTTGCAGCATGTCCCTTTTGACCGATGGAAACGAGACTTCTTTGTAGCGCTGATTAGCCTTTCCAGGTTGCTTGGTTGGCCAAAAAGGGCGTATGCGTTTTTTCCTGAATATATTCAGGAAAAAACGCATACGCCCTGTTTGGCCAAGGGCATCATTGTCGACGTTTTACCACTTTTCATGTGCTTTAAAGGCGATTCGAATCTACCTCCTGATACCTGTTTCCTGCAATCCTGCCTTGCTTTCAAATCCTCTTCGTTGCCTTCCCTCAATATATCTGTGGATGAGAGTTATCATTTATAGCTCTGCGGGTTTGTGAATTGCAGTGTCCCTGAGCTCCATTTTTCAACTGGCTTTTTTGGGAGCTGGCCGCAAAAGCGCGGGATTGCCTCAGGCCCTATTCTGCTTCTGGGCGGCAGGCTGAGCCTGTGGTTAATTCTTTTTCCCGATGGGAAAATAGAGTGAGCTGTGCCTGTCCCAACACCTACATCTAGTCTCTCATTGGTTGCCCCTCTTCCCGTTCATCCTCAGGACAAATTGCAACCTGTAGGGAACAGGAGCTTAAAGGTGCTGATTCTCCAAGTAGGGAGATTGCTAGTAAAGTAGCTGGAAAGGCGAACCCGAGCACAAGGAGATGAGAAATGAGGTGCGTATTAGAAACCTTTCAAAATCACACGGTGTACCATCTTCTGGGTTTCTCATGCATGTTTTCGATGTAGGAAGATGCCCTTGAACCTGGAGATTTGGGACCCATGGGATGGGTACCAGGCAGTATTACTTTAAAGGGTCTGCATTTGCTCACCCAGCCTCACCCAACCTTTCAGCCCCAAGAGTGTCCACCCTTATGTCTCATCCAGCTGTGGGTCTAGATATGGTCAATCCAGGTTGCATCACAGCCTCTGAACGAATTTTGTAAGAATTTCTCTCTCTTTCACTGTCTTTGTTTTACGGGTTTTTAAAAGTAATTTATTTTTATAATGGGGTTTAGCTGCTTTTCACGGCTGTGTTTATGCGGCTTTACACCCACTTGACTCACTTCCAGACAGATATCAATACATAGGTTTTAAGATTCTTACTAGTCACATATATTCTTGTGCGGTGAATAGGGGGTGTTGAGTCCTGTTCACTGAGCAAGGAGTAGGTCTTGTCTATTACATATTGGGTGTATGGAACGGTATCTGAGCGAATTTGAAACCCTTGTTTTATGCCTCACCCCACCTCACCTTTCCCGTTAAGCAGCCATAGTGTGTTTTCTAAACGTGTGACTCTGTTCTGTTTTGTAATTCAGTTCAAGTGTAGCGGTTTTTACATTCCCTCTATAAGTGATAGCTTATGATAAGTGTCTTTTTCTGTGTGACTTATTTCACTTAGAATCGTCGTACCTAAATCCACTCATCTTGCTTCTACTAGCCTTATGACATTGATTTCATGTCTGAGTGATATTCCATTGTACATAAGGACCAAAACTTCTTTATCCATTTTTCTCTTTCCTGGGATATTTCAGGTGTCATGAAGTGGAGGTTCTTGTCAACAGAGCAGCCCTATACTTTGGGGTGCCTGTGTCTTGCTGATTTTTAGTTTTCCCAATTTATACGCCCATGAGAGGACGTGCCCTATGCTCCCTAAGCTGTGTTTTTTCGATGTTTCAGGACACACCGTACACTTCTCCAGAGTGGCTGTTGGCAATTTACATCCCGCCCATCAGCGTAGCAAGGCTGCCATTTCTCCATGGCCTGTCCTGCATTTCTGGTTTTGACACTTTTTGCAGCATGGCCCTTTTGACCGATGGGAAGCGAGACTTCTTTGTAGCGCTGATTAGCCTTTCCAGGTTGCTTGGTTGGCCAAAAAGGGCGTATGCGTTTTTTCCTGAATATATTCAGGAAAAAACGCATACGCCCTGTTTGGCCAAGGGCATTATTGTCGACGTTTTACCACTTTTCATGTGCTTTTAAGGCGATTTGAATCTACCTCCTGAAACCTGTTTCCTGCAATTCTGCCTTGCTTTCAAATCCTCTTCGTTGCCTTCCCTCAATATATCTGTGGATGAGAGTTATCATTTATAGCTCTGCGGGTTTGTGAATTGCAGTGTCCCTGAGCTCCATTTTTCAACTGGCTTTTTTGGGAGCTGGCCGCAAAAGCGCGGAATTGCCTAAGGCCCTATTCTGCTTCTGGGCGGCAGGCTGAGCCTGTGGTTAATTCTTCTTACCGATGGGAAAATAGAGTGAGCTGTGCCTGTCCCAACACCTACATCTAGTCTCTCATTGGTTGCCCCTCTTCCCGTTCATCCTCAGGACAAATTGCAACCTGTAGGGAACAGGAGCTTAAAGGTGCTGATTCTCCAAGTAGGGAGATTGCTAGTAAAGTAGCTGGAAAGGTGAACCCGAGCACAAGGAGATGAGAAATGAGGTGCGTATTAGAAACCTTTCAAAATCACATGGTGTACCATCTTCTGGGTTTCTCATGCATGTTTTCGATGTAGGAAGATGCCCTTGAACCTGGAGATTTGGGACCCATGGGATGGGTACCAGGCAGTATTACTTTAAAGGGTCTGCGTTTGCTCACCCAACCTCACCCAACCTTTCAGCCCCAAGAGTGTCCACCCTTATGTCTCATCCAGCTGTGGGTCTAGATATGGTCAATCCAGGTTGCATCACAGCCTCTGAACGAATTTTGTAATAATTTCGCTTTCTTTCACTGTCTTTGTTTTACGGGTTTTTAAAAGTAATTTATTTTTATAATGGGGTTTAGCTGCTTTTCACGGCTGTGTTTATGCGGCTTTACACCCACTTGACTCACTTCCAGACAGATATCAATACATCGGTTTTAAGATTCTTACTAGTCACATATATTCTTGTGCGGTGAATAGGGGGTGTTGAGTCCTGTTCACTGAGCAAGGAGTAGGTCTTGTCTATTACATATTGGGTGTATGGAACGGTATCTGAGCGAATTTGAAACCCTTGTTTTATGCCTCACCCCACCTCACCTTTCCCGTTAAGCAGCCATAGTGTGTTTTCTAAACGTGTGACTCTGTTCTGATTTGTAATTCAGTTCAAGTGTAGCGGTTTTTACATTCCCTCTATAAGTGATAGCTTATGATAAGTGTCTTTTTCTGTGTGACTTATTTCACTTAGAATCATCGTACCTAAATCCACTCATCTTGCTTCTACTAGCGTTATGACATTGATTTCATGTCTGAGTGATATTCCATTGTACATAAGGACCACAACTTCTTTATCCATTTTTCTCTTTCCTGGGATATTTAAGGTGTCATGAAGTGGAGGTTCTTGTCAACAGAGCAGCCCTAAACTTTGGGGTACCTGTGTCTTGCTGATTTTTAGTTTTCCCAATTTATACGCCCATGAGAGGACGTGCCCTATGCTCCCTAAGCTGTGTTTTTTCGATGTTTCAGGACACACCGTACACTTCTCCAGAGTGGCTGTTGGCAATTTACATCCCGCCCATCAGCGTAGCAAGGCTGCCATTTCTCCATGGCCTGTCCTGCATTTCTGGTTTTGACACTTTTTGCAGCATGGCCCTTTTGACCGATGGAAACGAGACTTCTTTGTAGCGCTGATTAGCCTTTCCAGGTTGCTTGGTTGGCCAAAAAGGGCGTATGCGTTTTTTCCTGAATATATTCAGGAAAAAACGCATACGCCCTGTTTGGCCAAGGGCATCATTGTCGACGTTTTACCACTTTTCATGTGCTTTAAAGGCGATTCGAATCTACCTCCTGATACCTGTTTCCTGCAATCCTGCCTTGCTTTCAAATCCTCTTCGTTGCCTTCCCTCAATATATCTGTGGATGAGAGTTATCATTTATAGCTCTGCGGGTTTGTGAATTGCAGTGTCCCTGAGCTCCATTTTTCAACTGGCTTTTTTGGGAGCTGGCCGCAAAAGCGCGGGATTGCCTCAGGCCCTATTCTGCTTCTGGGCGGCAGGCTGAGCCTGTGGTTAATTCTTTTTCCCGATGGGAAAATAGAGTGAGCTGTGCCTGTCCCAACACCTACATCTAGTCTCTCATTGGTTGCCCCTCTTCCCGTTCATCCTCAGGACAAATTGCAACCTGTAGGGAACAGGAGCTTAAAGGTGCTGATTCTCCAAGTAGGGAGATTGCTAGTAAAGTAGCTGGAAAGGCGAACCCGAGCACAAGGAGATGAGAAATGAGGTGCGTATTAGAAACCTTTCAAAATCACACGGTGTACCATCTTCTGGGTTTCTCATGCATGTTTTCGATGTAGGAAGATGCCCTTGAACCTGGAGATTTGGGACCCATGGGATGGGTACCAGGCAGTATTACTTTAAAGGGTCTGCATTTGCTCACCCAGCCTCACCCAACCTTTCAGCCCCAAGAGTGTCCACCCTTATGTCTCATCCAGCTGTGGGTCTAGATATGGTCAATCCAGGTTGCATCACAGCCTCTGAACGAATTTTGTAAGAATTTCTCTCTCTTTCACTGTCTTTGTTTTACGGGTTTTTAAAAGTAATTTATTTTTATAATGGGGTTTAGCTGCTTTTCACGGCTGTGTTTATGCGGCTTTACACCCACTTGACTCACTTCCAGACAGATATCAATACATAGGTTTTAAGATTCTTACTAGTCACATATATTCTTGTGCGGTGAATAGGGGGTGTTGAGTCCTGTTCACTGAGCAAGGAGTAGGTCTTGTCTATTACATATTGGGTGTATGGAACGGTATCTGAGCGAATTTGAAACCCTTGTTTTATGCCTCACCCCACCTCACCTTTCCCGTTAAGCAGCCATAGTGTGTTTTCTAAACGTGTGACTCTGTTCTGTTTTGTAATTCAGTTCAAGTGTAGCGGTTTTTACATTCCCTCTATAAGTGATAGCTTATGATAAGTGTCTTTTTCTGTGTGACTTATTTCACTTAGAATCGTCGTACCTAAATCCACTCATCTTGCTTCTACTAGCCTTATGACATTGATTTCATGTCTGAGTGATATTCCATTGTACATAAGGACCAAAACTTCTTTATCCATTTTTCTCTTTCCTGGGATATTTCAGGTGTCATGAAGTGGAGGTTCTTGTCAACAGAGCAGCCCTAAACTTTGGGGTGCCTGTGTCTTGCTGATTTTTAGTTTTCCCAATTTATACGCCCATGAGAGGACGTGCCCTATGCTCCCTAAGCTGTGTTTTTTCGATGTTTCAGGACACACCGTACACTTCTCCAGAGTGGCTGTTGGCAATTTACATCCCGCCCATCAGCGTAGCAAGGCTGCCATTTCTCCATGGCCTGTCCTGCATTTCTGGTTTTGACACTTTTTGCAGCATGGCCCTTTTGACCGATGGGAAGCGAGACTTCTTTGTAGCGCTGATTAGCCTTTCCAGGTTGCTTGGTTGGCCAAAAAGGGCGTATGCGTTTTTTCCTGAATATATTCAGGAAAAAACGCATACGCCCTGTTTGGCCAAGGGCATTATTGTCGACGTTTTACCACTTTTCATGTGCTTTTAAGGCGATTTGAATCTACCTCCTGAAACCTGTTTCCTGCAATTCTGCCTTGCTTTCAAATCCTCTTCGTTGCCTTCCCTCAATATATCTGTGGATGAGAGTTATCATTTATAGCTCTGCGGGTTTGTGAATTGCAGTGTCCCTGAGCTCCATTTTTCAACTGGCTTTTTTGGGAGCTGGCCGCAAAAGCGCGGAATTGCCTAAGGCCCTATTCTGCTTCTGGGCGGCAGGCTGAGCCTGTGGTTAATTCTTCTTACCGATGGGAAAATAGAGTGAGCTGTGCCTGTCCCAACACCTACATCTAGTCTCTCATTGGTTGCCCCTCTTCCCGTTCATCCTCAGGACAAATTGCAACCTGTAGGGAACAGGAGCTTAAAGGTGCTGATTCTCCAAGTAGGGAGATTGCTAGTAAAGTAGCTGGAAAGGTGAACCCGAGCACAAGGAGATGAGAAATGAGGTGCGTATTAGAAACCTTTCAAAATCACATGGTGTACCATCTTCTGGGTTTCTCATGCATGTTTTCGATGTAGGAAGATGCCCTTGAACCTGGAGATTTGGGACCCATGGGATGGGTACCAGGCAGTATTACTTTAAAGGGTCTGCGTTTGCTCACCCAACCTCACCCAACCTTTCAGCCCCAAGAGTGTCCACCCTTATGTCTCATCCAGCTGTGGGTCTAGATATGGTCAATCCAGGTTGCATCACAGCCTCTGAACGAATTTTGTAAGAATTTCTCTCTCTTTCACTGTCTTTGTTTTACGGGTTTTTAAAAGTAATTTATTTTTATAATGGGGTTTAGCTGCTTTTCACGGCTGTGTTTATGCGGCTTTACACCCACTTGACTCACTTCCAGACAGATATCAATACATAGGTTTTAAGATTCTTACTAGTCACATATATTCTTGTGCGGTGAATAGGGGGTGTTGAGTCCTGTTCACTGAGCAAGGAGTAGGTCTTGTCTATTACATATTGGGTGTATGGAACGGTATCTGAGCGAATTTGAAACCCTTGTTTTATGCCTCACCCCACCTCACCTTTCCCGTTAAGCAGCCATAGTGTGTTTTCTAAACGTGTGACTCTGTTCTGTTTTGTAATTCAGTTCAAGTGTAGCGGTTTTTACATTCCCTCTATAAGTGATAGCTTATGATAAGTGTCTTTTTCTGTGTGACTTATTTCACTTAGAATCGTCGTACCTAAATCCACTCATCTTGCTTCTACTAGCCTTATGACATTGATTTCATGTCTGAGTGATATTCCATTGTACATAAGGACCACAACTTCTTTATCCATTTTTCTCTTTCCTGGGATATTTAAGGTGTCATGAAGTGGAGGTTCTTGTCAACAGAGCAGCCCTAAACTTTGGGGTGCCTGTGTCTTGCTGATTTTTAGTTTTCCCAATTTATACGCCCATGAGAGGACGTGCCCTATGCTCCTAGAGCTGTGTTTTTTCAATGTTTCAGGACACACCTTACACTTCTCCAGAGTGGCTGTTGGCAATTTACATCCCGCCCATCAGAGTAGCAAGGCTGCCATTTCTCCAGGGCCTGTCCTGCATTTCTGGTTTTGACACTTTTTGCAGCATGGCCCTTTTGACCGATGGGAAGCGAGACTTCTTTGTAGCGCTGATTAGCCTTTCCAGGTTGCTTGGTTGGCCAAACAGGGCGTATGCGTTTTTTCCTGAATATATTCAGGAAAAAACGCATACGCCCTGTTTGGCCAAGGGCATCATTGTCGACGTTTTACCACTTTTCATGTGCTTTAAAGGCGATTCGAATCTACCTCCTGAAACCTGTTTCCTGCAATTCTGCCTTGCTTTCAAATCCTCTTCGTTGCCTTCCCTCAATATATCTGTGGATGAGAGTTATCATTTATAGCTCTGCGGGTTTGTGAATTGCAGTGTCCCTGAGCTCCATTTTTCAACTGGCTTTTTTGGGAGCTGGCCGCAAAAGCGCGGGATTGCCTCAGGCCCTATTCTGCTTCTGGGCGGCAGGCTGAGCCTGTGGTTAATTCTTCTTCCCGATGGGAAAATAGAGTGACCTGTGCCTGTCCCAACACCAAGATCTAGTCTCTCATTGGTTTCCCCTCTTCCCGTTCATCCTCAGGACAAATTGCAACCTGTAGGGAACAGGAGCTTAAAGGTGCTGATTCTCCAAGTAGGGATATTGCTCGTAAAGTAGCTGGAAAGGCGAACCCGAGCACAAGGAGATGAGAAATGAGGTGCGTATTAGAAACCTTTCAAAATCACACGGTGTACCATCTTCTGGGTTTCTCATGCATGTTTTCGATGTAGGAAGATGCCCTTGAACCTGGAGATATGGGAACCATGGGATGGATACCAGGCAGTATTACTTTAAAGGGTCTGCGTTTGCTCACCCAACCTCACCCAACCGTTAAGCCCCAAGAGTGTCCACCCTTATGTCTCATCCAGCTGTGGGTCTAGATATGGTCAATCCAGGTTGCATCAGAACCTATGAACGAATTTTGTAATAATTTCTCTCGCTTTCACTGTCTTTGTTTTACGGGTTTTTAAAAGTAATTTATTTTTATAATGGGGTTTAGCTGCTTTTCACGGCTGTGTTTATGCAGCTTTACACCCACTTGACTCACTTCCAGACAGATATCAATACATAGGTTTTAAGATTCTTACTAGTCACATATATTCTTGTGCGGTGAATAGGGGGTGTTGAGTCCAGTTCACTGAGCAAGGAGTAGGTCTTGTCTATTACATATTGGGTGTATGGAACGGTATCTGAGCGAATTTGAAACCCTTGTTTTATGCCTCACCCCACCTCACCTTTCCCGTTAAGCAGCCATAGTGTGTTTTCTAAAAGTGTGACTCTGTTCTGTTTTGTAATTCAGTTCAAGTGTAGCGGTTTTTACATTCCCTCTATAAGTGATAGCTTATGATAAGTGTCTTTTTCTGTGTGACTTATTTCACTTAGAATCATCGTACCTAAATCCACTCATCTTGCTTCTACTAGCGTTATGACATTGATTTCATGTCTGAGTGATATTCCATTGTACATAAGGACCACAACTTCTTTATCCATTTTTCTCTTTCCTGGGATATTTAAGGTGTCATGAAGTGGAGGTTCTTGTCAACAGAGCAGCCCTAAACTTTGGGGTACCTGTGTCTTGCTGATTTTTAGTTTTCCCAATTTATACGCCCATGAGAGGACGTGCCCTATGCTCCCTAAGCTGTGTTTTTTCGATGTTTCAGGACACACCGTACACTTCTCCAGAGTGGCTGTTGGCAATTTACATCCCGCCCATCAGCGTAGCAAGGCTGCCATTTCTCCATGGCCTGTCCTGCATTTCTGGTTTTGACACTTTTTGCAGCATGGCCCTTTTGACCGATGGAAACGAGACTTCTTTGTAGCGCTGATTAGCCTTTCCAGGTTGCTTGGTTGGCCAAAAAGTGCGTATGCGTTTTTTCCTGAATATATTCAGGAAAAAACGCATACGCCCTGTTTGGCCAAGGGCATCATTGTCGACGTTTTACCACTTTTCATGTGCTTTAAAGGCGATTCGAATCTACCTCCTGATACCTGTTTCCTGCAATCCTGCCTTGCTTTCACATCCTCTTCGTTGCCTTCCCTCAATATATCTGTGGATGAGAGTTATCATTTATAGCTCTGCGGGTTTGTGAATTGCAGTGTCCCTGAGCTCCATTTTTCAACTGGCTTTTTTGGGAGCTGGCCGCAAAAGCGCGGGATTGCCTCAGGCCCTATTCTGCTTCTGGGCGGCAGGCTGAGCCTGTGGTTAATTCTTTTTCCCGATGGGAAAATAGAGTGAGCTGTGCCTGTCCCAACACCTACATCTAGTCTCTCATTGGTTGCCCCTCTTCCCGTTCATCCTCAGGACAAATTGCAACCTGTAGGGAACAGGAGCTTAAAGGTGCTGATTCTCCAAGTAGGGAGATTGCTAGTAAAGTAGCTGGAAAGGCGAACCCGAGCACAAGGAGATGAGAAATGAGGTGCGTATTAGAAACCTTTCAAAATCACACGGTGTACCATCTTCTGGGTTTCTCATGCATGTTTTCGATGTAGGAAGATGCCCTTGAACCTGGAGATTTGGGACCCATGGGATGGGTACCAGGCAGTATTACTTTAAAGGGTCTGCATTTGCTCACCCAGCCTCACCCAACCTTTCAGCCCCAAGAGTGTCCACCCTTATGTCTCATCCAGCTGTGGGTCTAGATATGGTCAATCCAGGTTGCATCACAGCCTCTGAACGAATTTTGTAAGAATTTCTCTCTCTTTCACTGTCTTTGTTTTACGGGTTTTTAAAAGTAATTTATTTTTATAATGGGGTTTAGCTGCTTTTCACGGCTGTGTTTATGCGGCTTTACACCCACTTGACTCACTTCCAGACAGATATCAATACATAGGTTTTAAGATTCTTACTAGTCACATATATTCTTGTGCGGTGAATAGGGGGTGTTGAGTCCTGTTCACTGAGCAAGGAGTAGGTCTTGTCTATTACATATTGGGTGTATGGAACGGTATCTGAGCGAATTTGAAACCCTTGTTTTATGCCTCACCCCACCTCACCTTTCCCGTTAAGCAGCCATAGTGTGTTTTCTAAACGTGTGACTCTGTTCTGTTTTGTAATTCAGTTCAAGTGTAGCGGTTTTTACATTCCCTCTATAAGTGATAGCTTATGATAAGTGTCTTTTTCTGTGTGACTTATTTCACTTAGAATCGTCGTACCTAAATCCACTCATCTTGCTTCTACTAGCCTTATGACATTGATTTCATGTCTGAGTGATATTCCATTGTACATAAGGACCAAAACTTCTTTATCCATTTTTCTCTTTCCTGGGATATTTCAGGTGTCATGAAGTGGAGGTTCTTGTCAACAGAGCAGCCCTAAACTTTGGGGTGCCTGTGTCTTGCTGATTTTTAGTTTTCCCAATTTATACGCCCATGAGAGGACGTGCCCTATGCTCCCTAAGCTGTGTTTTTTCGATGTTTCAGGACACACCGTACACTTCTCCAGAGTGGCTGTTGGCAATTTACATCCCGCCCATCAGCGTAGCAAGGCTGCCATTTCTCCATGGCCTGTCCTGCATTTCTGGTTTTGACACTTTTTGCAGCATGGCCCTTTTGACCGATGGGAAGCGAGACTTCTTTGTAGCGCTGATTAGCCTTTCCAGGTTGCTTGGTTGGCCAAAAAGGGCGTATGCGTTTTTTCCTGAATATATTCAGGAAAAAACGCATACGCCCTGTTTGGCCAAGGGCATTATTGTCGACGTTTTACCACTTTTCATGTGCTTTTAAGGCGATTTGAATCTACCTCCTGAAACCTGTTTCCTGCAATTCTGCCTTGCTTTCAAATCCTCTTCGTTGCCTTCCCTCAATATATCTGTGGATGAGAGTTATCATTTATAGCTCTGCGGGTTTCTGAATTGCAGTGTCCCTGAGCTCCATTTTTCAACTGGCTTTTTTGGGAGCTGGCCGCAAAAGCGCGGAATTGCCTAAGGCCCTATTCTGCTTCTGGGCGGCAGGCTGAGCCTGTGGTTAATTCTTCTTACCGATGGGAAAATAGAGTGAGCTGTGCCTGTCCCAACACCTACATCTAGTCTCTCATTGGTTGCCCCTCTTCCCGTTCATCCTCAGGACAAATTGCAACCTGTAGGGAACAGGAGCTTAAAGGTGCTGATTCTCCAAGTAGGGAGATTGCTAGTAAAGTAGCTGGAAAGGTGAACCCGAGCACAAGGAGATGAGAAATGAGGTGCGTATTAGAAACCTTTCAAAATCACATGGTGTACCATCTTCTGGGTTTCTCATGCATGTTTTCGATGTAGGAAGATGCCCTTGAACCTGGAGATTTGGGACCCATGGGATGGGTACCAGGCAGTATTACTTTAAAGGGTCTGCGTTTGCTCACCCAACCTCACCCAACCTTTCAGCCCCAAGAGTGTCCACCCTTATGTCTCATCCAGCTGTGGGTCTAGATATGGTCAATCCAGGTTGCATCACAGCCTCTGAACGAATTTTGTAAGAATTTCTCTCTCTTTCACTGTCTTTGTTTTACGGGTTTTTAAAAGTAATTTATTTTTATAATGGGGTTTAGCTGCTTTTCACGGCTGTGTTTATGCGGCTTTACACCCACTTGACTCACTTCCAGACAGATATCAATACATAGGTTTTAAGATTCTTACTAGTCACATATATTCTTGTGCGGTGAATAGGGGGTGTTGAGTCCTGTTCACTGAGCAAGGAGTAGGTCTTGTCTATTACATATTGGGTGTATGGAACGGTATCTGAGCGAATTTGAAACCCTTGTTTTATGCCTCACCCCACCTCACCTTTCCCGTTAAGCAGCCATAGTGTGTTTTCTAAACGTGTGACTCTGTTCTGTTTTGTAATTCAGTTCAAGTGTAGCGGTTTTTACATTCCCTCTATAAGTGATAGCTTATGATAAGTGTCTTTTTCTGTGTGACTTATTTCACTTAGAATCGTCGTACCTAAATCCACTCATCTTGCTTCTACTAGCCTTATGACATTGATTTCATGTCTGAGTGATATTCCATTGTACATAAGGACCACAAATTCTTTATCCATTTTTCTCTTTCCTGGGATATTTAAGGTGTCATGAAGTGGAGGTTCTTGTCAACAGAGCAGCCCTAAACTTTGGGGTGCCTGTGTCTTGCTGATTTTTAGTTTTCCCAATTTATACGCCCATGAGAGGACGTGCCCTATGCTCCTAGAGCTGTGTTTTTTCAATGTTTCAGGACACACCTTACACTTCTCCAGAGTGGCTGTTGGCAATTTACATCCCGCCCATCAGAGTAGCAAGGCTGCCATTTCTCCAGGGCCTGTCCTGCATTTCTGGTTTTGACACTTTTTGCAGCATGGCCCTTTTGACCGATGGGAAGCGAGACTTCTTTGTAGCGCTGATTAGCCTTTCCAGGTTGCTTGGTTGGCCAAACAGGGCGTATGCGTTTTTTCCTGAATATATTCAGGAAAAAACGCATACGCCCTGTTTGGCCAAGGGCATCATTGTCGACGTTTTACCACTTTTCATGTGCTTTAAAGGCGATTCGAATCTACCTCCTGAAACCTGTTTCCTGCAATTCTGCCTTGCTTTCAAATCCTCTTCGTTGCCTTCCCTCAATATATCTGTGGATGAGAGTTATCATTTATAGCTCTGCGGGTTTGTGAATTGCAGTGTCCCTGAGCTCCATTTTTCAACTGGCTTTTTTGGGAGCTGGCCGCAAAAGCGCGGGATTGCCTCAGGCCCTATTCTGCTTCTGGGCGGCAGGCTGAGCCTGTGGTTAATTCTTCTTCCCGATGGGAAAATAGAGTGACCTGTGCCTGTCCCAACACCAAGATCTAGTCTCTCATTGGTTTCCCCTCTTCCCGTTCATCCTCAGGACAAATTGCAACCTGTAGGGAACAGGAGCTTAAAGGTGCTGATTCTCCAAGTAGGGAGATTGCTCGTAAAGTAGCTGGAAAGGCGAACCCGAGCACAAGGAGATGAGAAATGAGGTGCGTATTAGAAACCTTTCAAAATCACACGGTGTACCATCTTCTGGGTTTCTCATGCATGTTTTCGATGTAGGAAGATGCCCTTGAACCTGGAGATTTGGGACCCATGGGATGGATACCAGGCAGTATTACTTTAAAGGGTCTGCGTTTGCTCACCCAACCTCACCCAACCGTTAAGCCCCAAGAGTGTCCACCCTTATGTCTCATCCAGCTGTGGGTCTAGATATGGTCAATCCAGGTTGCATCAGAACCTATGAACGAATTTTGTAATAATTTCTCTCGCTTTCACTGTCTTTGTTTTACGGGTTTTTAAAAGTAATTTATTTTTATAATGGGGTTTAGCTGCTTTTCACGGCTGTGTTTATGCAGCTTTACACCCACTTGACTCACTTCCAGACAGATATCAATACATAGGTTTTAAGATTCTTACTAGTCACATATATTCTTGTGCGGTGAATAGGGGGTGTTGAGTCCAGTTCACTGAGCAAGGAGTAGGTCTTGTCTATTACATATTGGGTGTATGGAACGGTATCTGAGCGAATTTGAAACCCTTGTTTTATGCCTCACCCCACCTCACCTTTCCCGTTAAGCAGCCATAGTGTGTTTTCTAAACGTGTGACTCTGTTCTGTTTTGTAATTCAGTTCAAGTGTAGCGGTTTTTACATTCCCTCTATAAGTGATAGCTTATGATAAGTGTCTTTTTCTGTGTGACTTATTTCACTTAGAATCATCGTACCTAAATCCAATCATCTTGCTTCTACTAGCGTTATGACATTGATTTCATGTCTGAGTGATATTCCATTGTACATAAGGACCACAACTTCTTTATCCATTTTTCTCTTTCCTGGGATATTTAAGGTGTCATGAAGTGGAGGTTCTTGTCAACAGAGCAGCCCTAAACTTTGGGGTACCTGTGTCTTGCTGATTTTTAGTTTTCCCAATTTATACGCCCATGAGAGGACGTGCCCTATGCTCCCTAAGCTGTGTTTTTTCGATGTTTCAGGACACACCGTACACTTCTCCAGAGTGGCTGTTGGCAATTTACATCCCGCCCATCAGCGTAGCAAGGCTGCCATTTCTCCATGGCCTGTCCTGCATTTCTGGTTTTGACACTTTTTGCAGCATGGCCCTTTTGACCGATGGAAACGAGACTTCTTTGTAGCGCTGATTAGCCTTTCCAGGTTGCTTGGTTGGCCAAAAAGGGCGTATGCGTTTTTTCCTGAATATATTCAGGAAAAAACGCATACGCCCTGTTTGGCCAAGGGCATCATTGTCGACGTTTTACCACTTTTCATGTGCTTTAAAGGCGATTCGAATCTACCTCCTGATACCTGTTTCCTGCAATCCTGCCTTGCTTTCAAATCCTCTTCGTTGCCTTCCCTCAATATATCTGTGGATGAGAGTTATCATTTATAGCTCTGCGGGTTTGTGAATTGCAGTGTCCCTGAGCTCCATTTTTCAACTGGCTTTTTTGGGAGCTGGCCGCAAAAGCGCGGAATTGCCTAAGGCCCTATTCTGCTTCTGGGCGGCAGGCTGAGCCTGTGGTTAATTCTTCTTACCGATGGGAAAATAGAGTGAGCTGTGCCTGTCCCAACACCTACATCTAGTCTCTCATTGGTTGCCCCTCTTCCCGTTCATCCTCAGGACAAATTGCAACCTGTAGGGAACAGGAGCTTAAAGGTGCTGATTCTCCAAGTAGGGAGATTGCTAGTAAAGTAGCTGGAAAGGTGAACCCGAGCACAAGGAGATGAGAAATGAGGTGCGTATTAGAAACCTTTCAAAATCACATGGTGTACCATCTTCTGGGTTTCTCATGCATGTTTTCGATGTAGGAAGATGCCCTTGAACCTGGAGATTTGGGACCCATGGGATGGGTACCAGGCAGTATTACTTTAAAGGGTCTGCGTTTGCTCACCCAACCTCACCCAACCTTTCAGCCCCAAGAGTGTCCACCCTTATGTCTCATCCAGCTGTGGGTCTAGATATGGTCAATCCAGGTTGCATCACAGCCTCTGAACGAATTTTGTAAGAATTTCTCTCTCTTTCACTGTCTTTGTTTTACGGGTTTTTAAAAGTAATTTATTTTTATAATGGGGTTTAGCTGCTTTTCACGGCTGTGTTTATGCGGCTTTACACCCACTTGACTCACTTCCAGACAGATATCAATACATAGGTTTTAAGATTCTTACTAGTCACATATATTCTTGTGCGGTGAATAGGGGGTGTTGAGTCCTGTTCACTGAGCAAGGAGTAGGTCTTGTCTATTACATATTGGGTGTATGGAACGGTATCTGAGCGAATTTGAAACCCTTGTTTTATGCCTCACCCCACCTCACCTTTCCCGTTAAGCAGCCATAGTGTGTTTTCTAAACGTGTGACTCTGTTCTGTTTTGTAATTCAGTTCAAGTGTAGCGGTTTTTACATTCCCTCTATAAGTGATAGCTTATGATAAGTGTCTTTTTCTGTGTGACTTATTTCACTTAGAATCGTCGTACCTAAATCCACTCATCTTGCTTCTACTAGCCTTATGACATTGATTTCATGTCTGAGTGATATTCCATTGTACATAAGGACCACAAATTCTTTATCCATTTTTCTCTTTCCTGGGATATTTAAGGTGTCATGAAGTGGAGGTTCTTGTCAACAGAGCAGCCCTAAACTTTGGGGTGCCTGTGTCTTGCTGATTTTTAGTTTTCCCAATTTATACGCCCATGAGAGGACGTGCCCTATGCTCCTAGAGCTGTGTTTTTTCAATGTTTCAGGACACACCTTACACTTCTCCAGAGTGGCTGTTGGCAATTTACATCCCGCCCATCAGAGTAGCAAGGCTGCCATTTCTCCAGGGCCTGTCCTGCATTTCTGGTTTTGACACTTTTTGCAGCATGGCCCTTTTGACCGATGGGAAGCGAGACTTCTTTGTAGCGCTGATTAGCCTTTCCAGGTTGCTTGGTTGGCCAAACAGGGCGTATGCGTTTTTTCCTGAATATATTCAGGAAAAAACGCATACGCCCTGTTTGGCCAAGGGCATCATTGTCGACGTTTTACCACTTTTCATGTGCTTTAAAGGCGATTCGAATCTACCTCCTGAAACCTGTTTCCTGCAATTCTGCCTTGCTTTCAAATCCTCTTCGTTGCCTTCCCTCAATATATCTGTGGATGAGAGTTATCATTTATAGCTCTGCGGGTTTGTGAATTGCAGTGTCCCTGAGCTCCATTTTTCAACTGGCTTTTTTGGGAGCTGGCCGCAAAAGCGCGGGATTGCCTCAGGCCCTATTCTGCTTCTGGGCGGCAGGCTGAGCCTGTGGTTAATTCTTCTTCCCGATGGGAAAATAGAGTGACCTGTGCCTGTCCCAACACCAAGATCTAGTCTCTCATTGGTTTCCCCTCTTCCCGTTCATCCTCAGGACAAATTGCAACCTGTAGGGAACAGGAGCTTAAAGGTGCTGATTCTCCAAGTAGGGAGATTGCTCGTAAAGTAGCTGGAAAGGCGAACCCGAGCACAAGGAGATGAGAAATGAGGTGCGTATTAGAAACCTTTCAAAATCACACGGTGTACCATCTTCTGGGTTTCTCATGCATGTTTTCGATGTAGGAAGATGCCCTTGAACCTGGAGATTTGGGACCCATGGGATGGATACCAGGCAGTATTACTTTAAAGGGTCTGCGTTTGCTCACCCAACCTCACCCAACCGTTAAGCCCCAAGAGTGTCCACCCTTATGTCTCATCCAGCTGTGGGTCTAGATATGGTCAATCCAGGTTGCATCAGAACCTATGAACGAATTTTGTAATAATTTCTCTCGCTTTCACTGTCTTTGTTTTACGGGTTTTTAAAAGTAATTTATTTTTATAATGGGGTTTAGCTGCTTTTCACGGCTGTGTTTATGCAGCTTTACACCCACTTGACTCACTTCCAGACAGATATCAATACATAGGTTTTAAGATTCTTACTAGTCACATATATTCTTGTGCGGTGAATAGGGGGTGTTGAGTCCAGTTCACTGAGCAAGGAGTAGGTCTTGTCTATTACATATTGGGTGTATGGAACGGTATCTGAGCGAATTTGAAACCCTTGTTTTATGCCTCACCCCACCTCACCTTTCCCGTTAAGCAGCCATAGTGTGTTTTCTAAACGTGTGACTCTGTTCTGTTTTGTAATTCAGTTCAAGTGTAGCGGTTTTTACATTCCCTCTATAAGTGATAGCTTATGATAAGTGTCTTTTTCTGTGTGACTTATTTCACTTAGAATCATCGTACCTAAATCCACTCATCTTGCTTCTACTAGCGTTATGACATTGATTTCATGTCTGAGTGATATTCCATTGTACATAAGGACCACAACTTCTTTATCCATTTTTCTCTTTCCTGGGATATTTAAGGTGTCATGAAGTGGAGGTTCTTGTCAACAGAGCAGCCCTAAACTTTGGGGTACCTGTGTCTTGCTGATTTTTAGTTTTCCCAATTTATACGCCCATGAGAGGACGTGCCCTATGCTCCCTAAGCTGTGTTTTTTCGATGTTTCAGGACACACCGTACACTTCTCCAGAGTGGCTGTTGGCAATTTACATCCCGCCCATCAGCGTAGCAAGGCTGCCATTTCTCCATGGCCTGTCCTGCATTTCTGGTTTTGACACTTTTTGCAGCATGGCCCTTTTGACCGATGGAAACGAGACTTCTTTGTAGCGCTGATTAGCCTTTCCAGGTTGCTTGGTTGGCCAAAAAGGGCGTATGCGTTTTTTCCTGAATATATTCAGGAAAAAACGCATACGCCCTGTTTGGCCAAGGGCATCATTGTCGACGTTTTACCACTTTTCATGTGCTTTAAAGGCGATTCGAATCTACCTCCTGATACCTGTTTCCTGCAATCCTGCCTTGCTTTCAAATCCTCTTCGTTGCCTTCCCTCAATATATCTGTGGATGAGAGTTATCATTTATAGCTCTGCGGGTTTGTGAATTGCAGTGTCCCTGAGCTCCATTTTTCAACTGGCTTTTTTGGGAGCTGGCCGCAAAAGCGCGGGATTGCCTCAGGCCCTATTCTGCTTCTGGGCGGCAGGCTGAGCCTGTGGTTAATTCTTTTTCCCGATGGGAAAATAGAGTGAGCTGTGCCTGTCCCAACACCTACATCTAGTCTCTCATTGGTTGCCCCTCTTCCCGTTCATCCTCAGGACAAATTGCAACCTGTAGGGAACAGGAGCTTAAAGGTGCTGATTCTCCAAGTAGGGAGATTGCTAGTAAAGTAGCTGGAAAGGCGAACCCGAGCACAAGGAGATGAGAAATGAGGTGCGTATTAGAAACCTTTCAAAATCACACGGTGTACCATCTTCTGGGTTTCTCATGCATGTTTTCGATGTAGGAAGATGCCCTTGAACCTGGAGATTTGGGACCCATGGGATGGGTACCAGGCAGTATTACTTTAAAGGGTCTGCATTTGCTCACCCAGCCTCACCCAACCTTTCAGCCCCAAGAGTGTCCACCCTTATGTCTCATCCAGCTGTGGGTCTAGATATGGTCAATCCAGGTTGCATCACAGCCTCTGAACGAATTTTGTAAGAATTTCTCTCTCTTTCACTGTCTTTGTTTTACGGGTTTTTAAAAGTAATTTATTTTTATAATGGGGTTTAGCTGCTTTTCACGGCTGTGTTTATGCGGCTTTACACCCACTTGACTCACTTCCAGACAGATATCAATACATAGGTTTTAAGATTCTTACTAGTCACATATATTCTTGTGCGGTGAATAGGGGGTGTTGAGTCCTGTTCACTGAGCAAGGAGTAGGTCTTGTCTATTACATATTGGGTGTATGGAACGGTATCTGAGCGAATTTGAAACCCTTGTTTTATGCCTCACCCCACCTCACCTTTCCCGTTAAGCAGCCATAGTGTGTTTTCTAAACGTGTGACTCTGTTCTGTTTTGTAATTCAGTTCAAGTGTAGCGGTTTTTACATTCCCTCTATAAGTGATAGCTTATGATAAGTGTCTTTTTCTGTGTGACTTATTTCACTTAGAATCGTCGTACCTAAATCCACTCATCTTGCTTCTACTAGCCTTATGACATTGATTTCATGTCTGAGTGATATTCCATTGTACATAAGGACCAAAACTTCTTTATCCATTTTTCTCTTTCCTGGGATATTTCAGGTGTCATGAAGTGGAGGTTCTTGTCAACAGAGCAGCCCTAAACTTTGGGGTGCCTGTGTCTTGCTGATTTTTAGTTTTCCCAATTTATACGCCCATGAGAGGACGTGCCCTATGCTCCCTAAGCTGTGTTTTTTCGATGTTTCAGGACACACCGTACACTTCTCCAGAGTGGCTGTTGGCAATTTACATCCCGCCCATCAGCGTAGCAAGGCTGCCATTTCTCCATGGCCTGTCCTGCATTTCTGGTTTTGACACTTTTTGCAGCATGGCCCTTTTGACCGATGGGAAGCGAGACTTCTTTGTAGCGCTGATTAGCCTTTCCAGGTTGCTTGGTTGGCCAAAAAGGGCGTATGCGTTTTTTCCTGAATATATTCAGGAAAAAACGCATACGCCCTGTTTGGCCAAGGGCATTATTGTCGACGTTTTACCACTTTTCATGTGCTTTTAAGGCGATTTGAATCTACCTCCTGAAACCTGTTTCCTGCAATTCTGCCTTGCTTTCAAATCCTCTTCGTTGCCTTCCCTCAATATATCTGTGGATGAGAGTTATCATTTATAGCTCTGCGGGTTTGTGAATTGCAGTGTCCCTGAGCTCCATTTTTCAACTGGCTTTTTTGGGAGCTGGCCGCAAAAGCGCGGAATTGCCTAAGGCCCTATTCTGCTTCTGGGCGGCAGGCTGAGCCTGTGGTTAATTCTTCTTACCGATGGGAAAATAGAGTGAGCTGTGCCTGTCCCAACACCTACATCTAGTCTCTCATTGGTTGCCCCTCTTCCCGTTCATCCTCAGGACAAATTGCAACCTGTAGGGAACAAGAGCTTAAAGGTGCTGATTCTCCAAGTAGGGAGATTGCTAGTAAAGTAGCTGGAAAGGTGAACCCGAGCACAAGGAGATGAGAAATGAGGTGCGTATTAGAAACCTTTCAAAATCACATGGTGTACCATCTTCTTGGTTTCTCATGCATGTTTTCGATGTAGGAAGATGCCCTTGAACCTGGAGATTTGGGACCCATGGGATGGGTACCAGGCAGTATTACTTTAAAGGGTCTGCGTTTGCTCACCCAACCTCACCCAACCTTTCAGCCCCAAGAGTGTCCACCCTTATGTCTCATCCAGCTGTGGGTCTAGATATGGTCAATCCAGGTTGCATCACAGCCTCTGAACGAATTTTGTAAGAATTTCTCTCTCTTTCACTGTCTTTGTTTTACGGGTTTTTAAAAGTAATTTATTTTTATAATGGGGTTTAGCTGCTTTTCACGGCTGTGTTTATGCGGCTTTACACCCACTTGACTCACTTCCAGACAGATATCAATACATAGGTTTTAAGATTCTTACTAGTCACATATATTCTTGTGCGGTGAATAGGGGGTGTTGAGTCCTGTTCACTGAGCAAGGAGTAGGTCTTGTCTATTACATATTGGGTGTATGGAACGTTATCTGAGCGAATTTGAAACCCTTGTTTTATGCCTCACCCCACCTCACCTTTCCCGTTAAGCAGCCATAGTGTGTTTTCTAAACGTGTGACTCTGTTCTGTTTTGTAATTCAGTTCAAGTGTAGCGGTTTTTACATTCCCTCTATAAGTGATAGCTTATGATAAGTGTCTTTTTCTGTGTGACTTATTTCACTTAGAATCGTCGTACCTAAATCCACTCATCTTGCTTCTACTAGCCTTATGACATTGATTTCATGTCTGAGTGATATTCCATTGTACATAAGGACCACAACTTCTTTATCCATTTTTCTCTTTCCTGGGATATTTAAGGTGTCATGAAGTGGAGGTTCTTGTCAACAGAGCAGCCCTAAACTTTGGGGTGCCTGTGTCTTGCTGATTTTTAGTTTTCCCAATTTATACGCCCATGAGAGGACGTGCCCTATGCTCCTAGAGCTGTGTTTTTTCAATGTTTCAGGACACACCTTACACTTCTCCAGAGTGGCTGTTGGCAATTTACATCCCGCCCATCAGAGTAGCAAGGCTGCCATTTCTCCAGGGCCTGTCCTGCATTTCTGGTTTTGACACTTTTTGCAGCATGGCCCTTTTGACCGATGGGAAGCGAGACTTCTTTGTAGCGCTGATTAGCCTTTCCAGGTTGCTTGGTTGGCCAAACAGGGCGTATGCGTTTTTTCCTGAATATATTCAGGAAAAAACGCATACGCCCTGTTTGGCCAAGGGCATCATTGTCGACGTTTTACCACTTTTCATGTGCTTTAAAGGCGATTCGAATCTACCTCCTGAAACCTGTTTCCTGCAATTCTGCCTTGCTTTCAAATCCTCTTCGTTGCCTTCCCTCAATATATCTGTGGATGAGAGTTATCATTTATAGCTCTGCGGGTTTGTGAATTGCAGTGTCCCTGAGCTCCATTTTTCAACTGGCTTTTTTGGGAGCTGGCCGCAAAAGCGCGGGATTGCCTCAGGCCCTATTCTGCTTCTGGGCGGCAGGCTGAGCCTGTGGTTAATTCTTCTTCCCGATGGGAAAATAGAGTGACCTGTGCCTGTCCCAACACCAAGATCTAGTCTCTCATTGGTTTCCCCTCTTCCCGTTCATCCTCAGGACAAATTGCAACCTGTAGGGAACAGGAGCTTAAAGGTGCTGATTCTCCAAGTAGGGAGATTGCTCGTAAAGTAGCTGGAAAGGCGAACCCGAGCACAAGGAGATGAGAAATGAGGTGCGTATTAGAAACCTTTCAAAATCACACGGTGTACCATCTTCTGGGTTTCTCATGCATGTTTTCGATGTAGGAAGATGCCCTTGAACCTGGAGATTTGGGACCCATGGGATGGATACCAGGCAGTATTACTTTAAAGGGTCTGCGTTTGCTCACCCAACCTCACCCAACCGTTAAGCCCCAAGAGTGTCCACCCTTATGTCTCATCCAGCTGTGGGTCTAGATATGGTCAATCCAGGTTGCATCAGAACCTATGAACGAATTTTGTAATAATTTCTCTCGCTTTCACTGTCTTTGTTTTACGGGTTTTTAAAAGTAATTTATTTTTATAATGGGGTTTAGCTGCTTTTCACGGCTGTGTTTATGCAGCTTTACACCCACTTGACTCACTTCCAGACAGATATCAATACATAGGTTTTAAGATTCTTACTAGTCATATATATTCTTGTGCGGTGAATAGGGGGTGTTGAGTCCAGTTCACTGAGCAAGGAGTAGGTCTTGTCTATTACATATTGGGTGTATGGAACGGTATCTGAGCGAATTTGAAACCCTTGTTTTATGCCTCACCCCACCTCACCTTTCCCGTTAAGCAGCCATAGTGTGTTTTCTAAACGTGTGACTCTGTTCTGTTTTGTAATTCAGTTCAAGTGTAGCGGTTTTTACATTCCCTCTATAAGTGATAGCTTATGATAAGTGTCTTTTTCTGTGTGACTTATTTCACTTAGAATCATCGTACCTAAATCCACTCATCTTGCTTCTACTAGCGTTATGACATTGATTTCATGTCTGAGTGATATTCCATTGTACATAAGGACCACAACTTCTTTATCCATTTTTCTCTTTCCTGGGATATTTAAGGTGTCATGAAGTGGAGGTTCTTGTCAACAGAGCAGCCCTAAACTTTGGGGTACCTGTGTCTTGCTGATTTTTAGTTTTCCCAATTTATACGCCCATGAGAGGACGTGCCCTATGCTCCCTAAGCTGTGTTTTTTCGATGTTTCAGGACACACCGTACACTTCTCCAGAGTGGCTGTTGGCAATTTACATCCCGCCCATCAGCGTAGCAAGGCTGCCATTTCTCCATGGCCTGTCCTGCATTTCTGGTTTTGACACTTTTTGCAGCATGGCCCTTTTGACCGATGGAAACGAGACTTCTTTGTAGCGCTGATTAGCCTTTCCAGGTTGCTTGGTTGGCCAAAAAGGGCGTATGCGTTTTTTCCTGAATATATTCAGGAAAAAACGCATACGCCCTGTTTGGCCAAGGGCATCATTGTCGACGTTTTACCACTTTTCATGTGCTTTAAAGGCGATTCGAATCTACCTCCTGATACCTGTTTCCTGCAATCCTGCCTTGCTTTCAAATCCTCTTCGTTGCCTTCCCTCAATATATCTGTGGATGAGAGTTATCATTTATAGCTCTGCGGGTTTGTGAATTGCAGTGTCCCTGAGCTCCATTTTTCAACTGGCTTTTTTGGGAGCTGGCCGCAAAAGCGCGGGATTGCCTCAGGCCCTATTCTGCTTCTGGGCGGCAGGCTGAGCCTGTGGTTAATTCTTTTTCCCGATGGGAAAATAGAGTGAGCTGTGCCTGTCCCAACACCTACATCTAGTCTCTCATTGGTTGCCCCTCTTCCCGTTCATCCTCAGGACAAATTGCAACCTGTAGGGAACAGGAGCTTAAAGGTGCTGATTCTCCAAGTAGGGAGATTGCTAGTAAAGTAGCTGGAAAGGCGAACCCGAGCACAAGGAGATGAGAAATGAGGTGCGTATTAGAAACCTTTCAAAATCACACGGTGTACCATCTTCTGGGTTTCTCATGCATGTTTTCGATGTAGGAAGATGCCCTTGAACCTGGAGATTTGGGACCCATGGGATGGGTACCAGGCAGTATTACTTTAAAGGGTCTGCATTTGCTCACCCAGCCTCACCCAACCTTTCAGCCCCAAGAGTGTCCACCCTTATGTCTCATCCAGCTGTGGGTCTAGATATGGTCAATCCAGGTTGCATCACAGCCTCTGAACGAATTTTGTAAGAATTTCTCTCTCTTTCACTGTCTTTGTTTTACGGGTTTTTAAAAGTAATTTATTTTTATAATGGGGTTTAGCTGCTTTTCACGGCTGTGTTTATGCGGCTTTACACCCACTTGACTCACTTCCAGACAGATATCAATACATAGGTTTTAAGATTCTTACTAGTCACATATATTCTTGTGCGGTGAATAGGGGGTGTTGAGTCCTGTTCACTGAGCAAGGAGTAGGTCTTGTCTATTACATATTGGGTGTATGGAACGGTATCTGAGCGAATTTGAAACCCTTGTTTTATGCCTCACCCCACCTCACCTTTCCCGTTAAGCAGCCATAGTGTGTTTTCTAAACGTGTGACTCTGTTCTGTTTTGTAATTCAGTTCAAGTGTAGCGGTTTTTACATTCCCTCTATAAGTGATAGCTTATGATAAGTGTCTTTTTCTGTGTGACTTATTTCACTTAGAATCGTCGTACCTAAATCCACTCATCTTGCTTCTACTAGCCTTATGACATTGATTTCATGTCTGAGTGATATTCCATTGTACATAAGGACCAAAACTTCTTTATCCATTTTTCTCTTTCCTGGGATATTTCAGGTGTCATGAAGTGGAGGTTCTTGTCAACAGAGCAGCCCTAAACTTTGGGGTGCCTGTGTCTTGCTGATTTTTAGTTTTCCCAATTTATACGCCCATGAGAGGACGTGCCCTATGCTCCCTAAGCTGTGTTTTTTCGATGTTTCAGGACACACCGTACACTTCTCCAGAGTGGCTGTTGGCAATTTACATCCCGCCCATCAGCGTAGCAAGGCTGCCATTTCTCCATGGCCTGTCCTGCATTTCTGGTTTTGACACTTTTTGCAGCATGGCCCTTTTGACCGATGGGAAGCGAGACTTCTTTGTAGCGCTGATTAGCATTTCCAGGTTGCTTGGTTGGCCAAAAAGGGCGTATGCGTTTTTTCCTGAATATATTCAGGAAAAAACGCATACGCCCTGTTTGGCCAAGGGCATTATTGTCGACGTTTTACCACTTTTCATGTGCTTTTAAGGCGATTTGAATCTACCTCCTGAAACCTGTTTCCTGCAATTCTGCCTTGCTTTCAAATCCTCTTCGTTGCCTTCCCTCAATATATCTGTGGATGAGAGTTATCATTTATAGCTCTGCGGGTTTGTGAATTGCAGTGTCCCTGAGCTCCATTTTTCAACTGGCTTTTTTGGGAGCTGGCCGCAAAAGCGCGGAATTGCCTAAGGCCCTATTCTGCTTCTGGGCGGCAGGCTGAGCCTGTGGTTAATTCTTCTTACCGATGGGAAAATAGAGTGAGCTGTGCCTGTCCCAACACCTACATCTAGTCTCTCATTGGTTGCCCCTCTTCCCGTTCATCCTCAGGACAAATTGCAACCTGTAGGGAACAGGAGCTTAAAGGTGCTGATTCTCCAAGTAGGGAGATTGCTAGTAAAGTAGCTGGAAAGGTGAACCCGAGCACAAGGAGATGAGAAATGAGGTGCGTATTAGAAACCTTTCAAAATCACATGGTGTACCATCTTCTGGGTTTCTCATGCATGTTTTCGATGTAGGAAGATGCCCTTGAACCTGGAGATTTGGGACCCATGGGATGGGTACCAGGCAGTATTACTTTAAAGGGTCTGCGTTTGCTCACCCAACCTCACCCAACCTTTCAGCCCCAAGAGTGTCCACCCTTATGTCTCATCCAGCTGTGGGTCTAGATATGGTCAATCCAGGTTGCATCACAGCCTCTGAACGAATTTTGTAAGAATTTCTCTCTCTTTCACTGTCTTTGTTTTACGGGTTTTTAAAAGTAATTTATTTTTATAATGGGGTTTAGCTGCTTTTCACGGCTGTGTTTATGCGGCTTTACACCCACTTGACTCACTTCCAGACAGATATCAATACATAGGTTTTAAGATTCTTACTAGTCACATATATTCTTGTGCGGTGAATAGGGGGTGTTGAGTCCTGTTCACTGAGCAAGGAGTAGGTCTTGTCTATTACATATTGGGTGTATGGAACGGTATCTGAGCGAATTTGAAACCCTTGTTTTATGCCTCACCCCACCTCACCTTTCCCGTTAAGCAGCCATAGTGTGTTTTCTAAACGTGTGACTCTGTTCTGTTTTGTAATTCAGTTCAAGTGTAGCGGTTTTTACATTCCCTCTATAAGTGATAGCTTATGATAAGTGTCTTTTTCTGTGTGACTTATTTCACTTAGAATCGTCGTACCTAAATCCACTCATCTTGCTTCTACTAGCCTTATGACATTGATTTCATGTCTGAGTGATATTCCATTGTACATAAGGACCACAACTTCTTTATCCATTTTTCTCTTTCCTGGGATATTTAAGGTGTCATGAAGTGGAGGTTCTTGTCAACAGAGCAGCCCTAAACTTTGGGGTGCCTGTGTCTTGCTGATTTTTAGTTTTCCCAATTTATACGCCCATGAGAGGACGTGCCCTATGCTCCTAGAGCTGTGTTTTTTCAATGTTTCAGGACACACCTTACACTTCTCCAGAGTGGCTGTTGGCAATTTACATCCCGCCCATCAGAGTAGCAAGGCTGCCATTTCTCCAGGGCCTGTCCTGCATTTCTGGTTTTGACACTTTTTGCAGCATGGCCCTTTTGACCGATGGGAAGCGAGACTTCTTTGTAGCGCTGATTAGCCTTTCCAGGTTGCTTGGTTGGCCAAACAGGGCGTATGCGTTTTTTCCTGAATATATTCAGGAAAAAACGCATACGCCCTGTTTGGCCAAGGGCATCATTGTCGACGTTTTACCACTTTTCATGTGCTTTAAAGGCGATTCGAATCTACCTCCTGAAACCTGTTTCCTGCAATTCTGCCTTGCTTTCAAATCCTCTTCGTTGCCTTCCCTCAATATATCTGTGGATGAGAGTTATCATTTATAGCTCTGCGGGTTTGTGAATTGCAGTGTCCCTGAGCTCCATTTTTCAACTGGCTTTTTTGGGAGCTGGCCGCAAAAGCGCGGGATTGCCTCAGGCCCTATTCTGCTTCTGGGCGGCAGGCTGAGCCTGTGGTTAATTCTTCTTCCCGATGGGAAAATAGAGTGACCTGTGCCTGTCCCAACACCAAGATCTAGTCTCTCATTGGTTTCCCCTCTTCCCGTTCATCCTCAGGACAAATTGCAACCTGTAGGGAACAGGAGCTTAAAGGTGCTGATTCTCCAAGTAGGGAGATTGCTCGTAAAGTAGCTGGAAAGGCGAACCCGAGCACAAGGAGATGAGAAATGAGGTGCGTATTAGAAACCTTTCAAAATCACACGGTGTACCATCTTCTGGGTTTCTCATGCATGTTTTCGATGTAGGAAGATGCCCTTGAACCTGGAGATTTGGGACCCATGGGATGGATACCAGGCAGTATTACTTTAAAGGGTCTGCGTTTGCTCACCCAACCTCACCCAACCGTTAAGCCCCAAGAGTGTCCACCCTTATGTCTCATCCAGCTGTGGGTCTAGATATGGTCAATCCAGGTTGCATCAGAACCTATGAACGAATTTTGTAATAATTTCTCTCGCTTTCACTGTCTTTGTTTTACGGGTTTTTAAAAGTAATTTATTTTTATAATGGGGTTTAGCTGCTTTTCACGGCTGTGTTTATGCAGCTTTACACCCACTTGACTCACTTCCAGACAGATATCAATACATAGGTTTTAAGATTCTTACTAGTCATATATATTCTTGTGCGGTGAATAGGGGGTGTTGAGTCCAGTTCACTGAGCAAGGAGTAGGTCTTGTCTATTACATATTGGGTGTATGGAACGGTATCTGAGCGAATTTGAAACCCTTGTTTTATGCCTCACCCCACCTCACCTTTCCCGTTAAGCAGCCATAGTGTGTTTTCTAAACGTGTGACTCTGTTCTGTTTTGTAATTCAGTTCAAGTGTAGCGGTTTTTACATTCCCTCTATAAGTGATAGCTTATGATAAGTGTCTTTTTCTGTGTGACTTATTTCACTTAGAATCATCGTACCTAAATCCACTCATCTTGCTTCTACTAGCGTTATGACATTGATTTCATGTCTGAGTGATATTCCATTGTACATAAGGACCACAACTTCTTTATCCATTTTTCTCTTTCCTGGGATATTTAAGGTGTCATGAAGTGGAGGTTCTTGTCAACAGAGCAGCCCTAAACTTTGGGGTACCTGTGTCTTGCTGATTTTTAGTTTTCCCAATTTATACGCCCATGAGAGGACGTGCCCTATGCTCCCTAAGCTGTGTTTTTTCGATGTTTCAGGACACACCGTACACTTCTCCAGAGTGGCTGTTGGCAATTTACATCCCGCCCATCAGCGTAGCAAGGCTGCCATTTCTCCATGGCCTGTCCTGAATTTCTGGTTTTGACACTTTTTGCAGCATGGCCCTTTTGACCGATGGAAACGAGACTTCTTTGTAGCGCTGATTAGCCTTTCCAGGTTGCTTGGTTGGCCAAAAAGGGCGTATGCGTTTTTTCCTGAATATATTCAGGAAAAAACGCATACGCCCTGTTTGGCCAAGGGCATCATTGTCGACGTTTTACCACTTTTCATGTGCTTTAAAGGCGATTCGAATCTACCTCCTGAAACCTGTTTCCTGCAATTCTGCCTTGCTTTCAAATCCTCTTCGTTGCCTTCCCTCAATATATCTGTGGATGAGAGTTATCATTTATAGCTCTGCGGGTTTGTGAATTGCAGTGTCCCTGAGCTCCATTTTTCAACTGGCTTTTTTGGGAGCTGGCCGCAAAAGCGCGGGATTGCCTCAGGCCCTATTCTGCTTCTGGGCGGCAGGCTGAGCCTGTGGTTAATTCTTCTTCCCGATGGGAAAATAGAGTGACCTGTGCCTGTCCCAACACCAAGATCTAGTCTCTCATTGGTTTCCCCTCTTCCCGTTCATCCTCAGGACAAATTGCAACCTGTAGGGAACAGGAGCTTAAAGGTGCTGATTCTCCAAGTAGGGAGATTGCTCGTAAAGTAGCTGGAAAGGCGAACCCGAGCACAAGGAGATGAGAAATGAGGTGCGTATTAGAAACCTTTCAAAATCACACGGTGTACCATCTTCTGGGTTTCTCATGCATGTTTTCGATGTAGGAAGATGCCCTTGAACCTGGAGATTTGGGACCCATGGGATGGATACCAGGCAGTATTACTTTAAAGGGTCTGCGTTTGCTCACCCAACCTCACCCAACCGTTAAGCCCCAAGAGTGTCCACCCTTATGTCTCATCCAGCTGTGGGTCTAGATATGGTCAATCCAGGTTGCATCAGAACCTATGAACGAATTTTGTAATAATTTCTCTCGCTTTCACTGTCTTTGTTTTACGGGTTTTTAAAAGTAATTTATTTTTATAATGGGGTTTAGCTGCTTTTCACGGCTGTGTTTATGCAGCTTTACACCCACTTGACTCACTTCCAGACAGATATCAATACATAGGTTTTAAGATTCTTACTAGTCACATATATTCTTGTGCGGTGAATAGGGGGTGTTGAGTCCAGTTCACTGAGCAAGGAGTAGGTCTTGTCTATTACATATTGGGTGTATGGAACGGTATCTGAGCGAATTTGAAACCCTTGTTTTATGCCTCACCCCACCTCACCTTTCCCGTTAAGCAGCCATAGTGTGTTTTCTAAACGTGTGACTCTGTTCTGTTTTGTAATTCAGTTCAAGTGTAGCGGTTTTTACATTCCCTCTATAAGTGATAGCTTATGATAAGTGTCTTTTTCTGTGTGACTTATTTCACTTAGAATCATCGTACCTAAATCCACTCATCTTGCTTCTACTAGCGTTATGACATTGATTTCATGTCTGAGTGATATTCCATTGTACATAAGGACCACAACTTCTTTATCCATTTTTCTCTTTCCTGGGATATTTAAGGTGTCATGAAGTGGAGGTTCTTGTCAACAGAGCAGCCCTAAACTTTGGGGTACCTGTGTCTTGCTGATTTTTAGTTTTCCCAATTTATACGCCCATGAGAGGACGTGCCCTATGCTCCCTAAGCTGTGTTTTTTCGATGTTTCAGGACACACCGTACACTTCTCCAGAGTGGCTGTTGGCAATTTACATCCCGCCCATCAGCGTAGCAAGGCTGCCATTTCTCCATGGCCTGTCCTGCATTTCTGGTTTTGACACTTTTTGCAGCATGGCCCTTTTGACCGATGGAAACGAGACTTCTTTGTAGCGCTGATTAGCCTTTCCAGGTTGCTTGGTTGGCCAAAAAGGGCGTATGCGTTTTTTCCTGAATATATTCAGGAAAAAACGCATACGCCCTGTTTGGCCAAGGGCATCATTGTCGACGTTTTACCACTTTTCATGTGCTTTAAAGGCGATTCGAATCTACCTCCTGATACCTGTTTCCTGCAATCCTGCCTTGCTTTCAAATCCTCTTCGTTGCCTTCCCTCAATATATCTGTGGATGAGAGTTATCATTTATAGCTCTGCGGGTTTGTGAATTGCAGTGTCCCTGAGCTCCATTTTTCAACTGGCTTTTTTGGGAGCTGGCCGCAAAAGCGCGGGATTGCCTCAGGCCCTATTCTGCTTCTGGGCGGCAGGCTGAGCCTGTGGTTAATTCTTTTTCCCGATGGGAAAATAGAGTGAGCTGTGCCTGTCCCAACACCTACATCTAGTCTCTCATTGGTTGCCCCTCTTCCCGTTCATCCTCAGGACAAATTGCAACCTGTAGGGAAAAGGAGCTTAAAGGTGCTGATTCTCCAAGTAGGGAGATTGCTAGTAAAGTAGCTGGAAAGGCGAACCCGAGCACAAGGAGATGAGAAATGAGGTGCGTATTAGAAACCTTTCAAAATCACACGGTGTACCATCTTCTGGGTTTCTCATGCATGTTTTCGATGTAGGAAGATGCCCTTGAACCTGGAGATTTGGGACCCATGGGATGGGTACCAGGCAGTATTACTTTAAAGGGTCTGCATTTGCTCACCCAGCCTCACCCAACCTTTCAGCCCCAAGAGTGTCCACCCTTATGTCTCATCCAGCTGTGGGTCTAGATATGGTCAATCCAGGTTGCATCACAGCCTCTGAACGAATTTTGTAAGAATTTCTCTCTCTTTCACTGTCTTTGTTTTACGGGTTTTTAAAAGTAATTTATTTTTATAATGGGGTTTAGCTGCTTTTCACGGCTGTGTTTATGCGGCTTTACACCCACTTGACTCACTTCCAGACAGATATCAATACATAGGTTTTAAGATTCTTACTAGTCACATATATTCTTGTGCGGTGAATAGGGGGTGTTGAGTCCTGTTCACTGAGCAAGGAGTAGGTCTTGTCTATTACATATTGGGTGTATGGAACGGTATCTGAGCGAATTTGAAACCCTTGTTTTATGCCTCACCCCACCTCACCTTTCCCGTTAAGCAGCCATAGTGTGTTTTCTAAACGTGTGACTCTGTTCTGTTTTGTAATTCAGTTCAAGTGTAGCGGTTTTTACATTCCCTCTATAAGTGATAGCTTATGATAAGTGTCTTTTTCTGTGTGACTTATTTCACTTAGAATCGTCGTACCTAAATCCACTCATCTTGCTTCTACTAGCCTTATGACATTGATTTCATGTCTGAGTGATATTCCATTGTACATAAGGACCAAAACTTCTTTATCCTTTTTTCTCTTTCCTGGGATATTTCAGGTGTCATGAAGTGGAGGTTCTTGTCAACAGAGCAGCCCTAAACTTTGGGGTGCCTGTGTCTTGCTGATTTTTAGTTTTCCCAATTTATACGCCCATGAGAGGACGTGCCCTATGCTCCCTAAGCTGTGTTTTTTCGATGTTTCAGGACACACCGTACACTTCTCCAGAGTGGCTGTTGGCAATTTACATCCCGCCCATCAGCGTAGCAAGGCTGCCATTTCTCCATGGCCTGTCCTGCATTTCTGGTTTTGACACTTTTTGCAGCATGGCCCTTTTGACCGATGGGAAGCGAGACTTCTTTGTAGCGCTGATTAGCCTTTCCAGGTTGCTTGGTTGGCCAAAAAGGGCGTATGCGTTTTTTCCTGAATATATTCATGAAAAAACGCATACGCCCTGTTTGGCCAAGGGCATTATTGTCGACGTTTTACCACTTTTCATGTGCTTTTAAGGCGATTTGAATCTACCTCCTGAAACCTGTTTCCTGCAATTCTGCCTTGCTTTCAAATCCTCTTCGTTGCCTTCCCTCAATATATCTGTGGATGAGAGTTATCATTTATAGCTCTGCGGGTTTGTGAATTGCAGTGTCCCTGAGCTCCATTTTTCAACTGGCTTTTTTGGGAGCTGGCCGCAAAAGCGCGGAATTGCCTAAGGCCCTATTCTGCTTCTGGGCGGCAGGCTGAGCCTGTGGTTAATTCTTCTTACCGATGGGAAAATAGAGTGAGCTGTGCCTGTCCCAACACCTACATCTAGTCTCTCATTGGTTGCCCCTCTTCCCGTTCATCCTCAGGACAAATTGCAACCTGTAGGGAACAGGAGCTTAAAGGTGCTGATTCTCCAAGTAGGGAGATTGCTAGTAAAGTAGCTGGAAAGGTGAACCCGAGCACAAGGAGATGAGAAATGAGGTGCGTATTAGAAACCTTTCAAAATCACATGGTGTACCATCTTCTGGGTTTCTCATGCATGTTTTCGATGTAGGAAGATGCCCTTGAACCTGGAGATTTGGGACCCATGGGATGGGTACCAGGCAGTATTACTTTAAAGGGTCTGCGTTTGCTCACCCAACCTCACCCAACCTTTCAGCCCCAAGAGTGTCCACCCTTATGTCTCATCCAGCTGTGGGTCTAGATATGGTCAATCCAGGTTGCATCACAGCCTCTGAACGAATTTTGTAAGAATTTCTCTCTCTTTCACTGTCTTTGTTTTACGGGTTTTTAAAAGTAATTTATTTTTATAATGGGGTTTAGCTGCTTTTCACGGCTGTGTTTATGCGGCTTTACACCCACTTGACTCACTTCCAGACAGATATCAATACATAGGTTTTAAGATTCTTACTAGTCACATATATTCTTGTGCGGTGAATAGGGGGTGTTGAGTCCTGTTCACTGAGCAAGGAGTAGGTCTTGTCTATTACATATTGGGTGTATGGAACGGTATCTGAGCGAATTTGAAACCCTTGTTTTATGCCTCACCCCACCTCACCTTTCCCGTTAAGCAGCCATAGTGTGTTTTCTAAACGTGTGACTCTGTTCTGTTTTGTAATTCAGTTCAAGTGTAGCGGTTTTTACATTCCCTCTATAAGTGATAGCTTATGATAAGTGTCTTTTTCTGTGTGACTTATTTCACTTAGAATCGTCGTACCTAAATCCACTCATCTTGCTTCTACTAGCCTTATGACATTGATTTCATGTCTGAGTGATATTCCATTGTACATAAGGACCACAACTTCTTTATCCATTTTTCTCTTTCCTGGGATATTTAAGGTGTCATGAAGTGGAGGTTCTTGTCAACAGAGCAGCCCTAAACTTTGGGGTGCCTGTGTCTTGCTGATTTTTAGTTTTCCCAATTTATACGCCCATGAGAGGACGTGCCCTATGCTCCCTAAGCTGTGTTTTTTCGATGTTTCAGGACACACCGTACACTTCTCCAGAGTGGCTGTTGGCAATTTACATCCCGCCCATCAGCGTAGCAAGGCTGCCATTTCTCCATGGCCTGTCCTGCATTTCTGGTTTTGACACTTTTTGCAGCATGGCCCTTTTGACCGATGGGAAGCGAGACTTCTTTGTAGCGCTGATTAGCCTTTCCAGGTTGCTTGGTTGGCCAAAAAGGGCGTATGCGTTTTTTCCTGAATATATTCATGAAAAAACGCATACGCCCTGTTTGGCCAAGGGCATTATTGTCGACGTTTTACCACTTTTCATGTGCTTTTAAGGCGATTTGAATCTACCTCCTGAAACCTGTTTCCTGCAATTCTGCCTTGCTTTCAAATCCTCTTCGTTGCCTTCCCTCAATATATCTGTGGATGAGAGTTATCATTTATAGCTCTGCGGGTTTGTGAATTGCAGTGTCCCTGAGCTCCATTTTTCAACTGGCTTTTTTGGGAGCTGGCCGCAAAAGCGCGGAATTGCCTAAGGCCCTATTCTGCTTCTGGGCGGCAGGCTGAGCCTGTGGTTAATTCTTCTTACCGATGGGAAAATAGAGTGAGCTGTGCCTGTCCCAACACCTACATCTAGTCTCTCATTGGTTGCCCCTCTTCCCGTTCATCCTCAGGACAAATTGCAACCTGTAGGGAACAGGAGCTTAAAGGTGCTGATTCTCCAAGTAGGGAGATTGCTAGTAAAGTAGCTGGAAAGGTGAACCCGAGCACAAGGAGATGAGAAATGAGGTGCGTATTAGAAACCTTTCAAAATCACATGGTGTACCATCTTCTGGGTTTCTCATGCATGTTTTCGATGTAGGAAGATGCCCTTGAACCTGGAGATTTGGGACCCATGGGATGGGTACCAGGCAGTATTACTTTAAAGGGTCTGCGTTTGCTCACCCAACCTCACCCAACCTTTCAGCCCCAAGAGTGTCCACCCTTATGTCTCATCCAGCTGTGGGTCTAGATATGGTCAATCCAGGTTGCATCACAGCCTCTGAACGAATTTTGTAAGAATTTCGCTTTCTTTCACTGTCTTTGTTTTACGGGATTTTAAAAGTAATTTATTTTTATAATGGGGTTTAGCTGCTTTTCATGGCTGTGTTTATGCGGCTTTACACCCACTTGACTCACTTCCAGACAGATATCAATACATCGGTTTTAAGATTCTTACTAGTCACATATATTCTTGTGCGGTGAATAGGGGGTGTTGAGTCCTGTTCACTGAGCAAGGAGTAGGTCTTGTCTATTACATATTGGGTGTATGGAACGGTATCTGAGCGAATTTGAAACCCTTGTTTTATGCCTCACCCCACCTCACCTTTCCCGTTAAGCAGCCATAGTGTGTTTTCTAAACGTGTGACTCTGTTCTGATTTGTAATTCAGTTCAAGTGTAGCGGTTTTTACATTCCCTCTATAAGTGATAGCTTATGATAAGTGTCTTTTTCTGTGTGACTTATTTCACTTAGAATCATCGTACCTAAATCCACTCATCTTGCTTCTACTAGCGTTATGACATTGATTTCATGTCTGAGTGATATTCCATTGTACATAAGGACCACAACTTCTTTATCCATTTTTCTCTTTCCTGGGATATTTAAGGTGTCATGAAGTGGAGGTTCTTGTCAACAGAGCAGCCCTAAACTTTGGGGTACCTGTGTCTTGCTGATTTTTAGTTTTCCCAATTTATACGCCCATGAGAGGACGTGCCCTATGCTCCCTAAGCTGTGTTTTTTCGATGTTTCAGGACACACCGTACACTTCTCCAGAGTGGCTGTTGGCAATTTACATCCCGCCCATCAGCGTAGCAAGGCTGCCATTTCTCCATGGCCTGTCCTGCATTTCTGGTTTTGACACTTTTTGCAGCATGGCCCTTTTGACCGATGGAAACGAGACTTCTTTGTAGCGCTGATTAGCCTTTCCAGGTTGCTTGGTTGGCCAAAAAGGGCGTATGCGTTTTTTCCTGAATATATTCAGGAAAAAACGCATACGCCCTGTTTGGCCAAGGGCATCATTGTCGACGTTTTACCACTTTTCATGTGCTTTAAAGGCGATTCGAATCTACCTCCTGATACCTGTTTCCTGCAATCCTGCCTTGCTTTCAAATCCTCTTCGTTGCCTTCCCTCAATATATCTGTGGATGAGAGTTATCATTTATAGCTCTGCGGGTTTGTGAATTGCAGTGTCCCTGAGCTCCATTTTTCAACTGGCTTTTTTGGGAGCTGGCCGCAAAAGCGCGGGATTGCCTCAGGCCCTATTCTGCTTCTGGGCGGCAGGCTGAGCCTGTGGTTAATTCTTTTTCCCGATGGGAAAATAGAGTGAGCTGTGCCTGTCCCAACACCTACATCTAGTCTCTCATTGGTTGCCCCTCTTCCCGTTCATCCTCAGGACAAATTGCAACCTGTAGGGAACAGGAGCTTAAAGGTGCTGATTCTCCAAGTAGGGAGATTGCTAGTAAAGTAGCTGGAAAGGCGAACCCGAGCACAAGGAGATGAGAAATGAGGTGCGTATTAGAAACCTTTCAAAATCACACGGTGTACCATCTTCTGGGTTTCTCATGCATGTTTTCGATGTAGGAAGATGCCCTTGAACCTGGAGATTTGGGACCCATGGGATGGGTACCAGGCAGTATTACTTTAAAGGGTCTGCATTTGCTCACCCAGCCTCACCCAACCTTTCAGCCCCAAGAGTGTCCACCCTTATGTCTCATCCAGCTGTGGGTCTAGATATGGTCAATCCAGGTTGCATCACAGCCTCTGAACGAATTTTGTAAGAATTTCTCTCTCTTTCACTGTCTTTGTTTTACGGGTTTTTAAAAGTAATTTATTTTTATAATGGGGTTTAGCTGCTTTTCACGGCTGTGTTTATGCGGCTTTACACCCACTTGACTCACTTCCAGACAGATATCAATACATAGGTTTTAAGATTCTTACTAGTCACATATATTCTTGTGCGGTGAATAGGGGGTGTTGAGTCCTGTTCACTGAGCAAGGAGTAGGTCTTGTCTATTACATATTGGGTGTATGGAACGGTATCTGAGCGAATTTGAAACCCTTGTTTTATGCCTCACCCCACCTCACCTTTCCCGTTAAGCAGCCATAGTGTGTTTTCTAAACGTGTGACTCTGTTCTGTTTTGTAATTCAGTTCAAGTGTAGCGGTTTTTACATTCCCTCTATAAGTGATAGCTTATGATAAGTGTCTTTTTCTGTGTGACTTATTTCACTTAGAATCGTCGTACCTAAATCCACTCATCTTGCTTCTACTAGCCTTATGACATTGATTTCATGTCTGAGTGATATTCCATTGTACATAAGGACCAAAACTTCTTTATCCATTTTTCTCTTTCCTGGGATATCTCAGGTGTCATGAAGTGGAGGTTCTTGTCAACAGAGCAGCCCTAAACTTTGGGGTGCCTGTGTCTTGCTGATTTTTAGTTTTCCCAATTTATACGCCCATGAGAGGACGTGCCCTATGCTCCCTAAGCTGTGTTTTTTCGATGTTTCAGGACACACCGTACACTTCTCCAGAGTGGCTGTTGGCAATTTACATCCCGCCCATCAGCGTAGCAAGGCTGCCATTTCTCCATGGCCTGTCCTGCATTTCTGGTTTTGACACTTTTTGCAGCATGGCCCTTTTGACCGATGGGAAGCGAGACTTCTTTGTAGCGCTGATTAGCCTTTCCAGGTTGCTTGGTTGGCCAAAAAGGGCGTATGCGTTTTTTCCTGAATATATTCAGGAAAAAACGCATACGCCCTGTTTGGCCAAGGGCATTATTGTCGACGTTTTACCACTTTTCATGTGCTTTTAAGGCGATTTGAATCTACCTCCTGAAACCTGTTTCCTGCAATTCTGCCTTGCTTTCAAATCCTCTTCGTTGCCTTCCCTCAATATATCTGTGGATGAGAGTTATCATTTATAGCTCTGCGGGTTTGTGAATTGCAGTGTCCCTGAGCTCCATTTTTCAACTGGCTTTTTTGGGAGCTGGCCGCAAAAGCGCGGAATTGCCTAAGGCCCTATTCTGCTTCTGGGCGGCAGGCTGAGCCTGTGGTTAATTCTTCTTACCGATGGGAAAATAGAGTGAGCTGTGCCTGTCCCAACACCTACATCTAGTCTCTCATTGGTTGCCCCTCTTCCCGTTCATCCTCAGGACAAATTGCAACCTGTAGGGAACAGGAGCTTAAAGGTGCTGATTCTCCAAGTAGGGAGATTGCTAGTAAAGTAGCTGGAAAGGTGAACCCGAGCACAAGGAGATGAGAAATGAGGTGCGTATTAGAAACCTTTCAAAATCACATGGTGTACCATCTTCTGGGTTTCTCATGCATGTTTTCGATGTAGGAAGATGCCCTTGAACCTGGAGATTTGGGACCCATGGGATGGGTACCAGGCAGTATTACTTTAAAGGGTCTGCGTTTGCTCACCCAACCTCACCCAACCTTTCAGCCCCAAGAGTGTCCACCCTTATGTCTCATCCAGCTGTGGGTCTAGATATGGTCAATCCAGGTTGCATCACAGCCTCTGAACGAATTTTGTAAGAATTTCTCTCTCTTTCACTGTCTTTGTTTTACGGGTTTTTAAAAGTAATTTATTTTTATAATGGGGTTTAGCTGCTTTTCACGGCTGTGTTTATGCGGCTTTACACCCACTTGACTCACTTCCAGACAGATATCAATACATAGGTTTTAAGATTCTTACTAGTCACATATATTCTTGTGCGGTGAATAGGGGGTGTTGAGTCCTGTTCACTGAGCAAGGAGTAGGTCTTGTCTATTACATATTGGGTGTATGGAACGGTATCTGAGCGAATTTGAAACCCTTGTTTTATGCCTCACCCCACCTCACCTTTCCCGTTAAGCAGCCATAGTGTGTTTTCTAAACGTGTGACTCTGTTCTGTTTTGTAATTCAGTTCAAGTGTAGCGGTTTTTACATTCCCTCTATAAGTGATAGCTTATGATAAGTGTCTTTTTCTGTGTGACTTATTTCACTTAGAATCGTCGTACCTAAATCCACTCATCTTGCTTCTACTAGCCTTATGACATTGATTTCATGTCTGAGTGATATTCCATTGTACATAAGGACCACAACTTCTTTATCCATTTTTCTCTTTCCTGGGATATTTAAGGTGTCATGAAGTGGAGGTTCTTGTCAACAGAGCAGCCCTAAACTTTGGGGTGCCTGTGTCTTGCTGATTTTTAGTTTTCCCAATTTATACGCCCATGAGAGGACGTGCCCTATGCTCCTAGAGCTGTGTTTTTTCAATGTTTCAGGACACACCTTACACTTCTCCAGAGTGGCTGTTGGCAATTTACATCCCGCCCATCAGAGTAGCAAGGCTGCCATTTCTCCAGGGCCTGTCCTGCATTTCTGGTTTTGACACTTTTTGCAGCATGGCCCTTTTGACCGATGGGAAGCGAGACTTCTTTGTAGCGCTGATTAGCCTTTCCAGGTTGCTTGGTTGGCCAAACAGGGCGTATGCGTTTTTTCCTGAATATATTCAGGAAAAAACGCATACGCCCTGTTTGGCCAAGGGCATCATTGTCGACGTTTTACCACTTTTCATGTGCTTTAAAGGCGATTCGAATCTACCTCCTGAAACCTGTTTCCTGCAATTCTGCCTTGCTTTCAAATCCTCTTCGTTGCCTTCCCTCAATATATCTGTGGATGAGAGTTATCATTTATAGCTCTGCGGGTTTGTGAATTGCAGTGTCCCTGAGCTCCATTTTTCAACTGGCTTTTTTGGGAGCTGGCCGCAAAAGCGCGGGATTGCCTCAGGCCCTATTCTGCTTCTGGGCGGCAGGCTGAGCCTGTGGTTAATTCTTCTTCCCGATGGGAAAATAGAGTGACCTGTGCCTGTCCCAACACCAAGATCTAGTCTCTCATTGGTTTCCCCTCTTCCCGTTCATCCTCAGGACAAATTGCAACCTGTAGGGAACAGGAGCTTAAAGGTGCTGATTCTCCAAGTAGGGAGATTGCTCGTAAAGTAGCTGGAAAGGCGAACCCGAGCACAAGGAGATGAGAAATGAGGTGCGTATTAGAAACCTTTCAAAATCACACGGTGTACCATCTTCTGGGTTTCTCATGCATGTTTTCGATGTAGGAAGATGCCCTTGAACCTGGAGATATGGGACCCATGGGATGGATACCAGGCAGTATTACTTTAAAGGGTCTGCGTTTGCTCACCCAACCTCACCCAACCGTTAAGCCCCAAGAGTGTCCACCCTTATGTCTCATCCAGCTGTGGGTCTAGATATGGTCAATCCAGGTTGCATCAGAACCTATGAACGAATTTTGTAATAATTTCCCTCGCTTTCACTGTCTTTGTTTTACGGGTTTTTAAAAGTAATTTATTTTTATAATGGGATTTAGCTGCTTTTCACGGCTGTGTTTATGCAGCTTTACACCCACTTGACTCACTTCCAGACAGATATCAATACATAGGTTTTAAGATTCTTACTAGTCACATATATTCTTGTGCGGTGAATAGGGGGTGTTGAGTCCAGTTCACTGAGCAAGGAGTAGGTCTTGTCTATTACATATTGGGTGTATGGAACGGTATCTGAGCGAATTTGAAACCCTTGTTTTATGCCTCACCCCACCTCACCTTTCCCGTTAAGCAGCCATAGTGTGTTTTCTAAACGTGTGACTCTGTTCTGTTTTGTAATTCAGTTCAAGTGTAGCGGTTTTTACATTCCCTCTATAAGTGATAGCTTATGATAAGTGTCTTTTTCTGTGTGACTTATTTCACTTAGAATCATCGTACCTAAATCCACTCATCTTGCTTCTACTAGCGTTATGACATTGATTTCATGTCTGAGTGATATTCCATTGTACATAAGGACCACAACTTCTTTATCCATTTTTCTCTTTCCTGGGATATTTAAGGTGTCATGAAGTGGAGGTTCTTGTCAACAGAGCAGCCCTAAACTTTGGGGTACCTGTGTCTTGCTGATTTTTAGTTTTCCCAATTTATACGCCCATGAGAGGACGTGCCCTATGCTCCCTAAGCTGTGTTTTTTCGATGTTTCAGGACACACCGTACACTTCTCCAGAGTGGCTGTTGGCAATTTACATCCCGCCCATCAGCGTAGCAAGGCTGCCATTTCTCCATGGCCTGTCCTGCATTTCTGGTTTTGACACTTTTTGCAGCATGGCCCTTTTGACCGATGGAAACGAGACTTCTTTGTAGCGCTGATTAGCCTTTCCAGGTTGCTTGGTTGGCCAAAAAGGGCGTATGCGTTTTTTCCTGAATATATTCAGGAAAAAACGCATACGCCCTGTTTGGCCAAGGGCATCATTGTCGACGTTTTACCACTTTTCATGTGCTTTAAAGGCGATTCGAATCTACCTCCTGATACCTGTTTCCTGCAATCCTGCCTTGCTTTCAAATCCTCTTCGTTGCCTTCCCTCAATATATCTGTGGATGAGAGTTATCATTTATAGCTCTGCGGGTTTGTGAATTGCAGTGTCCCTGAGCTCCATTTTTCAACTGGCTTTTTTGGGAGCTGGCCGCAAAAGCGCGGGATTGCCTCAGGCCCTATTCTGCTTCTGGGCGGCAGGCTGAGCCTGTGGTTAATTCTTTTTCCCGATGGGAAAATAGAGTGAGCTGTGCCTGTCCCAACACCTACATCTAGTCTCTCATTGGTTGCCCCTCTTCCCGTTCATCCTCAGGACAAATTGCAACCTGTAGGGAACAGGAGCTTAAAGGTGCTGATTCTCCAAGTAGGGAGATTGCTAGTAAAGTAGCTGGAAAGGCGAACCCGAGCACAAGGAGATGAGAAATGAGGTGCGTATTAGAAACCTTTCAAAATCACACGGTGTACCATCTTCTGGGTTTCTCATGCATGTTTTCGATGTAGGAAGATGCCCTTGAACCTGGAGATTTGGGACCCATGGGATGGGTACCAGGCAGTATTACTTTAAAGGGTCTGCATTTGCTCACCCAGCCTCACCCAACCTTTCAGCCCCAAGAGTGTCCACCCTTATGTCTCATCCAGCTGTGGGTCTAGATATGGTCAATCCAGGTTGCATCACAGCCTCTGAACGAATTTTGTAAGAATTTCTCTCTCTTTCACTGTCTTTGTTTTACGGGTTTTTAAAAGTAATTTATTTTTATAATGGGGTTTAGCTGCTTTTCACGGCTGTGTTTATGCGGCTTTACACCCACTTGACTCACTTCCAGACAGATATCAATACATAGGTTTTAAGATTCTTACTAGTCACATATATTCTTGTGCGGTGAATAGGGGGTGTTGAGTCCTGTTCACTGAGCAAGGAGTAGGTCTTGTCTATTACATATTGGGTGTATGGAACGGTATCTGAGCGAATTTGAAACCCTTGTTTTATGCCTCACCCCACCTCACCTTTCCCGTTAAGCAGCCATAGTGTGTTTTCTAAACGTGTGACTCTGTTCTGTTTTGTAATTCAGTTCAAGTGTAGCGGTTTTTACATTCCCTCTATAAGTGATAGCTTATGATAAGTGTCTTTTTCTGTGTGACTTATTTCACTTAGAATCGTCGTACCTAAATCCACTCATCTTGCTTCTACTAGCCTTATGACATTGATTTCATGTCTGAGTGATATTCCATTGTACATAAGGACCAAAACTTCTTTATCCATTTTTCTCTTTCCTGGGATATTTCAGGTGTCATGAAGTGGAGGTTCTTGTCAACAGAGCAGCCCTAAACTTTGGGGTGCCTGTGTCTTGCTGATTTTTAGTTTTCCCAATTTATACGCCCATGAGAGGACGTGCCCTATGCTCCCTAAGCTGTGTTTTTTCGATGTTTCAGGACACACCGTACACTTCTCCAGAGTGGCTGTTGGCAATTTACATCCCGCCCATCAGCGTAGCAAGGCTGCCATTTCTCCATGGCCTGTCCTGCATTTCTGGTTTTGACACTTTTTGCAGCATGGCCCTTTTGACCGATGGGAAGCGAGACTTCTTTGTAGCGCTGATTAGCCTTTCCAGGTTGCTTGGTTGGCCAAAAAGGGCGTATGCGTTTTTTCCTGAATATATTCAGGAAAAAACGCATACGCCCTGTTTGGCCAAGGGCATTATTGTCGACGTTTTACCACTTTTCATGTGCTTTTAAGGCGATTTGAATCTACCTCCTGAAACCTGTTTCCTGCAATTCTGCCTTGCTTTCAAATCCTCTTCGTTGCCTTCCCTCAATATATCTGTGGATGAGAGTTATCATTTATAGCTCTGCGGGTTTGTGAATTGCAGTGTCCCTGAGCTCCATTTTTCAACTGGCTTTTTTGGGAGCTGGCCGCAAAAGCGCGGAATTGCCTAAGGCCCTATTCTGCTTCTGGGCGGCAGGCTGAGCCTGTGGTTAATTCTTCTTACCGATGGGAAAATAGAGTGAGCTGTGCCTGTCCCAACACCTACATCTAGTCTCTCATTGGTTGCCCCTCTTCCCGTTCATCCTCAGGACAAATTGCAACCTGTAGGGAACAGGAGCTTAAAGGTGCTGATTCTCCAAGTAGGGAGATTGCTAGTAAAGTAGCTGGAAAGGTGAACCCGAGCACAAGGAGATGAGAAATGAGGTGCGTATTAGAAACCTTTCAAAATCACATGGTGTACCATCTTCTGGGTTTCTCATGCATGTTTTCGATGTAGGAAGATGCCCTTGAACCTGGAGATTTGGGACCCATGGGATGGGTACCAGGCAGTATTACTTTAAAGGGTCTGCGTTTGCTCACCCAACCTCACCCAACTTTCAGCCCCAAGAGTGTCCACCCTTATGTCTCATCCAGCTGTGGGTCTAGATATGGTCAATCCAGGTTGCATCACAGCCTCTGAACGAATTTTGTAATAATTTCGCTTTCTTTCACTGTCTTTGTTTTACGGGTTTTTAAAAGTAATTTATTTTTATAATGGGGTTTAGCTGCTTTTCACGGCTGTGTTTATGCGGCTTTACACCCACTTGACTCACTTCCAGACAGATATCAATACATCGGTTTTAAGATTCTTACTAGTCACATATATTCTTGTGCGGTGAATAGGGGGTGTTGAGTCCAGTTCACTGAGCAAGGAGTAGGTCTTGTCTATTACATATTGGGTGTATGGAACGGTATCTGAGCGAATTTGAAACCCTTGTTTTATGCCTCACCCCACCTCACCTTTCCCGTTAAGCAGCCATAGTGTGTTTTCTAAACGTGTGACTCTGTTCTGATTTGTAATTCAGTTCAAGTGTAGCGGTTTTTACATTCCCTCTATAAGTGATAGCTTATGATAAGTGTCTTTTTCTGTGTGACTTATTTCACTTAGAATCATCGTACCTAAATCCACTCATCTTGCTTCTACTAGCGTTATGACATTGATTTCATGTCTGAGTGATATTCCATTGTACATAAGGACCACAACTTCTTTATCCATTTTTCTCTTTCCTGGGATATTTAAGGTGTCATGAAGTGGAGGTTCTTGTCAACAGAGCAGCCCTAAACTTTGGGGTGCCTGTGTCTTGCTGATTTTTAGTTTTCCCAATTTATACGCCCATGAGAGGACGTGCCCTATGCTCCCTAAGCTGTGTTTTTTCGATGTTTCAGGACACACCGTACACTTCTCCAGAGTGGCTGTTGGCAATTTACATCCCGCCCATCAGCGTAGCAAGGCTGCCATTTCTCCATGGCCTGTCCTGCATTTCTGGTTTTGACACTTTTTGCAGCATGGCCCTTTTGACCGATGGAAACGAGACTTCTTTGTAGCGCTGATTAGCCTTTCCAGGTTGCTTGGTTGGCCAAAAAGGGCGTATGCGTTTTTTCCTGAATATATTCAGGAAAAAACGCATACGCCCTGTTTGGCCAAGGGCATCATTGTCGACGTTTTACCACTTTTCATGTGCTTTAAAGGCGATTCGAATCTACCTCCTGATACCTGTTTCCTGCAATCCTGCCTTGCTTTCAAATCCTCTTCGTTGCCTTCCCTCAATATATCTGTGGATGAGAGTTATCATTTATAGCTCTGCGGGTTTGTGAATTGCAGTGTCCCTGAGCTCCATTTTTCAACTGGCTTTTTTGGGAGCTGGCCGCAAAAGCGCGGGATTGCCTCAGGCCCTATTCTGCTTCTGGGCGGCAGGCTGAGCCTGTGGTTAATTCTTTTTCCCGATGGGAAAATAGAGTGAGCTGTGCCTGTCCCAACACCTACATCTAGTCTCTCATTGGTTGCCCCTCTTCCCGTTCATCCTCAGGACAAATTGCAACCTGTAGGGAACAGGAGCTTAAAGGTGCTGATTCTCCAAGTAGGGAGATTGCTAGTAAAGTAGCTGGAAAGGCGAACCCGAGCACAAGGAGATGAGAAATGAGGTGCGTATTAGAAACCTTTCAAAATCACACGGTGTACCATCTTCTGGGTTTCTCATGCATGTTTTCGATGTAGGAAGATGCCCTTGAACCTGGAGATTTGGGACCCATGGGATGGGTACCAGGCAGTATTACTTTAAAGGGTCTGCATTTGCTCACCCAGCCTCACCCAACCTTTCAGCCCCAAGAGTGTCCACCCTTATGTCTCATCCAGCTGTGGGTCTAGATATGGTCAATCCAGGTTGCATCACAGCCTCTGAACGAATTTTGTAAGAATTTCTCTCTCTTTCACTGTCTTTGTTTTACGGGTTTTTAAAAGTAATTTATTTTTATAATGGGGTTTAGCTGCTTTTCACGGCTGTGTTTATGCGGCTTTACACCCACTTGACTCACTTCCAGACAGATATCAATACATAGGTTTTAAGATTCTTACTAGTCACATATATTCTTGTGCGGTGAATAGGGGGTGTTGAGTCCTGTTCACTGAGCAAGGAGTAGGTCTTGTCTATTACATATTGGGTGTATGGAACGGTATCTGAGCGAATTTGAAACCCTTGTTTTATGCCTCACCCCACCTCACCTTTCCCGTTAAGCAGCCATAGTGTGTTTTCTAAACGTGTGACTCTGTTCTGTTTTGTAATTCAGTTCAAGTGTAGCGGTTTTTACATTCCCTCTATAAGTGATAGCTTATGATAAGTGTCTTTTTCTGTGTGACTTATTTCACTTAGAATCGTCGTACCTAAATCCACTCATCTTGCTTCTACTAGCCTTATGACATTGATTTCATGTCTGAGTGATATTCCATTGTACATAAGGACCAAAACTTCTTTATCCATTTTTCTCTTTCCTGGGATATTTCAGGTGTCATGAAGTGGAGGTTCTTGTCAACAGAGCAGCCCTAAACTTTGGGGTGCCTGTGTCTTGCTGATTTTTAGTTTTCCCAATTTATACGCCCATGAGAGGACGTGCCCTATGCTCCCTAAGCTGTGTTTTTTCGATGTTTCAGGACACACCGTACACTTCTCCAGAGTGGCTGTTGGCAATTTACATCCCGCCCATCAGCGTAGCAAGGCTGCCATTTCTCCATGGCCTGTCCTGCATTTCTGGTTTTGACACTTTTTGCAGCATGGCCCTTTTGACCGATGGGAAGCGAGACTTCTTTGTAGCGCTGATTAGCCTTTCCAGGTTGCTTGGTTGGCCAAAAAGGGCGTATGCGTTTTTTCCTGAATATATTCAGGAAAAAACGCATACGCCCTGTTTGGCCAAGGGCATTATTGTCGACGTTTTACCACTTTTCATGTGCTTTTAAGGCGATTTGAATCTACCTCCTGAAACCTGTTTCCTGCAATTCTGCCTTGCTTTCAAATCCTCTTCGTTGCCTTCCCTCAATATATCTGTGGATGAGAGTTATCATTTATAGCTCTGCGGGTTTGTGAATTGCAGTGTCCCTGAGCTCCATTTTTCAACTGGCTTTTTTGGGAGCTGGCCGCAAAAGCGCGGAATTGCCTAAGGCCCTATTCTGCTTCTGGGCGGCAGGCTGAGCCTGTGGTTAATTCTTCTTACCGATGGGAAAATAGAGTGAGCTGTGCCTGTCCCAACACCTACATCTAGTCTCTCATTGGTTGCCCCTCTTCCCGTTCATCCTCAGGACAAATTGCAACCTGTAGGGAACAGGAGCTTAAAGGTGCTGATTCTCCAAGTAGGGAGATTGCTAGTAAAGTAGCTGGAAAGGTGAACCCGAGCACAAGGAGATGAGAAATGAGGTGCGTATTAGAAACCTTTCAAAATCACATGGTGTACCATCTTCTGGGTTTCTCATGCATGTTTTCGATGTAGGAAGATGCCCTTGAACCTGGAGATTTGGGACCCATGGGATGGGTACCAGGCAGTATTACTTTAAAGGGTCTGCGTTTGCTCACCCAACCTCACCCAACCTTTCAGCCCCAAGAGTGTCCACCCTTATGTCTCATCCAGCTGTGGGTCTAGATATGGTCAATCCAGGTTGCATCACAGCCTCTGAACGAATTTTGTAAGAATTTCTCTCTCTTTCACTGTCTTTGTTTTACGGGTTTTTAAAAGTAATTTATTTTTATAATGGGGTTTAGCTGCTTTTCACGGCTGTGTTTATGCGGCTTTACACCCACTTGACTCACTTCCAGACAGATATCAATACATAGGTTTTAAGATTCTTACTAGTCACATATATTCTTGTGCGGTGAATAGGGGGTGTTGAGTCCTGTTCACTGAGCAAGGAGTAGGTCTTGTCTATTACATATTGGGTGTATGGAACGGTATCTGAGCGAATTTGAAACCCTTGTTTTATGCCTCACCCCACCTCACCTTTCCCGTTAAGCAGCCATAGTGTGTTTTCTAAACGTGTGACTCTGTTCTGTTTTGTAATTCAGTTCAAGTGTAGCGGTTTTTACATTCCCTCTATAAGTGATAGCTTATGATAAGTGTCTTTTTCTGTGTGACTTATTTCACTTAGAATCGTCGTACCTAAATCCACTCATCTTGCTTCTACTAGCCTTATGACATTGATTTCATGTCTGAGTGATATTCCATTGTACATAAGGACCACAACTTCTTTATCCATTTTTCTCTTTCCTGGGATATTTAAGGTGTCATGAAGTGGAGGTTCTTGTCAACAGAGCAGCCCTAAACTTTGGGGTGCCTGTGTCTTGCTGATTTTTAGTTTTCCCAATTTATACGCCCATGAGAGGACGTGCCCTATGCTCCTAGAGCTGTGTTTTTTCAATGTTTCAGGACACACCTTACACTTCTCCAGAGTGGCTGTTGGCAATTTACATCCCGCCCATCAGAGTAGCAAGGCTGCCATTTCTCCAGGGCCTGTCCTGCATTTCTGGTTTTGACACTTTTTGCAGCATGGCCCTTTTGACCGATGGGAAGCGAGACTTCTTTGTAGCGCTGATTAGCCTTTCCAGGTTGCTTGGTTGGCCAAACAGGGCGTATGCGTTTTTTCCTGAATATATTCAGGAAAAAACGCATACGCCCTGTTTGGCCAAGGGCATCATTGTCGACGTTTTACCACTTTTCATGTGCTTTAAAGGCGATTCGAATCTACCTCCTGAAACCTGTTTCCTGCAATTCTGCCTTGCTTTCAAATCCTCTTCGTTGCCTTCCCTCAATATATCTGTGGATGAGAGTTATCATTTATAGCTCTGCGGGTTTGTGAATTGCAGTGTCCCTGAGCTCCATTTTTCAACTGGCTTTTTTGGGAGCTGGCCGCAAAAGCGCGGGATTGCCTCAGGCCCTATTCTGCTTCTGGGCGGCAGGCTGAGCCTGTGGTTAATTCTTCTTCCCGATGGGAAAATAGAGTGACCTGTGCCTGTCCCAACACCAAGATCTAGTCTCTCATTGGTTTCCCCTCTTCCCGTTCATCCTCAGGACAAATTGCAACCTGTAGGGAACAGGAGCTTAAAGGTGCTGATTCTCCAAGTAGGGAGATTGCTCGTAAAGTAGCTGGAAAGGCGAACCCGAGCACAAGGAGATGAGAAATGAGGTGCGTATTAGAAACCTTTCAAAATCACACGGTGTACCATCTTCTGGGTTTCTCATGCATGTTTTCGATGTAGGAAGATGCCCTTGAACCTGGAGATTTGGGACCCATGGGATGGATACCAGGCAGTATTACTTTAAAGGGTCTGCGTTTGCTCACCCAACCTCACCCAACCGTTAAGCCCCAAGAGTGTCCACCCTTATGTCTCATCCAGCTGTGGGTCTAGATATGGTCAATCCAGGTTGCATCAGAACCTATGAACGAATTTTGTAATAATTTCTCTCGCTTTCACTGTCTTTGTTTTACGGGTTTTTAAAAGTAATTTATTTTTATAATGGGGTTTAGCTGCTTTTCACGGCTGTGTTTATGCAGCTTTACACCCACTTGACTCACTTCCAGACAGATATCAATACATAGGTTTTAAGATTCTTACTAGTCACATATATTCTTGTGCGGTGAATAGGGGGTGTTGAGTCCAGTTCACTGAGCAAGGAGTAGGTCTTGTCTATTACATATTGGGTGTATGGAACGGTATCTGAGCGAATTTGAAACCCTTGTTTTATGCCTCACCCCACCTCACCTTTCCCGTTAAGCAGCCATAGTGTGTTTTCTAAACGTGTGACTCTGTTCTGTTTTGTAATTCAGTTCAAGTGTAGCGGTTTTTACATTCCCTCTATAAGTGATAGCTTATGATAAGTGTCTTTTTCTGTGTGACTTATTTCACTTAGAATCATCGTACCTAAATCCACTCATCTTGCTTCTACTAGCGTTATGACATTGATTTCATGTCTGAGTGATATTCCATTGTACATAAGGACCACAACTTCTTTATCCATTTTTCTCTTTCCTGGGATATTTAAGGTGTCATGAAGTGGAGGTTCTTGTCAACAGAGCAGCCCTAAACTTTGGGGTACCTGTGTCTTGCTGATTTTTAGTTTTCCCAATTTATACGCCCATGAGAGGACGTGCCCTATGCTCCCTAAGCTGTGTTTTTTCGATGTTTCAGGACACACCGTACACTTCTCCAGAGTGGCTGTTGGCAATTTACATCCCGCCCATCAGCGTAGCAAGGCTGCCATTTCTCCATGGCCTGTCCTGCATTTCTGGTTTTGACACTTTTTGCAGCATGGCCCTTTTGACCGATGGAAACGAGACTTCTTTGTAGCGCTGATTAGCCTTTCCAGGTTGCTTGGTTGGCCAAAAAGGGCGTATGCGTTTTTTCCTGAATATATTCAGGAAAAAACGCATACGCCCTGTTTGGCCAAGGTCATCATTGTCGACGTTTTACCACTTTTCATGTGCTTTAAAGGCGATTCGAATCTACCTCCTGATACCTGTTTCCTGCAATCCTGCCTTGCTTTCAAATCCTCTTCGTTGCCTTCCCTCAATATATCTGTGGATGAGAGTTATCATTTATAGCTCTGCGGGTTTGTGAATTGCAGTGTCCCTGAGCTCCATTTTTCAACTGGCTTTTTTGGGAGCTGGCCGCAAAAGCGCGGGATTGCCTCAGGCCCTATTCTGCTTCTGGGCGGCAGGCTGAGCCTGTGGTTAATTCTTTTTCCCGATGGGAAAATAGAGTGAGCTGTGCCTGTCCCAACACCTACATCTAGTCTCTCATTGGTTGCCCCTCTTCCCGTTCATCCTCAGGACAAATTGCAACCTGTAGGGAACAGGAGCTTAAAGGTGCTGATTCTCCAAGTAGGGAGATTGCTAGTAAAGTAGCTGGAAAGGCGAACCCGAGCACAAGGAGATGAGAAATGAGGTGCGTATTAGAAACCTTTCAAAATCACACGGTGTACCATCTTCTGGGTTTCTCATGCATGTTTTCGATGTAGGAAGATGCCCTTGAACCTGGAGATTTGGGACCCATGGGATGGGTACCAGGCAGTATTACTTTAAAGGGTCTGCATTTGCTCACCCAGCCTCACCCAACCTTTCAGCCCCAAGAGTGTCCACCCTTATGTCTCATCCAGCTGTGGGTCTAGATATGGTCAATCCAGGTTGCATCACAGCCTCTGAACGAATTTTGTAAGAATTTCTCTCTCTTTCACTGTCTTTGTTTTACGGGTTTTTAAAAGTAATTTATTTTTATAATGGGGTTTAGCTGCTTTTCACGGCTGTGTTTATGCGGCTTTACACCCACTTGACTCACTTCCAGACAGATATCAATACATAGGTTTTAAGATTCTTACTAGTCACATATATTCTTGTGCGGTGAATAGGGGGTGTTGAGTCCTGTTCACTGAGCAAGGAGTAGGTCTTGTCTATTACATATTGGGTGTATGGAACGGTATCTGAGCGAATTTGAAACCCTTGTTTTATGCCTCACCCCACCTCACCTTTCCCGTTAAGCAGCCATAGTGTGTTTTCTAAACGTGTGACTCTGTTCTGTTTTGTAATTCAGTTCAAGTGTAGCGGTTTTTACATTCCCTCTATAAGTGATAGCTTATGATAAGTGTCTTTTTCTGTGTGACTTATTTCACTTAGAATCGTCGTACCTAAATCCACTCATCTTGCTTCTACTAGCCTTATGACATTGATTTCATGTCTGAGTGATATTCCATTGTACATAAGGACCAAAACTTCTTTATCCATTTTTCTCTTTCCTGGGATATTTCAGGTGTCATGAAGTGGAGGTTCTTGTCAACAGAGCAGCCCTAAACTTTGGGGTGCCTGTGTCTTGCTGATTTTTAGTTTTCCCAATTTATACGCCCATGAGAGGACGTGCCCTATGCTCCCTAAGCTGTGTTTTTTCGATGTTTCAGGACACACCGTACACTTCTCCAGAGTGGCTGTTGGCAATTTACATCCCGCCCATCAGCGTAGCAAGGCTGCCATTTCTCCATGGCCTGTCCTGCATTTCTGGTTTTGACACTTTTTGCAGCATGGCCCTTTTGACCGATGGGAAGCGAGACTTCTTTGTAGCGCTGATTAGCCTTTCCAGGTTGCTTGGTTGGCCAAAAAGGGCGTATGCGTTTTTTCCTGAATATATTCAGGAAAAAACGCATACGCCCTGTTTGGCCAAGGGCATTATTGTCGACGTTTTACCACTTTTCATGTGCTTTTAAGGCGATTTGAATCTACCTCCTGAAACCTGTTTCCTGCAATTCTGCCTTGCTTTCAAATCCTCTTCGTTGCCTTCCCTCAATATATCTGTGGATGAGAGTTATCATTTATAGCTCTGCGGGTTTGTGAATTGCAGTGTCCCTGAGCTCCATTTTTCAACTGGCTTTTTTGGGAGCTGGCCGCAAAAGCGCGGAATTGCCTAAGGCCCTATTCTGCTTCTGGGCGGCAGGCTGAGCCTGTGGTTAATTCTTCTTACCGATGGGAAAATAGAGTGAGCTGTGCCTGTCCCAACACCTACATCTAGTCTCTCATTGGTTGCCCCTCTTCCCGTTCATCCTCAGGACAAATTGCAACCTGTAGGGAACAGGAGCTTAAAGGTGCTGATTCTCCAAGTAGGGAGATTGCTAGTAAAGTAGCTGGAAAGGTGAACCCGAGCACAAGGAGATGAGAAATGAGGTGCGTATTAGAAACCTTTCAAAATCACATGGTGTACCATCTTCTGGGTTTCTCATGCATGTTTTCGATGTAGGAAGATGCCCTTGAACCTGGAGATTTGGGACCCATGGGATGGGTACCAGGCAGTATTACTTTAAAGGGTCTGCGTTTGCTCACCCAACCTCACCCAACCTTTCAGCCCCAAGAGTGTCCACCCTTATGTCTCATCCAGCTGTGGGTCTAGATATGGTCAATCCAGGTTGCATCACAGCCTCTGAACGAATTTTGTAATAATTTCGCTTTCTTTCACTGTCTTTGTTTTACGGGTTTTTAAAAGTAATTTATTTTTATAATGGGGTTTAGCTGCTTTTCACGGCTGTGTTTATGCGGCTTTACACCCACTTGACTCACTTCCAGACAGATATCAATACATCGGTTTTAAGATTCTTACTATTCACATATATTCTTGTGCGGTGAATAGGGGGTGTTGAGTCCTGTTCACTGAGCAAGGAGTAGGTCTTGTCTATTACATATTGGGTGTATGGAACGGTATCTGAGGGAATTTGAAACCCTTGTTTTATGCCTCACCCCACCTCACCTTTCCCGTTAAGCAGCCATAGTGTGTTTTCTAAACGTGTGACTCTGTTCTGTTTTGTAATTCAGTTCAAGTGTAGCGGTTTTTACATTCCCTCTATAAGTGATAGCTTATGATAAGTGTCTTTTTCTGTGTGACTTATTTCACTTAGAATCGTCGTACCTAAATCCACTCATCTTGCTTCTACTAGCCTTATGACATTGATTTCATGTCTGAGTGATATTCCATTGTACATAAGGACCAAAACTTCTTTATCCATTTTTCTCTTTCCTGGGATATTTCAGGTGTCATGAAGTGGAGGTTCTTGTCAACAGAGCAGCCCTAAACTTTGGGGTGCCTGTGTCTTGCTGATTTTTAGTTTTCCCAATTTATACGCCCATGAGAGGACGTGCCCTATGCTCCCTAAGCTGTGTTTTTTCGATGTTTCAGGACACACCGTACACTTCTCCAGAGTGGCTGTTGGCAATTTACATCCCGCCCATCAGCGTAGCAAGGCTGCCATTTCTCCATGGCCTGTCCTGCATTTCTGGTTTTGACACTTTTTGCAGCATGGCCCTTTTGACCGATGGGAAGCGAGACTTCTTTGTAGCGCTGATTAGCCTTTCCAGGTTGCTTGGTTGGCCAAACAGGGCGTATGCGTTTTTTCCTGAATATATTCAGGAAAAAACGCATACGCCCTGTTTGGCCAAGGGCATTATTGTCGACGTTTTACCACTTTTCATGTGCTTTTAAGGCGATTTGAATCTACCTCCTGAAACCTGTTTCCTGCAATTCTGCCTTGCTTTCAAATCCTCTTCGTTGCCTTCCCTCAATATATCTGTGGATGAGAGTTATCATTTATAGCTCTGCGGGTTTGTGAATTGCAGTGTCCCTGAGCTCCATTTTTCAACTGGCTTTTTTGGGAGCTGGCCGCAAAAGCGCGGAATTGCCTAAGGCCCTATTCTGCTTCTGGGCGGCAGGCTGAGCCTGTGGTTAATTCTTCTTACCGATGGGAAAATAGAGTGAGCTGTGCCTGTCCCAACACCTACATCTAGTCTCTCATTGGTTGCCCCTCTTCCCGTTCATCCTCAGGACAAATTGCAACCTGTAGGGAACAGGAGCTTAAAGGTGCTGATTCTCCAAGTAGGGAGATTGCTAGTAAAGTAGCTGGAAAGGTGAACCCGAGCACAAGGAGATGAGAAATGAGGTGCGTATTAGAAACCTTTCAAAATCACATGGTGTACCATCTTCTGGGTTTCTCATGCATGTTTTCGATGTAGGAAGATGCCCTTGAACCTGGAGATTTGGGACCCATGGGATGGGTACCAGGCAGTATTACTTTAAAGGGTCTGCGTTTGCTCACCCAACCTCACCCAACCTTTCAGCCCCAAGAGTGTCCACCCTTATGTCTCATCCAGCTGTGGGTCTAGATATGGTCAATCCAGGTTGCATCACAGCCTCTGAACGAATTTTGTAAGAATTTCTCTCTCTTTCACTGTCTTTGTTTTACGGGTTTTTAAAAGTAATTTATTTTTATAATGGGGTTTAGCTGCTTTTCACGGCTGTGTTTATGCGGCTTTACACCCACTTGACTCACTTCCAGACAGATATCAATACATAGGTTTTAAGATTCTTACTAGTCACATATATTCTTGTGCGGTGAATAGGGGGTGTTGAGTCCTGTTCACTGAGCAAGGAGTAGGTCTTGTCTATTACATATTGGGTGTATGGAACGGTATCTGAGCGAATTTGAAACCCTTGTTTTATGCCTCACCCCACCTCACCTTTCCCGTTAAGCAGCCATAGTGTGTTTTCTAAACGTGTGACTCTGTTCTGTTTTGTAATTCAGTTCAAGTGTAGCGGTTTTTACATTCCCTCTATAAGTGATAGCTTATGATAAGTGTCTTTTTCTGTGTGACTTATTTCACTTAGAATCGTCGTACCTAAATCCACTCATCTTGCTTCTACTAGCCTTATGACATTGATTTCATGTCTGAGTGATATTCCATTGTACATAAGGACCACAACTTCTTTATCCATTTTTCTCTTTCCTGGGATATTTAAGGTGTCATGAAGTGGAGGTTCTTGTCAACAGAGCAGCCCTAAACTTTGGGGTGCCTGTGTCTTGCTGATTTTTAGTTTTCCCAATTTATACGCCCATGAGAGGACGTGCCCTATGCTCCTAGAGCTGTGTTTTTTCAATGTTTCAGGACACACCTTACACTTCTCCAGAGTGGCTGTTGGCAATTTACATCCCGCCCATCAGAGTAGCAAGGCTGCCATTTCTCCAGGGCCTGTCCTGCATTTCTGGTTTTGACACTTTTTGCAGCATGGCCCTTTTGACCGATGGGAAGCGAGACTTCTTTGTAGCGCTGATTAGCCTTTCCAGGTTGCTTGGTTGGCCAAACAGGGCGTATGCGTTTTTTCCTGAATATATTCAGGAAAAAACGCATACGCCCTGTTTGGCCAAGGGCATCATTGTCGACGTTTTACCACTTTTCATGTGCTTTAAAGGCGATTCGAATCTACCTCCTGAAACCTGTTTCCTGCAATTCTGCCTTGCTTTCAAATCCTCTTCGTTGCCTTCCCTCAATATATCTGTGGATGAGAGTTATCATTTATAGCTCTGCGGGTTTGTGAATTGCAGTGTCCCTGAGCTCCATTTTTCAACTGGCTTTTTTGGGAGCTGGCCGCAAAAGCGCGGGATTGCCTCAGGCCCTATTCTGCTTCTGGGCGGCAGGCTGAGCCTGTGGTTAATTCTTCTTCCCGATGGGAAAATAGAGTGACCTGTGCCTGTCCCAACACCAAGATCTAGTCTCTCATTGGTTTCCCCTCTTCCCGTTCATCCTCAGGACAAATTGCAACCTGTAGGGAACAGGAGCTTAAAGGTGCTGATTCTCCAAGTAGGGAGATTGCTCGTAAAGTAGCTGGAAAGGCGAACCCGAGCACAAGGAGATGAGAAATGAGGTGCGTATTAGAAACCTTTCAAAATCACACGGTGTACCATCTTCTGGGTTTCTCATGCATGTTTTCGATGTAGGAAGATGCCCTTGAACCTGGAGATTTGGGACCCATGGGATGGATACCAGGCAGTATTACTTTAAAGGGTCTGCGTTTGCTCACCCAACCTCACCCAACCGTTAAGCCCCAAGAGTGTCCACCCTTATGTCTCATCCAGCTGTGGGTCTAGATATGGTCAATCCAGGTTGCATCAGAACCTATGAACGAATTTTGTAATAATTTCTCTCGCTTTCACTGTCTTTGTTTTACGGGTTTTTAAAAGTAATTTATTTTTATAATGGGGTTTAGCTGCTTTTCACGGCTGTGTTTATGCAGCTTTACACCCACTTGACTCACTTCCAGACAGATATCAATACATAGGTTTTAAGATTCTTACTAGTCACATATATTCTTGTGCGGTGAATAGGGGGTGTTGAGTCCAGTTCACTGAGCAAGGAGTAGGTCTTGTCTATTACATATTGGGTGTATGGAACGGTATCTGAGCGAATTTGAAACCCTTGTTTTATGCCTCACCCCACCTCACCTTTCCCGTTAAGCAGCCATAGTGTGTTTTCTAAACGTGTGACTCTGTTCTGTTTTGTAATTCAGTTCAAGTGTAGCGGTTTTTACATTCCCTCTATAAGTGATAGCTTATGATAAGTGTCTTTTTCTGTGTGACTTATTTCACTTAGAATCATCGTACCTAAATCCACTCATCTTGCTTCTACTAGCGTTATGACATTGATTTCATGTCTGAGTGATATTCCATTGTACATAAGGACCACAACTTCTTTATCCATTTTTCTCTTTCCTGGGATATTTAAGGTGTCATGAAGTGGAGGTTCTTGTCAACAGAGCAGCCCTAAACTTTGGGGTACCTGTGTCTTGCTGATTTTTAGTTTTCCCAATTTATACGCCCATGAGAGTACGTGCCCTATGCTCCCTAAGCTGTGTTTTTTCGATGTTTCAGGACACACCGTACACTTCTCCAGAGTGGCTGTTGGCAATTTACATCCCGCCCATCAGCGTAGCAAGGCTGCCATTTCTCCATGGCCTGTCCTGCATTTCTGGTTTTGACACTTTTTGCAGCATGGCCCTTTTGACCGATGGAAACGAGACTTCTTTGTAGCGCTGATTAGCCTTTCCAGGTTGCTTGGTTGGCCAAAAAGGGCGTATGCGTTTTTTCCTGAATATATTCAGTAAAAAACGCATACGCCCTGTTTGGCCAAGGGCATCATTGTCGACGTTTTACCACTTTTCATGTGCTTTAAAGGCGATTCGAATCTACCTCCTGATACCTGTTTCCTGCAATCCTGCCTTGCTTTCAAATCCTCTTCGTTGCCTTCCCTCAATATATCTGTGGATGAGAGTTATCATTTATAGCTCTGCGGGTTTGTGAATTGCAGTGTCCCTGAGCTCCATTTTTCAACTGGCTTTTTTGGGAGCTGGCCGCAAAAGCGCGGGATTGCCTCAGGCCCTATTCTGCTTCTGGGCGGCAGGCTGAGCCTGTGGTTAATTCTTTTTCCCGATGGGAAAATAGAGTGAGCTGTGCCTGTCCCAACACCTACATCTAGTCTCTCATTGGTTGCCCCTCTTCCCGTTCATCCTCAGGACAAATTGCAACCTGTAGGGAACAGGAGCTTAAAGGTGCTGATTCTCCAAGTAGGGAGATTGCTAGTAAAGTAGCTGGAAAGGCGAACCCGAGCACAAGGAGATGAGAAATGAGGTGCGTATTAGAAACCTTTCAAAATCACACGGTGTACCATCTTCTGGGTTTCTCATGCATGTTTTCGATGTAGGAAGATGCCCTTGAACCTGGAGATTTGGGACCCATGGGATGGGTACCAGGCAGTATTACTTTAAAGGGTCTGCATTTGCTCACCCAGCCTCACCCAACCTTTCAGCCCCAAGAGTGTCCACCCTTATGTCTCATCCAGCTGTGGGTCTAGATATGGTCAATCCAGGTTGCATCACAGCCTCTGAACGAATTTTGTAAGAATTTCTCTCTCTTTCACTGTCTTTGTTTTACGGGTTTTTAAAAGTAATTTATTTTTATAATGGGGTTTAGCTGCTTTTCACGGCTGTGTTTATGCGGCTTTACACCCACTTGACTCACTTCCAGACAGATATCAATACATAGGTTTTAAGATTCTTACTAGTCACATATACTCTTGTGCGGTGAATAGGGGGTGTTGAGTCCTGTTCACTGAGCAAGGAGTAGGTCTTGTCTATTACATATTGGGTGTATGGAACGGTATCTGAGCGAATTTGAAACCCTTGTTTTATGCCTCACCCCACCTCACCTTTCCCGTTAAGCAGCCATAGTGTGTTTTCTAAACGTGTGACTCTGTTCTGTTTTGTAATTCAGTTCAAGTGTAGCGGTTTTTACATTCCCTCTATAAGTGATAGCTTATGATAAGTGTCTTTTTCTGTGTGACTTATTTCACTTAGAATCGTCGTACCTAAATCCACTCATCTTGCTTCTACTAGCCTTATGACATTGATTTCATGTCTGAGTGATATTCCATTGTACATAAGGACCAAAACTTCTTTATCCATTTTTCTCTTTCCTGGGATATTTCAGGTGTCATGAAGTGGAGGTTCTTGTCAACAGAGCAGCCCTAAACTTTGGGGTGCCTGTGTCTTGCTGATTTTTAGTTTTCCCAATTTATACGCCCATGAGAGGACGTGCCCTATGCTCCCTAAGCTGTGTTTTTTCGATGTTTCAGGACACACCGTACACTTCTCCAGAGTGGCTGTTGGCAATTTACATCCCGCCCATCAGCGTAGCAAGGCTGCCATTTCTCCATGGCCTGTCCTGCATTTCTGGTTTTGACACTTTTTGCAGCATGGCCCTTTTGACCGATGGGAAGCGAGACTTCTTTGTAGCGCTGATTAGCCTTTCCAGGTTGCTTGGTTGGCCAAAAAGGGCGTATGCGTTTTTTCCTGAATATATTCAGGAAAAAACGCATACGCCCTGTTTGGCCAAGGGCATTATTGTCGACGTTTTACCACTTTTCATGTGCTTTTAAGGCGATTTGAATCTACCTCCTGAAACCTGTTTCCTGCAATTCTGCCTTGCTTTCAAATCCTCTTCGTTGCCTTCCCTCAATATATCTGTGGATGAGAGTTATCATTTATAGCTCTGCGGGTTTGTGAATTGCAGTGTCCCTGAGCTCCATTTTTCAACTGGCTTTTTTGGGAGCTGGCCGCAAAAGCGCGGAATTGCCTAAGGCCCTATTCTGCTTCTGGGCGGCAGGCTGAGCCTGTGGTTAATTCTTCTTACCGATGGGAAAATAGAGTGAGCTGTGCCTGTCCCAACACCTACATCTAGTCTCTCATTGGTTGCCCCTCTTCCCGTTCATCCTCAGGACAAATTGCAACCTGTAGGGAACAGGAGCTTAAAGGTGCTGATTCTCCAAGTAGGGAGATTGCTAGTAAAGTAGCTGGAAAGGTGAACCCGAGCACAAGGAGATGAGAAATGAGGTGCGTATTAGAAACCTTTCAAAATCACATGGTGTACCATCTTCTGGGTTTCTCATGCATGTTTTCGATGTAGGAAGATGCCCTTGAACCTGGAGATTTGGGACCCATGGGATGGGTACCAGGCAGTATTACTTTAAAGGGTCTGCGTTTGCTCACCCAACCTCACCCAACCTTTCAGCCCCAAGAGTGTCCACCCTTATGTCTCATCCAGCTGTGGGTCTAGATATGGTCAATCCAGGTTGCATCACAGCCTCTGAACGAATTTTGTAAGAATTTCTCTCTCTTTCACTGTCTTTGTTTTACGGGTTTTTAAAAGTAATTTATTTTTATAATGGGGTTTAGCTGCTTTTCACGGCTGTGTTTATGCGGCTTTACACCCACTTGACTCACTTCCAGACAGATATCAATACATAGGTTTTAAGATTCTTACTAGTCACATATATTCTTGTGCGGTGAATAGGGGGTGTTGAGTCCTGTTCACTGAGCAAGGAGTAGGTCTTGTCTATTACATATTGGGTGTATGGAACGGTATCTGAGCGAATTTGAAACCCTTGTTTTATGCCTCACCCCACCTCACCTTTCCCGTTAAGCAGCCATAGTGTGTTTTCTAAACGTGTGACTCTGTTCTGTTTTGTAATTCAGTTCAAGTGTAGCGGTTTTTACATTCCCTCTATAAGTGATAGCTTATGATAAGTGTCTTTTTCTGTGTGACTTATTTCACTTAGAATCGTCGTACCTAAATCCACTCATCTTGCTTCTACTAGCCTTATGACATTGATTTCATGTCTGAGTGATATTCCATTGTACATAAGGACCACAACTTCTTTATCCATTTTTCTCTTTCCTGGGATATTTAAGGTGTCATGAAGTGGAGGTTCTTGTCAACAGAGCAGCCCTAAACTTTGGGGTGCCTGTGTCTTGCTGATTTTTAGTTTTCCCAATTTATACGCCCATGAGAGGACGTGCCCTATGCTCCTAGAGCTGTGTTTTTTCAATGTTTCAGGACACACCTTACACTTCTCCAGAGTGGCTGTTGGCAATTTACATCCCGCCCATCAGAGTAGCAAGGCTGCCATTTCTCCAGGGCCTGTCCTGCATTTCTGGTTTTGACACTTTTTGCAGCATGGCCCTTTTGACCGATGGGAAGCGAGACTTCTTTGTAGCGCTGATTAGCCTTTCCAGGTTGCTTGGTTGGCCAAACAGGGCGTATGCGTTTTTTCCTGAATATATTCAGGAAAAAACGCATACGCCCTGTTTGGCCAAGGGCATCATTGTCGACGTTTTACCACTTTTCATGTGCTTTAAAGGCGATTCGAATCTACCTCCTGAAACCTGTTTCCTGCAATTCTGCCTTGCTTTCAAATCCTCTTCGTTGCCTTCCCTCAATATATCTGTGGATGAGAGTTATCATTTATAGCTCTGCGGGTTTGTGAATTGCAGTGTCCCTGAGCTCCATTTTTCAACTGGCTTTTTTGGGAGCTGGCCGCAAAAGCGCGGGATTGCCTCAGGCCCTATTCTGCTTCTGGGCGGCAGGCTGAGCCTGTGGTTAATTCTTCTTCCCGATGGGAAAATAGAGTGACCTGTGCCTGTCCCAACACCAAGATCTAGTCTCTCATTGGTTTCCCCTCTTCCCGTTCATCCTCAGGACAAATTGCAACCTGTAGGGAACAGGAGCTTAAAGGTGCTGATTCTCCAAGTAGGGAGATTGCTCGTAAAGTAGCTGGAAAGGCGAACCCGAGCACAAGGAGATGAGAAATGAGGTGCGTATTAGAAACCTTTCAAAATCACACGGTGTACCATCTTCTGGGTTTCTCATGCATGTTTTCGATGTAGGAAGATGCCCTTGAACCTGGAGATTTGGGACCCATGGGATGGATACCAGGCAGTATTACTTTAAAGGGTCTGCGTTTGCTCACCCAACCTCACCCAACCGTTAAGCCCCAAGAGTGTCCACCCTTATGTCTCATCCAGCTGTGGGTCTAGATATGGTCAATCCAGGTTGCATCAGAACCTATGAACGAATTTTGTAATAATTTCTCTCGCTTTCACTGTCTTTGTTTTACGGGTTTTTAAAAGTAATTTATTTTTATAATGGGGTTTAGCTGCTTTTCACGGCTGTGTTTATGCAGCTTTACACCCACTTGACTCACTTCCAGACAGATATCAATACATAGGTTTTAAGATTCTTACTAGTCACATATATTCTTGTGCGGTGAATAGGGGGTGTTGAGTCCAGTTCACTGAGCAAGGAGTAGGTCTTGTCTATTACATATTGGGTGTATGGAACGGTATCTGAGCGAATTTGAAACCCTTGTTTTATGCCTCACCCCACCTCACCTTTCCCGTTAAGCAGCCATAGTGTGTTTTCTAAACGTGTGACTCTGTTCTGTTTTGTAATTCAGTTCAAGTGTAGCGGTTTTTACATTCCCTCTATAAGTGATAGCTTATGATAAGTGTCTTTTTCTGTGTGACTTATTTCACTTAGAATCATCGTACCTAAATCCACTCATCTTGCTTCTACTAGCGTTATGACATTGATTTCATGTCTGAGTGATATTCCATTGTACATAAGGACCACAACTTCTTTATCCATTTTTCTCTTTCCTGGGATATTTAAGGTGTCATGAAGTGGAGGTTCTTGTCAACAGAGCAGCCCTAAACTTTGGGGTACCTGTGTCTTGCTGATTTTTAGTTTTCCCAATTTATACGCCCATGAGAGTACGTGCCCTATGCTCCCTAAGCTGTGTTTTTTCGATGTTTCAGGACACACCGTACACTTCTCCAGAGTGGCTGTTGGCAATTTACATCCCGCCCATCAGCGTAGCAAGGCTGCCATTTCTCCATGGCCTGTCCTGCATTTCTGGTTTTGACACTTTTTGCAGCATGGCCCTTTTGACCGATGGAAACGAGACTTCTTTGTAGCGCTGATTAGCCTTTCCAGGTTGCTTGGTTGGCCAAAAAGGGCGTATGCGTTTTTTCCTGAATATATTCAGTAAAAAACGCATACGCCCTGTTTGGCCAAGGGCATCATTGTCGACGTTTTACCACTTTTCATGTGCTTTAAAGGCGATTCGAATCTACCTCCTGATACCTGTTTCCTGCAATCCTGCCTTGCTTTCAAATCCTCTTCGTTGCCTTCCCTCAATATATCTGTGGATGAGAGTTATCATTTATAGCTCTGCGGGTTTGTGAATTGCAGTGTCCCTGAGCTCCATTTTTCAACTGGCTTTTTTGGGAGCTGGCCGCAAAAGCGCGGGATTGCCTCAGGCCCTATTCTGCTTCTGGGCGGCAGGCTGAGCCTGTGGTTAATTCTTTTTCCCGATGGGAAAATAGAGTGAGCTGTGCCTGTCCCAACACCTACATCTAGTCTCTCATTGGTTGCCCCTCTTCCCGTTCATCCTCAGGACAAATTGCAACCTGTAGGGAACAGGAGCTTAAAGGTGCTGATTCTCCAAGTAGGGAGATTGCTAGTAAAGTAGCTGGAAAGGCGAACCCGAGCACAAGGAGATGAGAAATGAGGTGCGTATTAGAAACCTTTCAAAATCACACGGTGTACCATCTTCTGGGTTTCTCATGCATGTTTTCGATGTAGGAAGATGCCCTTGAACCTGGAGATTTGGGACCCATGGGATGGGTACCAGGCAGTATTACTTTAAAGGGTCTGCATTTGCTCACCCAGCCTCACCCAACCTTTCAGCCCCAAGAGTGTCCACCCTTATGTCTCATCCAGCTGTGGGTCTAGATATGGTCAATCCAGGTTGCATCACAGCCTCTGAACGAATTTTGTAAGAATTTCTCTCTCTTTCACTGTCTTTGTTTTACGGGTTTTTAAAAGTAATTTATTTTTATAATGGGGTTTAGCTGCTTTTCACGGCTGTGTTTATGCGGCTTTACACCCACTTGACTCACTTCCAGACAGATATCAATACATAGGTTTTAAGATTCTTACTAGTCACATATACTCTTGTGCGGTGAATAGGGGGTGTTGAGTCCTGTTCACTGAGCAAGGAGTAGGTCTTGTCTATTACATATTGGGTGTATGGAACGGTATCTGAGCGAATTTGAAACCCTTGTTTTATGCCTCACCCCACCTCACCTTTCCCGTTAAGCAGCCATAGTGTGTTTTCTAAACGTGTGACTCTGTTCTGTTTTGTAATTCAGTTCAAGTGTAGCGGTTTTTACATTCCCTCTATAAGTGATAGCTTATGATAAGTGTCTTTTTCTGTGTGACTTATTTCACTTAGAATCGTCGTACCTAAATCCACTCATCTTGCTTCTACTAGCCTTATGACATTGATTTCATGTCTGAGTGATATTCCATTGTACATAAGGACCAAAACTTCTTTATCCATTTTTCTCTTTCCTGGGATATTTCAGGTGTCATGAAGTGGAGGTTCTTGTCAACAGAGCAGCCCTAAACTTTGGGGTGCCTGTGTCTTGCTGATTTTTAGTTTTCCCAATTTATACGCCCATGAGAGGACGTGCCCTATGCTCCCTAAGCTGTGTTTTTTCGATGTTTCAGGACACACCGTACACTTCTCCAGAGTGGCTGTTGGCAATTTACATCCCGCCCATCAGCGTAGCAAGGCTGCCATTTCTCCATGGCCTGTCCTGCATTTCTGGTTTTGACACTTTTTGCAGCATGGCCCTTTTGACCGATGGGAAGCGAGACTTCTTTGTAGCGCTGATTAGCCTTTCCAGGTTGCTTGGTTGGCCAAAAAGGGCGTATGCGTTTTTTCCTGAATATATTCAGGAAAAAACGCATACGCCCTGTTTGGCCAAGGGCATTATTGTCGACGTTTTACCACTTTTCATGTGCTTTTAAGGCGATTTGAATCTACCTCCTGAAACCTGTTTCCTGCAATTCTGCCTTGCTTTCAAATCCTCTTCGTTGCCTTCCCTCAATATATCTGTGGATGAGAGTTATCATTTATAGCTCTGCGGGTTTGTGAATTGCAGTGTCCCTGAGCTCCATTTTTCAACTGGCTTTTTTGGGAGCTGGCCGCAAAAGCGCGGAATTGCCTAAGGCCCTATTCTGCTTCTGGGCGGCAGGCTGAGCCTGTGGTTAATTCTTCTTACCGATGGGAAAATAGAGTGAGCTGTGCCTGTCCCAACACCTACATCTAGTCTCTCATTGGTTGCCCCTCTTCCCGTTCATCCTCAGGACAAATTGCAACCTGTAGGGAACAGGAGCTTAAAGGTGCTGATTCTCCAAGTAGGGAGATTGCTAGTAAAGTAGCTGGAAAGGTGAACCCGAGCACAAGGAGATGAGAAATGAGGTGCGTATTAGAAACCTTTCAAAATCACATGGTGTACCATCTTCTGGGTTTCTCATGCATGTTTTCGATGTAGGAAGATGCCCTTGAACCTGGAGATTTGGGACCCATGGGATGGGTACCAGGCAGTATTACTTTAAAGGGTCTGCGTTTGCTCACCCAACCTCACCCAACCTTTCAGCCCCAAGAGTGTCCACCCTTATGTCTCATCCAGCTGTGGGTCTAGATATGGTCAATCCAGGTTGCATCACAGCCTCTGAACGAATTTTGTAAGAATTTCTCTCTCTTTCACTGTCTTTGTTTTACGGGTTTTTAAAAGTAATTTATTTTTATAATGGGGTTTAGCTGCTTTTCACGGCTGTGTTTATGCGGCTTTACACCCACTTGACTCACTTCCAGACAGATATCAATACATAGGTTTTAAGATTCTTACTAGTCACATATATTCTTGTGCGGTGAATAGGGGGTGTTGAGTCCTGTTCACTGAGCAAGGAGTAGGTCTTGTCTATTACATATTGGGTGTATGGAACGGTATCTGAGCGAATTTGAAACCCTTGTTTTATGCCTCACCCCACCTCACCTTTCCCGTTAAGCAGCCATAGTGTGTTTTCTAAACGTGTGACTCTGTTCTGTTTTGTAATTCAGTTCAAGTGTAGCGGTTTTTACATTCCCTCTATAAGTGATAGCTTATGATAAGTGTCTTTTTCTGTGTGACTTATTTCACTTAGAATCGTCGTACCTAAATCCACTCATCTTGCTTCTACTAGCCTTATGACATTGATTTCATGTCTGAGTGATATTCCATTGTACATAAGGACCACAACTTCTTTATCCATTTTTCTCTTTCCTGGGATATTTAAGGTGTCATGAAGTGGAGGTTCTTGTCAACAGAGCAGCCCTAAACTTTGGGGTGCCTGTGTCTTGCTGATTTTTAGTTTTCCCAATTTATACGCCCATGAGAGGACGTGCCCTATGCTCCTAGAGCTGTGTTTTTTCAATGTTTCAGGACACACCTTACACTTCTCCAGAGTGGCTGTTGGCAATTTACATCCCGCCCATCAGAGTAGCAAGGCTGCCATTTCTCCAGGGCCTGTCCTGCATTTCTGGTTTTGACACTTTTTGCAGCATGGCCCTTTTGACCGATGGGAAGCGAGACTTCTTTGTAGCGCTGATTAGCCTTTCCAGGTTGCTTGGTTGGCCAAACAGGGCGTATGCGTTTTTTCCTGAATATATTCAGGAAAAAACGCATACGCCCTGTTTGGCCAAGGGCATCATTGTCGACGTTTTACCACTTTTCATGTGCTTTAAAGGCGATTCGAATCTACCTCCTGAAACCTGTTTCCTGCAATTCTGCCTTGCTTTCAAATCCTCTTCGTTGCCTTCCCTCAATATATCTGTGGATGAGAGTTATCATTTATAGCTCTGCGGGTTTGTGAATTGCAGTGTCCCTGAGCTCCATTTTTCAACTGGCTTTTTTGGGAGCTGGCCGCAAAAGCGCGGGATTGCCTCAGGCCCTATTCTGCTTCTGGGCGGCAGGCTGAGCCTGTGGTTAATTCTTCTTCCCGATGGGAAAATAGAGTGACCTGTGCCTGTCCCAACACCAAGATCTACTCTCTCATTGGTTTCCCCTCTTCCCGTTCATCCTCAGGACAAATTGCAACCTGTAGGGAACAGGAGCTTAAAGGTGCTGATTCTCCAAGTAGGGAGATTGCTCGTAAAGTAGCTGGAAAGGCGAACCCGAGCACAAGGAGATGAGAAATGAGGTGCGTATTAGAAACCTTTCAAAATCACATGGTGTACCAACTTCTGGGTTTCTCATGCATGTTTTCGATGTAGGAAGATGCCCTTGAACCTGGAGATTTGGGACCCATGGGATGGATACCAGGCAGTATTACTTTAAAGGGTCTGCGTTTGCTCACCCAACCTCACCCAACCGTTAAGCCCCAAGAGTGTCCACCCTTATGTCTCATCCAGCTGTGGGTCTAGATATGGTCAATCCAGGTTGCATCAGAACCTATGAACGAATTTTGTAATAATTTCTCTCGCTTTCACTGTCTTTGTTTTACGGGTTTTTAAAAGTAATTTATTTTTATAATGGTGTTTAGCTGCTTTTCACGGCTGTGTTTATGCAGCTTTACACCCACTTGACTCACTTCCAGACAGATATCAATACATAGGTTTTAAGATTCTTACTAGTCACATATATTCTTGTGCGGTGAATAGGGGGTGTTGAGTCCAGTTCACTGAGCAAGGAGTAGGTCTTGTCTATTACATATTGGGTGTATGGAACGGTATCTGAGCGAATTTGAAACCCTTGTTTTATGCCTCACCCCACCTCACCTTTCCCGTTAAGCAGCCATAGTGTGTTTTCTAAACGTGTGACTCTGTTCTGTTTTGTAATTCAGTTCAAGTGTAGCGGTTTTTACATTCCCTCTATAAGTGATAGCTTATGATAAGTGTCTTTTTCTGTGTGACTTATTTCACTTAGAATCATCGTACCTAAATCCACTCATCTTGCTTCTACTAGCGTTATGACATTGATTTCATGTCTGAGTGATATTCCATTGTACATAAGGACCACAACTTCTTTATCCATTTTTCTCTTTCCTGGGATATTTAAGGTGTCATGAAGTGGAGGTTCTTGTCAACAGAGCAGCCCTAAACTTTGGGGTACCTGTGTCTTGCTGATTTTTAGTTTTCCCAATTTATACGCCCATGAGAGGACGTGCCCTATGCTCCCTAAGCTGTGTTTTTTCGATGTTTCAGGACACACCGTACACTTCTCCAGAGTGGCTGTTGGCAATTTACATCCCGCCCATCAGCGTAGCAAGGCTGCCATTTCTCCATGGCCTGTCCTGCATTTCTGGTTTTGACACTTTTTGCAGCATGGCCCTTTTGACCGATGGAAACGAGACTTCTTTGTAGCGCTGATTAGCCTTTCCAGGTTGCTTGGTTGGCCAAAAAGGGCGTATGCGTTTTTTCCTGAATATATTCAGGAAAAAACGCATACGCCCTGTTTGGCCAAGGGCATCATTGTCGACGTTTTACCACTTTTCATGTGCTTTAAAGGCGATTCGAATCTACCTCCTGATACCTGTTTCCTGCAATCCTGCCTTGCTTTCAAATCCTCTTCGTTGCCTTCCCTCAATATATCTGTGGATGAGAGTTATCATTTATAGCTCTGCGGGTTTGTGAATTGCAGTGTCCCTGAGCTCCATTTTTCAACTGGCTTTTTTGGGAGCTGGCCGCAAAAGCGCGGGATTGCCTCAGGCCCTATTCTGCTTCTGGGCGGCAGGCTGAGCCTGTGGTTAATTCTTTTTCCCGATGGGAAAATAGAGTGAGCTGTGCCTGTCCCAACACCTACATCTAGTCTCTCATTGGTTGCCCCTCTTCCCGTTCATCCTCAGGACAAATTGCAACCTGTAGGGAACAGGAGCTTAAAGGTGCTGATTCTCCAAGTAGGGAGATTGCTAGTAAAGTAGCTGGAAAGGCGAACCCGAGCACAAGGAGATGAGAAATGAGGTGCGTATTAGAAACCTTTCAAAATCACACGGTGTACCATCTTCTGGGTTTCTCATGCATGTTTTCGATGTAGGAAGATGCCCTTGAACCTGGAGATTTGGGACCCATGGGATGGGTACCAGGCAGTATTACTTTAAAGGGTCTGCATTTGCTCACCCAGCCTCACCCAACCTTTCAGCCCCAAGAGTGTCCACCCTTATGTCTCATCCAGCTGTGGGTCTAGATATGGTCAATCCAGGTTGCATCACAGCCTCTGAACGAATTTTGTAAGAATTTCTCTCTCTTTCACTGTCTTTGTTTTACGGGTTTTTAAAAGTAATTTATTTTTATAATGGGGTTTAGCTGCTTTTCACGGCTGTGTTTATGCGGCTTTACACCCACTTGACTCACTTCCAGACAGATATCAATACATAGGTTTTAAGATTCTTACTAGTCACATATATTCTTGTGCGGTGAATAGGGGGTGTTGAGTCCTGTTCACTGAGCAAGGAGTAGGTCTTGTCTATTACATATTGGGTGTATGGAACGGTATCTGAGCGAATTTGAAACCCTTGTTTTATGCCTCACCCCACCTCACCTTTCCCGTTAAGCAGCCATAGTGTGTTTTCTAAACGTGTGACTCTGTTCTGTTTTGTAATTCAGTTCAAGTGTAGCGGTTTTTACATTCCCTCTATAAGTGATAGCTTATGATAAGTGTCTTTTTCTGTGTGACTTATTTCACTTAGAATCGTCGTACCTAAATCCACTCATCTTGCTTCTACTAGCCTTATGACATTGATTTCATGTCTGAGTGATATTCCATTGTACATAAGGACCAAAACTTCTTTATCCATTTTTCTCTTTCCTGGGATATTTCAGGTGTCATGAAGTGGAGGTTCTTGTCAACAGAGCAGCCCTAAACTTTGGGGTGCCTGTGTCTTGCTGATTTTTAGTTTTCCCAATTTATACGCCCATGAGAGGACGTGCCCTATGCTCCCTAAGCTGTGTTTTTTCGATGTTTCAGGACACACCGTACACTTCTCCAGAGTGGCTGTTGGCAATTTACATCCCGCCCATCAGCGTAGCAAGGCTGCCATTTCTCCATGGCCTGTCCTGCATTTCTGGTTTTGACACTTTTTGCAGCATGGCCCTTTTGACCGATGGGAAGCGAGACTTCTTTGTAGCGCTGATTAGCCTTTCCAGGTTGCTTGGTTGGCCAAAAAGGGCGTATGCGTTTTTTCCTGAATATATTCAGGAAAAAACGCATACGCCCTGTTTGGCCAAGGGCATTATTGTCGACGTTTTACCACTTTTCATGTGCTTTTAAGGCGATTTGAATCTACCTCCTGAAACCTGTTTCCTGCAATTCTGCCTTGCTTTCAAATCCTCTTCGTTGCCTTCCCTCAATATATCTGTGGATGAGAGTTATCATTTATAGCTCTGCGGGTTTGTGAATTGCAGTGTCCCTGAGCTCCATTTTTCAACTGGCTTTTTTGGGAGCTGGCCGCAAAAGCGCGGAATTGCCTAAGGCCCTATTCTGCTTCTGGGCGGCAGGCTGAGCCTGTGGTTAATTCTTCTTACCGATGGGAAAATAGAGTGAGCTGTGCCTGTCCCAACACCTACATCTAGTCTCTCATTGGTTGCCCCTCTTCCCGTTCATCCTCAGGACAAATTGCAACCTGTAGGGAACAGGAGCTTAAAGGTGCTGATTCTCCAAGTAGGGAGATTGCTAGTAAAGTAGCTGGAAAGGTGAACCCGAGCACAAGGAGATGAGAAATGAGGTGCGTATTAGAAACCTTTCAAAATCACATGGTGTACCATCTTCTGGGTTTCTCATGCATGTTTTCGATGTAGGAAGATGCCCTTGAACCTGGAGATTTGGGACCCATGGGATGGGTACCAGGCAGTATTACTTTAAAGGGTCTGCGTTTGCTCACCCAACCTCACCCAACCTTTCAGCCCCAAGAGTGTCCACCCTTATGTCTCATCCAGCTGTGGGTCTAGATATGGTCAATCCAGGTTGCATCACAGCCTCTGAACGAATTTTGTAAGAATTTCTCTCTCTTTCACTGTCTTTGTTTTACGGGTTTTTAAAAGTAATTTATTTTTATAATGGGGTTTAGCTGCTTTTCACGGCTGTGTTTATGCGGCTTTACACCCACTTGACTCACTTCCAGACAGATATCAATACATAGGTTTTAAGATTCTTACTAGTCACATATATTCTTGTGCGGTGAATAGGGGGTGTTGAGTCCTGTTCACTGAGCAAGGAGTAGGTCTTGTCTATTACATATTGGGTGTATGGAACGGTATCTGAGCGAATTTGAAACCCTTGTTTTATGCCTCACCCCACCTCACCTTTCCCGTTAAGCAGCCATAGTGTGTTTTCTAAACGTGTGACTCTGTTCTGTTTTGTAATTCAGTTCAAGTGTAGCGGTTTTTACATTCCCTCTATAAGTGATAGCTTATGATAAGTGTCTTTTTCTGTGTGACTTATTTCACTTAGAATCGTCGTACCTAAATCCACTCATCTTGCTTCTACTAGCCTTATGACATTGATTTCATGTCTGAGTGATATTCCATTGTACATAAGGACCACAACTTCTTTATCCATTTTTCTCTTTCCTGGGATATTTAAGGTGTCATGAAGTGGAGGTTCTTGTCAACAGAGCAGCCCTAAACTTTGGGGTGCCTGTGTCTTGCTGATTTTTAGTTTTCCCAATTTATACGCCCATGAGAGGACGTGCCCTATGCTCCTAGAGCTGTGTTTTTTCAATGTTTCAGGACACACCTTACACTTCTCCAGAGT